>NW_021604773.1:406004-426367 GCF_004785775.1 Grammomys surdaster | reverse complement strand
AGCCACGCCCCCAGCCCCTCACTGGGGGATTCTAGGCAGGGGCTCTAGAACATTTCAGTCCTTGATCTTTTAAGACAGGATGTCACTATGTAACCCAATGGTCTTAATCACATGATTGTCCTTCCCAGCCTCCCTTGTGCTGGGATCATAGGCATGTATCACCATGGCTAGCTCCTACACATAATTTTTCTTTTAAATGAATAATTTTTTCTTTTGTTTTTTTCAAGATAGGATTTCTCTGTGTAGCCTTGGTTGCCCTGGAACTTGATCTGTAGACCAGGCTGGCTTCAAACACACAGATCCTCCTGCCTCTGCCTCCTGAGTGCTGGGATTAAAGGCGTGCTCCATCACTGCCCGGCTTTTGGGAGGCTTTCTAACTTACCTAGAACCCCACTTTTATTAATCTGTAGAGTGAGCATACACTCTACATACACATATGGGCTGCCATATGTGTTAAATGAAGAAAAGAACAGTCGAAAGCTCCTCGAAAGTGACCCAGACCTGTAATCCCAGCACTCAGCAGAAAGAGGCAGGAGTTTCAGGAGTTCAAGGCCATTCTGGACTACATGAGGCCCTGTCTCAAACGAAAACACAAAAAGCATGTAAATTTAAGGACCACGCTAATTATTATTATTTTGAAATAGGTTCTCAAGTAACTGAGGCTGTGAACCTAGAACTCACTATGTAGCCAAGGATGGCTTTGACTCCTGTCCTCCTGCTCCACCTCTGACCTCTGTTCTCTCTCTCTCTCTCTCTCTCTCTCTCTCCATATATATATATATATGTATATATATATATATATATCTCACTTATCAGTATATGTATCAGTTTATATTATATATTACATATTAGTTCATATCCCTTAAGCAACTATTTTTATATCATTTATTTGTTTTATAAGACTTGCTTTCTTTTTTAAGAGTTTTATAAGACTTTTTTTATTTTTTATTTTTATTTTTTATTTATTTTTGTTTTTCGAGACAGGGTTTCTCTGTGTAGCCCTGGAGCTCACTGTGTAGACCAGGCTGGCCTCGAACTCAGAAATCCGCCTGCCTCTGCCTCCCAAGTGCTGGGATTAAAGGCGTGCGCCACCACCGCCCGGCAAGACTTGTTTTTTAAAAGAGTTTTTTATTTAATGTATGGGTATCTGCATGTACACCTGCATGCCAGAAGAGGGTCCAAGACTTCACTCTAAATGGCTAGATAATGGTGAGCCACCATGTGGTTGCTGGGAATTGAACCCAGGACCTCTGGAAGGGCAGCCAGTGCTCTTAACCGCTGAGCCATCTCCCCAGCCCACAAGATTTGTTTTTAATTATGTGTACGCTTGTGTGTCTGTCTGTCACATACATGAGGATGCCTTCAGAGGGCAAAAGGTGTCAGATTCCCTGGAGCTGGAGTTTCAGGCAGTTGTGAGCTGCTGTGGGTGCTGGGAAATGAACTTGGGTCCACTGCAAAAGCAGCCCATGCTCTTCACTGCTGAGCCGTCTCACCACTTCCTTCTTAGTTTTTTTTTTTCCAATTGTTTTTCTCCTTCTTAAAAAAATATTTTGACTTTACGATTAGTGGACCTCACAGCCGTGGGCACTGTGTATATGGAGGGACAATGGCATCTTTTATTGCAGTTCATATCGTGTATAGAATATGTTACATATATTATATTCCACATTCAAGAACCATGTGAACAGGAGAAAGCTCTCTTAATTCCTGAGTCCCAGTCCCTTCCTCAGAGGCAACCATTACTATAAGTATGTGAGGCTAGTCTGCATATACACATGTGAATGCACACACACACACACACACACACACACACACACACATATTCGTGCACATGTGTGCATTCTTCCTTCTATAGGTAATATGCATTGTGGATTGCCCACTGTTATTTCCTACTTTTAACAAAATTTCCCTAGATATTGGAGACCTTTCTGTATCAGTTCATTAGCAACTACCTTATTCTTTAAAAAACTGCATAGTGCTTTGTTGCCTAGAGGCCATTACTAACTCACTCAGTCCCTTTTGCTCGACACTGGTCAGTTCCAAATCTCATCATTATCTCCTCCTTCTAATTCTTCTCCTCTTCTTCCTCCTTCTTAATTCTTCTTCATCTTCATCTCCTTCTTTGTTTGTTTGTTTGATGTTGGAGACAGAATTTTTGGTAGCCTAGGCTGGCCCCAACCTCAAGCTCCTTTTGCTTGAGCCTCCTCTCCAGTGCTGGGGTCATAGGTATGCATGACACTCGGCCAGTCTCCCCTCTTTGCAGGAACTTTGTAAAGGCCAAAGCTCCCTGAGATGTTTGTATCTGGAAGCTCCAGGAAACCACACAGTTTATAATCAGCATCTCCTTTCTGCCTCATGAAGTCATGGAAAGGACAGGGCGAGGTCATACCAGGAAACGAGGAAGGAGAAGGTCAGCAGCAAGGATGAGAGATGGGGTTAGAGAGGCCCGTGCCAGAAATCTGAGTCATTGCAGTAAGGTTGCTGACAGCTGCAGAGACCAGGAGGAGCACTGCACCCTGTCTGGGGCCCTGAGACTACCCAGAAGGACAGGCTGTGAGGTTTCCTGTAGGGCTCAGAATTAACCCTCAAGGGACCCGAGCATGGGACCTTGGGGATGCCCAGAGTAACAAGTAGAAAGATTCAGAACTGAGGGTGAGCCAGAGCAGAGTGAGTGGCTGGGGCCTGGGTTTCTCTCTCTCTCTCTCTCTCTCTTTTTTTTTTTTTTTTGGTTTTTCGAGACAGGGTTTCTCTGTGTAGTCCTGGCTGTCCTGAATCTCACTCTCTAGACCAGGCTGGCCTCAAACTCTCGAACTCAGAAATCCGCTTGCCTCTGCCTCCCAAGTGCTGGGATTAAAGGCGTGCACCACCACCGCCCGGCTCTTTTTGGTTTTTCGAGACAAGGTTTTTCTGTGTGTAGTCCTGGCTGTCCTGGAACTCACTCTATAGACCATGATGACCTCAAACTCAGAGATCTGTCTACCCCTGTCCCCTGTGCTGGGATCAAAGGTGTGCGCCACCACCATCCATCTTGAAATGTTTTTAAGCCGGGAGGTGGTGGCGAACGCCTTTAATCCCAGCACTTGGGAGGCAGAGGCAGGCGGATTTCTGAGTTTGAGGCCAGCCTGGTCTACAGAGTGAGTTCCAGGACAGCCAGGGCTACACAGAGAAACCCTGTCTCGAAAAAAACAAACAAACAAACAAACAAAAAAAGAAGTGTTTTTAAATTACACAAAAGTGTGAGACTGGTACCAGAACTTTATTTACCTTCTTTTGTTGTTGTTGTTGCTATTTATTACTGAGACAAGGTCTCACTATGAGCTCAGGCTGGCCTTCAATGCAATGCATAGCCCAGGCTGGTCTGGAATTTGTCATCTTCCTACTTCAGCCTCCTCGGTGCTGGCATTACAGGCATGCGTTATCCTCAAATTCTTGAGTTTCCTCCCCAAGAGTCCCCAGATGTAGTCTGTCGTGTATATCTGTTTACCCATGTACATATTTATAAATCTTTGTATGTATCTATGTTTCTATGTTTCTATCCATACATCAGTCTACCTGCATAACTACATATATATCTGTTTTTCTGTCAATATAACTGTTCTTTATGTACTTACCCGTCATTTTTCTAGCATGTATCCCCAGCTATTTATCATCTACCCAGGCCTTTTCCATTCATCTATTAGCCCAGCCTGGTCTTCAACTCCCTACCTAGCTGAGGATAACTCTGAACTCCTGATCCTCCTGCCTCCACTACATAGATTCAGGGGTTACAGGTGCACTATCGCATCCAGCCTACGTAGTACTGGAGCTGGAACCCACGGGTTCATACACGCTGAATGAGCACTCAATCGGATGCTAACCCATCTTCCTGTCTTTCTATCTATCATCTATGTTCCATCCATTGATCTATAAATCTTTCTATTCGTCATTCATCCACTCGCCCACACAACCATTCACCTGTTCATTTTAGTAACCCAGGCTGGTCCTGAACTCCCGATTTTCCTACCTCAGTTTTTCCAGTACTGAGATTATACAGATGCACGTCACCATACCTGTGTCAAAATTTACTTCTAATTCTTATTTCTGCTTTTAAAAAGAATATTTATCAGTTTAATGTATATATGTGTCTGTTGAGGGTATATATGTGCACCTAGTGGCTACGGGAGTCTGCAAAGATCAGCTGTCAGATTCTGCCATTGGAGTTTTGGAGAGTTGTGAGCTGCCACAACTCCAGTCCTCAAGAGCAGCAAATGCTTTTAACAGGTGACTCATCTCTTCTAGTCTCTCTCTCTCTCTCTCTCTCTCTCTCTCTCCCCTCTCTCTCTTGTTTGGTTTTTTTTTTTTATTTTTGTTTGTTTTGTTTCTTGAGACAGGGTTTCATTGTGTAGCCCTGGCTGACCTGGAACTCACTCTGGAGACCAGGCTTGACTTCGAACTTACAGGGATCCGCCTGCCTCTGCTTCCTAAGTTCTGGGATTAAAGACATGTGCCACCACCTGGCTAGTTCTTATTTCTTATTCTGCCTTTCCTGGCCCCAAATACTTTGCCTCTGCTTCCAATCTTGAGTCCCCAAACTTATGATTTGGGAAATGGGTGGATTGCTGGGCTATCAAGGGGATAATGAAGGAAGAAAGGGAGGCTCCGAGCAGGAGAAATTTGCAGAGGGACCTGTGTACCCCATGTAGGTCTGAACCCTAGGGAATGACTCCAAAGCCAGTATCCAAAGGACAGCCTATCCTTAGCTAGGAGTGGAGCCTTTTCCTGCTTCCCTCCTGTACTAAAATGTTGGACTATTTCTTCTCTCTTCTTTTCTATTTTTTCTTTTAAAGATTTATTTATTTATTTTATGTATTTGAGTACACTAGGGCATCAGATCCCATTACAGATGGCTGTGAGCCACCATGAGGTTGCTGGGAATTGAACTCAGGACCTCTGGAATAGCAGTCAGTGCTCTTAACCACTGAGCCATCTCTCCACCCCTCTATTATTATTATTATTATTATTGACAGTATCTCATTGTCTTTGTCGGTGGCTCTGTCCTGTCCTAGAACTCACTATGTCAAACACTCTGGCCGTAAACACACACACATCCACTTGGCTCGGCCTCCTGAGTGCTGGGATTAAACGTGTGTACCACCGCCACTTGGCATATGTCCAGCATTTTAACTAAGGAGAAAATTTAATAAAACTTTTTCCTGAGGCCGTCTCAAGTAGCCCAGGCTGGTAATGAAGATCACTGTGCATCTGAGGATGATCCTCCTGCCTGTGTCACCCAGATCCTGGGGTGGGAACCTGGGGTAGAAGCCACCATTTCTAGCTTTATGTCGTGATGGGTTTGGTGCCGGCGGCTTCACGCTTTGAGCTTGGTTTCCTGTAATGCAGGTGACCATTGAATGTCTCCCCATCCTACCTCCTGCTACTGAATGCCAGGATTATAGCCACGAGTCACCATGACTGCTTTAATATAAGATTTTTTAAAGCAGTGGTTCTCAACCTGTTGTTTCAACCCCTTTGAGGTCCAAACAATCCTTTCACAGGGGTCGCCTAAGACCCTCAGAAAACACAGGTATTTATGTTGTGATTCATAGAGTAGCAAAATTACAGTTAGGAAATAGCAACGAAAATCACTTTATGGTTGGGGGTTACCACAACGTGAGGAACTGTATTAAAGGGTCACAGCCTTAGGAAGGTTAAGAAGAAAACCTCAAACCCACAGATATCTGTCACAGTCCTCAAAGGCCCACATTGCCCAATATGCTTATACATCATGGCCACATTGTCACCCTGTGGAAACCACCCCACTGAGGATGCCAACCACAGAATAAAGCTTCGCTGCCGACAGTGAGGTGTTTCAAAAGTAGATGACATTGTCCTGTCTTTATTTCAACTGTGGATTTTTGTCCAAATCCAGGGTACACGTCTATAATCCCAGCACACAGGAGGTAGAGGCAGGAGGATCAGTAGCTTATCATCTTGAGCTACATAGTGAGTTTCAGGACTAGCCTGGGGTACAGGGGACTCTGTTAAAGAACTAAATGACAAAGAAGTAACAACAACAAAATTATTAGTGTGTGTGTGTGTATGTGTGTGTGTAGTGTCTGACCACATAGATCAAGCTATGACTTGGGACAACTCTCATATAAAGTTGGAGTCTTTAAAATACATCACTGGGAGCTGGAGAGGTGGCTCAGCAGTCAAGAGTACAGTTCCTACCACCTATGTAGGGTAGCTCACAACTAGATCTAATTCCAACGGGTTCAATGCATTTTAGTCTCCCAGAGCACCTGCACACACACACACACACACACACACACACACACACACACACACACACACACATAATCACATCAGCTGGGCAGTGGTGGCAAACACCTTTAATCCCAGTACTCAGGAGGCAGAGACAGGCTGATCTGTGAGTCAGCCTGGTCTACAGAGTGAGTTCCAGGACAGCCAGGACTACACAGAGAAACCCAGTCTCCTCCTCCCCCTATACAGTACTGATGATAAGATGGTTTAGCAGGTAAATCTCCAAAGTCTGGTGACCTGAGTTCTATCCTAGGACCCACATAAAGGTTGAGGGAGAGAACAGACTGCACAAAGTTATCCCCTGACTTCCATGTGTGTGTTATGGCATATACATGCATACATATATAGACAGTGACAAATTAAAAAAGTGCCTCATTGGTCAGTCATTGAATACCTTTAATCCCAGCACTCAGGAGCCAGAGGCAGTCGGAACTCTGTAAGAGCAGAGCCAGCCTAGTCTACAGAGTGAGACTCTTTCCCAACTCCATCACCCCCCAATCCACCCCAAATACTGGATTGAAGCCCTGGTATGGAGAGCCTTGCCTGTAGTCTCAGCATTTGGGCAGCTGAAGTAGATGAACCAGCATGATTTCAGTTCCTGAAAGAGTGAGTTTAAGACCAACTGGGTTGACTTAACAGAGAACCTGCCTCAAAATAAAATCTACAAACTACACTGGTTTTATAGGCCTTCAGCATCCCTTGGTAGAGTGGAGACTCAGAAAGACGGGCAATTCCCCAGTCCCCTGGGAGTGTGTCTTCAAACTCACACAATCTACCTGTTTGATTTGCTTAGGACCTCCTAAATAATAACAACAGCACTGAAATCACCTACGAGCACTACGATGGAACCCTAGATCCTGAGATGCCTGTGGATGGCACTGCCTCTCCGGAGAGGCCACCTGGGGATATTACAGCCCTTATCATCTACTCGGCCGTGTTCCTGGTGGGAGTTCCCGGGAATGCTCTGGTGGTGTGGGTGACAGCCTTCGAGGCCAGACGTACCATCAACGCCATCTGGTTTCTGAATCTGGCGGTGGCCGACCTCCTCTCGTGCTTGGCACTGCCTATCCTGTTCACATCCATTCTAAACCATAACTACTGGCACTTCGGCGCCAGTGCCTGTGTAGTCCTGCCGTCTCTCATCCTGCTCAACATGTACGCTAGTATCCTGCTGCTGGCCACCATTAGTGCTGACCGTTTCCTGCTGGTGTGCAACCCCATCTGGTGTCAGAAGGTCCGCGGGGCTCGCCTGGCATGGGTGGCCTGCGGAGTGGCCTGGGTCTTAGCATTGCTCCTGACCATTCCATCCTTTGTGTTCCGGGAGATATATAAGGACCCCTTCTCAGATAACATTCTATGTGGTGTTAACTATGGTAAGGGTAGGTTCTCCAAAGAGAAGGCTATTGCCATCCTGCGGTTGATGGTGGGTTTCGTGTTGCCCCTGCTCATTCTTAGCGTCTGTTACACTTTCCTCCTGCTCCGGACCTGGAGTCGCAAGGCCACGCGCTCCACCAAGACGCTCAAGGTGGTGATCGCCGTGGTCACCTGTTTCTTTGTCTTCTGGCTGCCCTATCAGGTAACGGGGGTGATGATAGCTTGGCTGTCCCGGTCCTCACCCACCTTTCAGAAGGTGGAGAGGCTGAACTCCTTGTGCGTGTCCCTGGCCTACATCAACTGCTGTGTTAACCCTATCATCTATGTCATGGCTGGCCAGGGTTTCCATGGACGACTCCGAAAGTCACTCCCCAGCATCATACGGAATGCTCTCTCCGAGGACTCCTTGGGCAGGGACAGCAAGACTTTCACTCGGTCCACCATGGACACTTCAACCCAGAAGAGTCAGGCAGTGTAGAGGAGATGCCACAACTAGCCTAGCTGTTCCTTTTCCAGCCCTCCTCCCCCTCCCGCTCCTTCTTCCTCTTCCTGTCCCTTCTCCTTCCTTCCTTTTCTTTGCATGTTTAATTTTATGCAATTCTCTTTAAGTTCCCCTGACTAGCCTTGAGCCCAGGATCCTCATGAATGCTGAGATTATAGGTATAAATTCCTTTGAAGAGAAACATCACATTAAGATATTACTCAGCTTTTTTTTTCTGAGGCAGGCCTTGTCTTCACTGCCCACCTGCAGTGGCTAGGCAGGTACACCTAATGATGACTTCCAGGGGAAGGGCAACAGAGAACAAGAGAATTTCCTGGTCGTCGTCTTCTTCTTCTTCTTCTTCTTCTTCTTCTTCTTCTTCTTCTTCTTCTTCTTCTTCTTCTCCTCCTCCTTCTCCTTCTCCTTCTCCTTCTCTTTCTCCTTCTTCTTCTCTTCCTCCTCTTCCTCCTCCTCCTCCTCCTCCTCCTCCTCTTCCTCCTCTTCTTTTATGGTTCTGGGGATTGAACCCAGGTCTCAACGGAACCCAGGGCTCAGGGACATACCATATAAGTAAGTTATAGCCCCAAACCCCAGGCAACAAGTAACCAACCATCCACCCTTTATTTCTTTTCTATGTTTGATTTTTTTTTTTTTTGAGACAAAGTCTCATGTAGGCTAGTCCGGCCTTGAAGTTCAGATCCTTCTGTGACTATCCTCCAACCGTCGTGACTATAGACCTGTGCTACCGTGCCCAGACTATTTTTATTTCTACAATTTCAAGAATGGTATTCGATGGAACCCAACATATCCAAGCTTTGTAAAAACAACTATGTACAGCTTACATGATAATTTTTTTTAAAAAAAAAGGGATACAGAAATGTGTTGTTTAATTTTTAAAAAGCCATGTATTTATTTATTTTGTGGGGGGTGGCACTGGGTGAAGGCCATGGTATATGTGTGGAGGTCAGAGGACAATCTGTTGGAATTGGTTCTCTCACTGCAACCATGGAGGTCCTCGGAATCGAACCCAGGTCATCAGGCTTGGCAGCAAGCCCCTTTACCTGCTGAGTTATATCACTGGCCAGAGACATGCTATCTTATAACGCATCCTTTCAGCTTAGAGAATGTGTGTGCATGAGTGTATGTGTTGGTTGGAAAAAAAAGACGGACAGATCCACACCAGAAGTATCATGCAAGTGGGTGAATGATTTTGAATTTTCTTCTCAGCACATTAAAAAAGTGAAAGAAGAAAGACCTGGGTGCAGTGGCGCAAACCTGTATCCCAGCATGTGGGAGGTTCAGGGCCAGAATCGAGCATTAGAAGCTAGCCTGGCTTACTCAGGGAGACTCTGCCTCATGAAGTCCAAACAAACAATAAATGAAGCAAAATACTGGAGTTCAGCTCTGCTAGACTCTTTCTTCTCCCCAGTGAATATGCGACCAACCTACCTGTGTTCTGCTATTGACACTTTCTATAGGGTGACACTAACCTCGCTGAATCCTTAAAGGCTCCCTGCCGAGGCATTTATTATTTATGTATTTATATATTTATTCATTTATTTTGAGACAAGATCTCTTTACATAGCCCTGCCTGTCCTGGAACTTACTATGTGAACCAGGCTGGCCTAGAGCTCACAGAGATGGCCTGCCTCTGTCTCCTGAGTGCTAGGATTAAAGACATGAGCCACCACACCCAGCTTTAGTCTATTTTTTGGAGGGGCTCTATGAGTTTGAAACATTTAATTAATTAATTAGTTAGTTAATTAATTAATTTATGAGATGAGATCTCATGTGGCCCAGGCTAGCCTTAAACTGGTTTTACAGCTGACTCTGGTCTTGAACTCCTGATCCTCCTGGCTCTGCCCCCCACGTGGTGGGATGATAGGCAGTCTCCCCTGACGCCCAGTTGTCTCCCTCATTTTTGGTCACATCTGTCTTGCCACAGTTGAACTCCTCACCTACTCACTCATGTCCCAGCTGTCCTACGAACTTCTTCCTTTCCTCCTTCTCCATTCCAGGAAAAACCACCCAGGCCCCTTCAGCTAGCTCCCCCATCACAGACCCAGCCTCCCTTCCTACCACACACCTGGCTGCTCTGGCTCCTCTGTTCTCTCTCGGGTCCGTGCCTCTCCCCTCCCCTGGTCTCCTGGTTGCCCAACACATCTTTCAAGGACCATGCTGCTCCCATCCTGTCTTCTTGCCAGGGGTCCCCTCCTTAAGAGAGTCCTCTGTGATGCCCCTAAGTTTCCCATAAGCACCTTACCATCAATCTTTTTCTCTGGCTACATTTGAGCTTCCTGGTTCAGGGAGTAAGTAGTAGACAGGGAATATCCTCCTTCCCGGCTCCTTCTGTAATGAGATGCTGTTTTAAGAGTTGGGCTGGGGGCTGGGGGACAGGGCGTGGGGTGGGGCTAGAAGGATGCATCGGTGATTAAGAGCATTTGTTGTCCTTCTAGCGCAGTGGTTCTCAGCCTCTGGGTCTCAACCTCTTTGGCAAACTTCTGTCTCCAAATTGTTTGCATTCTGACTTATAACCAGCAAAATTACAGTTATGAAGTAGAAATGAAAATAAGTTTACGGTTGGGGGTCACCACAGCGTGAGGAACTATATTAAGGGTTGTAGTATCACTAAGATTGAGAACC
This sequence comes from Grammomys surdaster, assembly GCF_004785775.1. NCBI lineage: Eukaryota > Metazoa > Chordata > Mammalia > Rodentia > Muridae > Grammomys > Grammomys surdaster. The sequence goes on along the minus strand of NW_021604773.1, from coordinate 415,566 downwards.
ACTGTCTTAAAGGATCGGTTTAGTTCCCAGCATCCATACAGTGTCTCCTAATGGTCTGTAATGGCCTCTATCGACACTAAGCCCACACATGCGCAACAATTACACATGCAAAACACCCACACATATGAAATAATAATAAATACTTAAAAAAAAAAAGATCTGGGTCCAGGATACAAAGTGTTTCAATTCAGTAGGTAGAGTGCAGGTCTAACACGTATAAGCCTCCAGTTCAGTCCCCACGACTGAATAAAATCTCTAATGGTGGTTGGGTGTGGTGGTACACGCATTTAATTCCAGCACTTCAGACACAGAGGCAAGTAGACCTCTGGGAGTTTGAGGCCAGCCTCATCTACGTAGTGAGTTCCAGGTCAGTCCCAGGGAGACATATTGAGACTTGGTTTCAAAATAAAACAAGTATATACATTCAAAGAAACCAAATCTGCATGGCGGATTTAGGAGGTGGAGACAGAAGGCTCATCTATTCAAGGTGAGTTTGTGGCCAGCCTGGATTACAAGAGCCCCTGTCTGAAAACACAAACACAAACAAACAACAAAAATCGCAGCCAGGTTTGGTATCAAGCAACTTTACTCCCAGCACTCGGGAGACAAGAGACAAGTGGACCTCTGTGAGCTCAGGCTACATAGAGAGACCAGCTCAAAAACAAAACAAAACAAAACAAAACAAAACAAAACAAAACAAAACAAACAAAACAAAACCAAAACAAAACAAAACGGGACAGTTCAGTGGTTTAAGAGCATTGGCTGCTGCTCTTCTAGGGAACTGAGGTTTCGGTCTCAGCACCCACATGGTGGCTCACAACTGTCTGTAACTCCAGTTCCAGGGGAGCTGATGCCATTTCCTTGCCTCCATAGGCACGTGTGTAGCTCGTAGATATACATACAGACAAACCACTCATGCATAAGGCAAAAATAAACTAATCTAAAAAAAGAAAGAAAGGAAGGAAGGAAGAAAGAAAAGAAATGGGCATGCAGCAAGTGACGGCCATGGCGGGAGCCCACACCCCAGGTAACCCCCAGGCAGGTTAGGGTTAAGCAACGCTGCCAAAACAGAAGTAGGCAGAGTCCAGGGGATTGCCAAATATGTGGCCTGTGGAATCTGCTATGTCAACAGGTTTGGAAGGGGAAGTGAGCAAGGAAAGGAAGTGGGCTGAGAGCCTGGTGGACTCTAGCGGGTTCTTTCCCCTCACCCAGCCCCGACCTTCTGGACCCTTGGGTCTCACACATCTATCTGTTTCTCAGACGCAGGGCTCCAAAACCTGGGGCCAGAGCCACCTTCCCTTGTAACGGTGACCTCCGGGAGCTCACATCCAGGAAGCTGTTACACTGCAGTGGCGTCTTCTGGGATGAAATATGAGGGGAAGGGAGATGCTTCAGTGAGTAAAGGGTTTGCCATTCAAACGTAAGGCTATGAGTTCCAGCCCCAGGGTATGGACATGCCTGGAACAGAGAGCTAGGCATCGTGGGTTGCATTTGTAGCCTCAGCACGGAGAGGTGGAGACAGATGGATCTCTAGGGCTTGCTGATCAGCAGGCATCAGTGAGCGTCTCCATCTCATTGGGATCCTCTGTCGCAAAATGCAAGGTGGAAGGAAAGGGAGGGGCCTGGAGAGATGGTTCACAGGTATGTGCCGGGCTGTGCTCGGCAGCAAGCACTCTTAACCACAGAGCCTTAGCTCTGGCTTTTGCTTATATATTTTTATTAATCTGAATACATGTAAGATAACATTTTGATATGTGATACAGCATAAAAATACCCTTGAATCTGAGGGGTGGTAGAGCCCCTGCCTAGAATTCCACACTGAGGATGGGGGCGTGGCTCAGTGGTAGAGCCCCTGCCTAGAATCCCCCAGTGAGGGGCTGGGGGCGTGGCTCAGTGGTAGAGCCCCTGCCTAGAATCCCCCAGTGAGGAGCTGGGGGCGTGGCTCAGTGGTAGAGCCCCTGCCTAGAATCCCCCAGTGAGGGGCTGGGGGCGTGGCTCAGTGGTAGAGCCCCTGCCTAGAATCCCCCACTGAGGATGGGGGCGTGGCTCAGCGGTAGAACACCCCGGAAACAAGTTGAGGTCCTAGATTGTAAGGGTACAATTGGAAACACTTGGTTGTTTCATGTTTTTCCTTCACTAAGTCTTCAGATTCTTTATCTCTACCAAGCTCGTCACTGCCCGAATGAGGAATGTACCATATATTTGCCCAGTTAGTGGAACTGTTTGAGGAGATTGTGAAACTTTCAGTAGGTGGAGCCTTGCTGGATGAAGTAGGTCACTGGAGGCGGGCTCTGGGGATTTATATTCTTACCTCACTTGCTATGTCCTTCCTCTGTGCTCTGTGTGGGGGTGAACATATGATCGACGGGCTTCCTGTTTCCATGCCTTCTTGCTTTTATTGACTCACCCTCTAGAACCATAAGCCAAATTAAACTCGTCCATAAATTGCTTTTGCTTTTGGTCGTGGTATTTCATTACAGGCCAGGAGAGTAACCAATGCACAGGGGTATTCTAGGCAGGGGCGCTACCACTGAACCATGCCCACAGCCCTTCACAGGGGTATTCTAGGCAGGGGCTCTACCACTGAGCCACGCCCCCAGCCCTTCTTTCTTTCTTTCTTTCTTTCTTTCTTTCTTTCTTTCTTTCTTTCTTTCTTTCTTTCTTTCTTTCTTTCTTTTTTTCGAGACAGGGTTTCTCTGTGTAGCCCTGGCTGTCCTGGAACTCACTCTGTAGATCAGGCTGGCCACGAACTCAGAAATCTGCCTGCCTCTGCCTCCCAAGTGCTGGGATTAAAGGCGTGCGCCACCACTGCCCGGCTACCCCCAGCCTTTCAATGGTGGGTTCTTGGTAGATGTTCTGCTGAGCCACGCCCCCAATCCTTTGCGGGAGGATTCTAGGTAAATATCCTAACACTGCCCCAGACCTTTTATCATCTTGGCACATCTGTTGACCGGGTAAATCTCCCATGTTGAGGTATAGAGAATGCAGAGGCCTCTCAGGAAGAGAGGGCTGCATCACAGTCTGTAGTGTCTTGACCCAGAAGCAATTTCCTCTAACAACATGACTTTATGCTCTAAATATCAACAGAAGAATTCATGACCACATCCCCTCTAGGCCTTAAGCAAGGCTCGGAGAGAAATATGACCATCAGAAACTGCTGAGATTCCATGTCAGGGCTGAGGTCATGTCTTGCTCGGTGTCCTAAGTCTGCACCATGCCATAGGTGTCTAGTTTAAGATAGTGTGCTCTAGACCACGCTTTAATCCCAACAATAGGGAAGCTGAGGGAAGCAAATTTCTGTGAGTTTGAAGTCACCCAGGACTTCGTGAGACCCTGTCTCAAACCCAACCTAAACCAAATCAAAACCAGCCTCTATGGTCAACTTCTTCTTCTCCTCCTCCTCCTCCTCCTTCTTCTTCTTTTCTTCTTCGCCATTATTATTGTTATTACTACTACTAACACTACTAAATATATAATAATAATTTTCATTTTAAATCTGTGCATATAGGCCTATGAGAGAGTCATAGTTTGTATATGGAGGTCAGAGGCTAGCCTTAATTTTGGACCTTTCCTTTCTACTTTGAGACAGAGTCTCTTGTTGCTTGCAGTGGGAAAGGCCAGGCTAAGGCTAGCTGGCCCTCATGTTTCCAGGGATTCTGTCTCCCTGGCTATCTTCCTGTCTGAATGCTGGCATTACATACATATAGTATTGAATGTTCCAGAAATTCAACCTCAGGTCCTCGTGCTTGAGTGACAAGAACGTTCCCCACCGGTCCATCTGTGGAGACCACACAGGTGAGCTCTCCCTTGCCTCTGCCTCCAGAGTGCTGGGATAACAAGCATGTTCTCCTAGGCTTGCTATGTCTTCCCATTTTACAGGTAAAAAAACAGAGGCTCAGAAAGGAGACAAGACTTGCTTTTTGTGCGTGTATGTGTGTAGGGTTTCTATGTAGTCCTGGTTGTCCTGGAACTCTCTCTGTGAGATTTGGCTGGCCTCAAACTCAGAGATCTGTCTGCCTCTGTCTCCAGAGCACAGTGATCAAAGGTGTACGCCACCACTGTATGACAGGACTTGGATTTTATGTTCCCTGGAAACCTCAGGCCCCGGGCTCAGCTTCTTGATCTTTCTGAGGAGGGGTAATTCTGGGCTATTCTCACAGCATTTGAGGAAGGAAAGATCTTTAAGAGTCTGTGTCTGGCAGGAACTCGAGGCAGAGAACAGCACAGCAGGTCGGGGGTGGGTCGGCAGGCTGCTGTACTTACTGCAGAACCTTAGGGGGCCTTTAGTGTCGACGGTGGGTGGGAAGTGGTTTCAAAGATAGCCCTCTAGACATTGCTGTTCAAAGCCCACACACATCTGGCTTCCAGGAAGCTGATGATAGTGAGACTGGGGGTGGAGACACTGTCCAGCTCTCCACACGTGAGGTTTTTCCAACCTTTCTGTCTGTGGGTTAATTTGTGACTCACGGGAGGAAGAAAAGACAAATATTCCCCTGGGGCTGGAAGGTGGCCACGCCTGTTTTTTTTTCCTGGTTAAGAAGGTCACGCAGGGCCCTCAGAGAATCCCATAGGATCCAGGGAAAGGTTGGATTACTGAGACTGTCCCTGCTACTGTCCCTGGTGGAGAGACTCTGGGCCTCCCTGCAGCTGCTGAGATCTGCCTTGCTTGTCAGTGGCATTTAGCCAGTTTGGGACGGAAGAGAAGGTAAGGAAGGGAGCATAAGGAGGTTGTAAGAAGGGGTGGAGGGGTTCATGATCTTGACTTCTTAGAAGCATTCATTTTGAAATCTTCGGAGTCAGAATTAGAATTCCAGATGGGATATATATTGTGTTTTTCTGAGACAAGAGCTCATGCTGTCCAGGCTGTCCTCAAATTATGTAGTTGAGGTGATCTTGAACACCCGAGGGTCGTGGCTCCACCTCCAGAGTACAGGGATCACTGAACACAGTTTATGTGGGGCTGTGGGGTAGAGCTAGGACTTCGGTGCTGTACCAACTGGGCCACACCCCCAGCCCTGAATCTTAACATTGTGAAAACACATCAGCGTCTCAGATTTTTGGTAACAGCTAAGTCAGCCCAGTAGAAAAAGTTCATCCACACTCTGCGGAGCAAGGCCACAGCTTCTCTTCTAGGAATCCCCACAGGTTGGATCCAGTTCTCTAAAAGTCAGTGTGTCTGTGGGCAAGCCCTCTGACTCCATGCTCCTTCTTCCTAAGACAACGAGGGTCAGTTTAGGCAGAGGTGGGGCACGAGTCAGACCCAGAAAGCGCTGAGTCTTCTTGTAAGCCGAACACATTCCACAAGAGTATACTCTGAGCCCAGTTCCGAGCAGAAGAATTCTTATTTCAAATGCACTCCCTGCTCTACTGACATTTTTGTATTACTTTTTTTTCTTTAAAAGTACTTTGTGATTCTCATATATTTTCTTTTAATTATTTTATTAATTGATTCGTGTGTGTGTGTAGCAGCTCAAGTGTGTGTCTTTCTTTCTAAATGGCATCTGTTTATTGCATGTGTATGTGGGCACATGTGCCAAGACCTCTGCATAGAAGCCAGGACTCTGTATAGAAGCCAGGTGTGTTCTTCTGCCTCATGTATTCCAGGAATGAAACTCAGGCCATGAGGCTTGCAGGATGCGCACTGTTCACCCCCACCCCCCAGCCATCTACCTCAGCCTCTAAGCAGCTCCTTAGCCTTCTTTAGGCCTCAGTTTCTAATTCATTCTTTCTCTCACCAAATATCATATGAACCCCACAGACTGCTGTAGATGCCAGGAACACACTGGGGCCCACATAGGGCGGAGCCCAAGTTCTGGGAAAGTGTCACAATGTATCTTCTGGTATGGGATGAGTGGGACAGACAGTTCTGAAACAGAATACACACACAGGGAGCACAGGGAGCACAGGGAGCACTGGGAGCACTTCAAGCACAGGGAGCACAGGGAGCATCAGCACCCCCATCCCTCTCTATCTCTCCCTCTCTATCCCTTTCTGTGTCTCTCCCCCTTCTTCTCCCTTTCTGTCTCTCTGTGTGTCTTTGTCTTTCCTTGTCTCTGCCTCTCTCCCTCTCTCCTTCTCCCTCTCTGTCTTTCCTCCTCCCTCTCTCCCCACCTCTGTCTCTCTCTGTGTCTCTGTCTCTGTCTCTCTCTCTATCCCTCTCTCTCTCTCTCTCTCTCTCTCTTTCTCTCTCTCTCTCTCTCCAGGATCTCTTGTAGCCCACTGACCTCAAACTCACAGCTTAGGACGGCTTCCACTCCTCCTGCTTCCACCTCTCAAGTGCTGACATTATGGGGACGCATCACCAGTGTTCCATTTATTCGGTTCTGTTAAACACTCTTCCAACTGAGCCCCATCCTTAGCCCAGTTTTTTGGTTTTTGGAGACTGCGTCTCATGGTATAACCTAAAGTGGCCTGGAATTTGCTAGGTAGACCAAACTGGCCTCACACTCATGGCAATCTTCCTGCCCTGGTCTCCGGCATATTGAGGTTTCAGGAATGTATTCCGCGGTCAGTTTCCCACCATTTTTAATTGCATTTTTAGCATATAAAATAACCTGTTTCATTATGACATTTATATTATATATAAATGTTCTTGAGATTTTCTCAAATTCACCACCATCAACCTCTCTTTTCTCATCAGCTTGTATGTTGTTGTTATTATTATTATTATTGAGACAAAATATCTCTATGTAGCTCTAGCTGTCCTGGAACTTGCTATATAGATAAGGCTGGCCTTATACTCACAGAAATCCATCTCCCTTTGCCTCCAGAGCGTTGAGATTAAAGGATACATCACTATGTCCGGCTTATAATTAAAAGTGGCAATTTGGGGCTGAAGAGATGGCTCAGTGGTTAAGAACGTGTACTGTTCTTTCAGAGGTCCTGAGTTAGGTTCCCAGCACCCATCATATGAGGTGGCTTATGAACACCTGTAACTCCTGCTCTAGGGAGTGTGACACCCTCTTCTGGCCCCAACAAGTAACTGCACACATGTGGCCTACACTTAAATAGATATACATGGGTATTCAGAAATAGAAATGAAAAAGTAAGTCATGCGTAGTAGACCAAGTTTTTAATTGCAGCACCCAGGAGGTAGAAGTAGGCAGATCTCTGTGAGTTTGAGGCCAGTCCATCTACATAGTAACTTCCAGGCCAGCCAGTGGTACGTGGTAAGGCCCTGTTTTAAACAAAACAGAACAGCAATTTGGGGGCAAGATGACTCAGTAGGTAATTGCACTTGCTGCTAGGCTTGACAACTGTATTTGATATTCTACACCCCACATGGTAGAAGAAGGTAGAGGGTGAGGTGCCCTCCGATCACCAATGTGAGCTGTACCATGCAAACATCCTGTGTGTGCATGCATGCACAAACAAACGAACATGTAAAAATAATGACAATATTTTATGTATTGTGTATAGAATCAAACAAATATAAATGATTTACTGTATCAGACAGCAATGTCATTGGGTGTGGAAGTGTCCGTTTGTAATCCCAGATGAGAGGGTAGTTAAGAAGGTTTCTTGTACTCTCTGCCCCATCTGTTGAGCCAGTTGGCAAACTTGAGGTTGAGTGAGAGATCCTGTCTGGAAAAAATGTGGAAGGCTGGAGGGGGTGGCCTAGTGGTAGAACTCCTGCCTAGAATCCCCCAGTGAGGGGCTGGGGGTGTGGCTCAGTGGTAGAGCCCCTGCCTAGAATCCACCAGTGAGGGGCTGGGGGTGTGGCTCAGTGGTAGAGCACTGACTTAAGTTGAAATGAGAGAGAAAGAGGAGGAGGGAGAGGAAGAGGGGGAGGAGGAGGGGGAGGGAGAAGGGGGAGGAAGAGAGGGAGGAAGAGTGAGAACATAAATGCTGGGAATCACCCTTGTCTCTGTTTGCAGAGGAAATACCACAGGATGAGAGTGTCTGAGTACAGAAGCTGTCCTGGATTGTTATCAGTAGTAGCTGTTCAGGGTGGGGTCAGAAATGGGAAGAGAGGTAGTCATAACTGCGGCTAATACACACGGACATAGACAGACACAACACAGACACACATGTAGGCACACACATGCATGCACACACACACACACACAGGCACACTCTGTTTGCTGTGGACCGGCACTGTGGCCGCCTCTCTCTCTCCATAGCAGATTCATTAAATACACTGACTGTTCCCAGGGCTTTCCAAGGTGGTGTATACGATTATTCTATTTTACAGACTGACGCACACAGAGATTAGTCAACTTTTTGAAGGCCACACGGCTATTGAAGCTTTGAGTTTTTGTACTTTTGTTCTGCTTCATATTGCTCGGTTTGTTTGTTTGTTTGTTTGTTTTTTGAGACGAGAGTCTTATCTTCTAGCCTGGGTTGGCCTCAAAATCATGGCGCTTCTCCTGCCTCAGCCTCTGAGTGCTGGGATGACAGGCGAGTTAAAAAACAAAACAAAACAAAACAAAACAAAACAAAAAAACAGGTACGGTTTACTTTAAGGATGGAAAAATTCTCAGAAAAATGGCTTGGCCTCGTAGCTGGCTACCTGGAAGAGCTGAGAGTGTCCTAACTTCCTTCTGTCCTTCCTGTTTTGACAGTGTTGGCTAAGGCTTTGGGCAGTGCCAGACAACCCACAAAATAGTCAATGAGAGCTGCGCTCCAGCCACCCCAGACACGGGGTGGGTGTCCCCTCCTGCCTAGGTCCTATCCTTCCCAGCCTACTCTGTGTCGTGTGTGCGTTTCTTAGGCATTAGCTCTGCTATCCCACCACACTGGAGGGATGGGTCCTAGAGGAGGATGTGGGCAGAGCCAATCAGGACTGCAGTCCCAAGGCATGGAGTCAGTTCAGGGCCACTGGGTATATGTGGCTGTCCAGCTTCCCAGTTTCTCATATCCGGGGCTGGTAGTATTTCCGGACTCCCTAGGGACACATTGCAATTCAGTTCTGTCTTCTTAGCTGAGTGATTTTAACTAAGTTACTCACCCTCTCTGTGCCGCTTCCACTGTAGAATCAGTTTAACAAGACTGTATTTAGATACAGTGTTGAAAGGTATTTGGGGCCGTGCCTTACATGTTTACAAAGTGCTCAAAATGGTGCCTTCTAATATCCTAAAACTATTATTATTGTTTTACTAGGTCACTTTGTGTCTTAGTTAGGGTTTCTATTGCTGTGAAGGGACACCATGCCCATGGCAAATCTTGTAGAGGAAAACATTTAACTGGGGCTGTCTTGTAATTTCAGAGGTTCAGTCCATTATCATCATGGCGGGAAACATGGCAGCCTGCGGACAGACATGGTGCCGGAGAAGATGCTGAAAGTTCTACATCTTAATTCTTAGGCAGAAGAAGGAGAGTGTTTTCTACACTAGGGGTAGCTTGAGCACAGGAAACTTCACAACCTGCTTCCACAGTGACACATTTCCTCCAATAAGGCCACGCCCACTCCAACAGAGTAACACCTCCTAATAGTGCCACTCCCCATGGGTCAAGCATTCAAACACATGAGTTTATGGGGCCTTAGCCATTCAAACCACCACACTCTGTTGCTCTTTTTCTTTTCTTCCTTCCTTCCTTCCTCCCTCCCTCCCTCCCTCCC
>NW_021604773.1:360633-405904 GCF_004785775.1 Grammomys surdaster | reverse complement strand
TTCTTTTTTTTTTTTTGAGACAGGGTTTCTCTGTGTAGTCCTGGCTGTCCTGGAACTCGCTCTGTAGACCAGGCTGGCCTCGAACTCAGAAATCTGCCTGCCTCTGCCTCCCAAGTACTGGGATCAAAGGCGTGCGCCACCACCGCCCAGCTCTTTTGCTTTTCTTAATGATTGTTAATGTGCATGTGTGAGTCTGTACACCTGAGCACATGTTCGCACAGAGTTCAGGAGAGAGCAACAGATTCCCAGGAACTAGAGTTACAGAAAATTGTGAGCTGCCCAGTGCCCCCTGGAAGAGCACCAGTTAAGAGCATCTGTTACTCTTACAGAAGACCCTAGGTTTGGTTGCTAGCATCCTCATGATGGCTCACAGATCTCTGTAACTCCAGTTCCAGGGGATTCTTTTTAAGCTCCATGGACACCAGGCATGATGTGGCACACATATACACATGCAAGAAAACACTGATACATATCAAAGAAGTAAGTCTAAAAAAACCCTCCAAACTAACAAAAAAAAAATGCATTAAAAAAAAAAAAACAGGCAGAGGCAGGCAGATTTTTGAGTTCAAGAGTTCGAGGCTAGCCTGGTCTACAGAGTGAGTTCCAGGACAGCCAGGGCTACTCAGAGAAACCCTGTCTCGAAAAAACAACAACAACAACAAAAAAAAAAACAGGGGGTAAGGGTAGGAGCTGGAGAAGATGGCTCCGTTGTGAGCTGCCGTGTGGGTGCTCAAACAGATCCTGTGTCCTCTTCAAGAGCAACAAGAGCTCTTAACCATGGAGCCATCTCTCTAGTACCTCCTCTTCTGACACAGTGTCTCCTGTAGTGTGTAGCCTAGAGTGGCTTTGAACTCAGGCCCTCCTCCCAAGCTCTACAAAGACAAAAGGGTGGGACTAACCACACTCTGCCGAGACAGCAGTTTGCTAGATGAACTCTGGCTGGCTGGCCTAGTGATCAGCATGTAGCCAAGCTGGCTTGGAATTCATGGCAGTCCCCCTGCCTCACCTTGTGAACGTTGGGATTATATCGTCTCTGGCTGACTCTGATCTCAATTTCCCTTTTCTTCCTCATCCACCCCATTCTGGCCACACTGGCCCTGGTATTCCTTGAATCCTTCTATCATACCTCTATCCCACTCTAGGTTTTCAGCATTTCCCATAATTCTTTTAGGTTCTGCTCAAATGCTTAGAAGCCTTCTGTGACCACCTGTGTGGAATTCCAACACAGCCTCCTTCTCTAGGATTTTTTTTTTTTTTTTGAGGCAGGGTCTCATGGAGCCCGAGCTGGCCTCTAACGCTATAGCTGGTCTTGGCTCAACTTTCTCATGTAACTGTTCTGGCTTGGAAAGTAATGTGAATCTCCTGTTTGTGTCCTCACTGCCTGGATCTTCCCACTGAACTATTGGCTGCAAAGAAACAGTGTGCAAACTGTGCCTCCGTTCAACACCTTCAATCGAGACCCAGAACAACAAGAGCGAGGTGTGGTGGTACACACTTGTAATTCCAGGGCTCTGGAGATAGAGGCAGGAGGATCAGGGGTTCATAGTCACTCTCGGGGGCCAGCAGATGTGAAACTAGCCCGAGCTACATGAAATCTGTTTTCAAAAAACACAAAAATCCCCAGGAACTGGGGTCATTCACGAATGAACTGTAGGGAACCTGTAAGGAACTCAACGTTCTGTTCTTCCTGCATTCCCTGTGTTAGTATTGCCAAGCCGTCTCCAGATAGATTTTTTATTTTTAGGAATTTATTCCTGTCTTTATTCACTGAGCCCACAAGCTATCATGCCTATTTATTTATTTATTTATTTATTTATTTATTTCCCGAGGTTTTCTCTGTTAGCCCTGGCTGTGCTGGGACTCACTCTGTAGACCAGGCTGGCCTCGAACTCACAGATCAGCCTGCCTCTGCCTCTCTAGTGTTGGGATTAAAGGTGTGACCACTACCGCTTGACTCCATGCCTTGTTCTTGCTGGAGTTTTAAGTTTCGGAATTCCAAGAGCTTAACATAGTAGTTCTAACATAGTAGTAGCGATCTGAATTGGTCAAATCTGCCTGGAGGTTCTAAAACTGCACCTTAGCCCTTCTAAGATGGATGTGAGGTACAATTCTAGTGTTTTAAGGAATTGTTTAGGGTTCTAGCAATCCAATATGCTGACAGGTTGGAATTCTAAGATTGTGACATCTTAGAATTCCAAGATACAAGGATGGGATGCAGCTCAGTGGCAGAGCCCCTGGCTAGAATCCCCCAGTGAGGGGCTGGGGGCGTGGCTCAATCGTAGAACCTCTGTCTAGAATCCCTCAGTGAAGGGCGTGGCTCAAATCCCTCAGTGAAGGGCGTGGCTCGGTAGCAGACCCCTGCCTAGAGGACCGGCCTAGCACCTGTGAGGCCCTGGCTTCAATCCAAGCACTTAGTGTGTAAAGGATCATGTACTAGAATTTCAAGATGTGCATGATGTCTTTGCATCCTGAAATTCTAGTTCTCTTCTTTGCTAGAGTCTCAGTTTCTGCTCTCATATTCTGGAATTCTGCATGCTAATGAGGTAACTCCTTCTTTCTCTCTCTTTCTTTCTTTCTTTCTTTCTTTCTTTCTTTCTTTCTTTCTTTCTTTCTTTCTTTCTTTCTTTCTTCCTGTTTGTTTTAGATAATGTTTCTCTGTGTAGCTCTTGCTGTCCTGAAACTTGCTTTGTAGACCAGGCTGGCCTCAAACTAACAGAGATCCCTCTACCTCTGCTCCCAAGTACTGGAATTAAGGTATGCATCACTACTGCCTGGCTAATTATTTCTATCTTAATAGTTTCTTTTCCTGTTGCTTGTGATGAAGTACTCCACAGGCAGATGTGGTGGCACACTTTTTCACCCAGGACACTTGGGAGGTGAATTTCTGTGAGTTTGGGACCGACCATCCTGGTCTACATAAAATACTCTTAAAAGGCTGCTTAAGGGAGAAGGTGTTTATTATATATTACTGTATATTATGTCATTATATGTTATATATAATCTAGAGGATCAATATTATAATAATTATATAATACATACATAATATATTAATATCAATATAATTATATTATATATTACATATTATCTACTATACATTATACAGTATTATATATTATATGATTATATTGATATTACACAATGCATAGTATCATATTATTAATAATATTATCATTAATATATATAAATTAATATTTATGCAATCATACTATATTACTTATATTATTTTCATTTATAGATTTAATTTATATGGTATACATTATATTAATTATAATAATTAGTAATGCTATAAAGTTATTGATAGCTATATTAATAATATTGTATATCATTACTGTTACATATTACTGTATATTATAGTCAGACACATAGTTCCAATATCTGGCCCATCACGGAGGGGAAGTCAAGGCAGTAGGAGCTTGAAGTATCCGATCACATCGAGACCAGTCAAGAAACAGTAGTGATCAATACACGCTGCTGCCCAGATGCTTTTCCCGTTTATTTTTATCTGATCAACTTTTTAGCACCATCTCTCTTCTTTCACCATGTGAGTCTCAGGGATTGAACTCAGGTCATCAGGCTTGGTGGCAAGCCCCTTCACTTACTGAGCCGTTTTGTTGGCCCTCTTTCTTCAGGATCCCAGCCAGCTAATAATCTTTCCCACAATTAGCATGGATCTTCCAACTTCAATTAGCACAATAAGGATAGACCTCTGTGGCGTTCCTAGAGGCTCATCTCATGGTTGACAATAACCACCACAGAATGCTGGTACCCTGGATTGCTGGCACCTACATCACAGTATTGGCGTCTCTAGCATGGAGCCGCTGGACCTGCCTTGCCCAGGACAGCAAGGCTGGAGTTTTCCCATTGACTTTCCTTCCTGTCTGTTCCCTGCAGGTGTCTGGGGCCAGGATGATGAACTACACCACCAGGGAGGATTATGATTATGAGTATGATCAAGAACATTACACTGACCTTCCGGATATCCCCGTAGACTGCCTAGATGGCAACTGCTTCTCTAGTGATGTCTACCTCATAGTCCTGCTTGTGTTGTATGCAGCCGTCTTCCTGGTGGGTGTGCCAGGCAACACCCTGGTGGCGTGGGTGACCTGGAAAGAGTCCCGCCACAGGCTTGGGGCCTCTTGGTTCCTGCACTTGACCATGGCAGACTTGCTTTGCTGTGTTTCTCTGCCCTTCCTGGCTGTGCCCATCGCCCAGAAGGGCCATTGGCCATACGGGACAACAGGCTGCTGGCTGTTGTCCTCCGTCACCGTTCTGTCTATGTATGCCAGTGTACTGCTCCTGACCGGCCTCAGCGGTGACCTCTTCCTACTGGCTTTCAGGCCCTCCTGGAAGGGTGCAGATCAACGAACACTTGGGGTGCGTGTGGTCCAGGCCTCCTCCTGGATGCTGGCCCTGTTGCTGACTGTGCCTTCTGCTGTCTACCGTAGGCTGCTCCAGGAGTACTACCCTACCCGGCTTGTGTGTGGCACAAACTATGGGGGATCGGTCGCCGCCGAGGCTGCCATCACCACGGTTCGATTCCTTTTTGGCTTCCTGGGGCCACTGGTGTTCATGGCCAGTTGCCACGGCATCCTCCAACGGCAGATGGCCCGCCGTCACTGGCCCCTGGGCACAGCTGTCGTGGTGGGGTTTTTCTTTTGCTGGACCCCTTATCACATCCTGCGGGTCATCATCGCAATGGCCCCTCCATACTCCTTGCTCCTTGCCCGGGTCCTGGAGGCGGAGCCTCTGGTTACAGGCCTGGCCCTTGCTCACAGTGCTCTCAATCCCGTGATGTTTTTATATTTTGGAAGAAAACAACTCTGCAAGTCACTCCAGGCTGCATGTCACTGGGCCCTGAGGAATCCACAGGATGAGGAAAGTGCCATGACCAAAGTATCCACCAGCTGTGAAATGGTGTCTGAGATGCCGGTGTAGGCAAGAGGGATTTCCTAGGCCATCTCAGAACTGTGCAGCTTTAGGCACAGCTGGATGCAGGAGCTCAGCGATGGCTTTTATTCTTTGTTCAATAGATATTCATTGTGCACTTGCCTGTGCAAAACCCTGATATAAAGGTGCCAGGGTGACAGTGGCTGGAGCCAATTCCTTCCCTCAGGAGTTAGCACTTTACAGAGGAGGACGTATAGGAAACGTTGAAGGGATATGGACTATGTCAAGGGTGTTGGGGAGAGTGCTCAAGTGCCTGCTGTACAAACCAGGACCTGAGTTCAAGTCCCACCACCTACATAAAAGCTGGGTATGGCCATAAACCTCTAACCCCAGTACTGAGGGAATAGGTGGATCCCAGGGGTTCTCTGGACAAGTGGTATAGGCCAACCAACAAACTCCAGTGAGAGACCCTGTCTCCAGAAATAGAGTGGAATCAGGCATGGTGGTTATAACTTTAATTTCAGCATTTGGGAGGTAGAGCCAGGCAGATCTGTTTTAGGCTATCCTGATCTACATAATGAGATCCAGGTGGAGAGCATGAGCTGAAGATACCCAGCCTTGACCTTAGGGACAGGCACATGCACACATGCACACACCACACACACACACACACACACACACACACACACACACACACACACACACTACACAGGGTTGGACGGCCTAGGTCAGCTAGGCTAGCACCCTGAAAAAAGGGTAAATGACTGAGCCAAAACCCAACTAATGGCGAGAGCATCCATGCTTAAATCTGGGAAACTGTTCCAAGCAGACAGAGCAAATACAAAGGCCTTGCTCTGGGTTACCTCTTCCAAGAAGCCCTCCCTGACTTGCAATCCTCCCAGAAACAAGGGTTCTTCCTTTCCTGTAATCTCTTCATCACAAATGCCCAGATAAATCCTAAGTCACCAAAAAGTGAGAGCTGAATTCCCTCCATCTTTTATATCTCTTATATTTTACATTTAATTATTTACTGCCTGTGTCGAGAAGCATGGAGGGAGGAGGAGGGAACGATGGTTAGAGGACAACTCCTTCCATCACGTGGGTTCTCGGGACCGAACTCAGGGCGTCAGGCTTGGCTGTAAGTACCTTTACCTGCTGAGCCATCTCACGAGCCCCGAACGCCTCAGTCTTGTCTCTTTCTCCCCCCCCCCCACCGTCTTAGAAAGTACTGTACTTTCTCTGTCCACATTCCAGTTTCTTCAGCTTGTTTGTGGGCCTGTTGATGTTGCTGATGCCTTTTTTGTTAATTTATTTTTGAGGATCTTTAAATGATTTTATTTTAAAAAAATTCATACTGGTGTACACTGTACATTGAGCAGCTCTCTCTACCCTTACCCCAGGTTTTCAGAATTTTAACACCTACGGCATACTGTGTCCATCCAACTCTTCCATAGATCCCTAGGGCCTGGCTATGGTCTTGTTTTTATTTTCTTGATTTTTTTTTTGAGATAGGGTCTCATAGAGCCCAGGATGGATTTGAACTCACTATGAATGAGATGACCTTCAGCATCTCCTGAAGGCTGGGATTATAGTCCTGTATCACCACACCTGGTTTATGGGGTGCTGGAGATCAACCCCAGGGCTTCATGCATGCTAGGTAAATGCTTTATCAATTGAGCCACATTTGGAGTTCCTCACCAGGGGATTCTAGGAAATTGTCCTTGTACTGAGCTCCACCCCAAACCCTACTTGAACAATTTATACACCTGTCTGTCTGAAAAGTTCAAGGAATCTTTGGTTAATTTACGGACCAGTAAAGGCCTCTTCAGAAGGCCTTTCTAAAAAGTTCTTTTTGAAAGTACACTTTGAGAATTTCTATTTAATTCTTTAGCCTTAAAAAATGAAGGAGAAATTTCATGAGATCTTCTACATGTATTTCTGTGTAATTATACATAAAATCTCTTCATGTTAAAAATACTGTGTTTTGTTGTTTATCCTAAGCTTTCTCTGGTTCAGACTGCTGTGCAATAAGTTTTCCAAACTGAAACAAAAGACACTCCTTAAAAATCAGGATGTAAACAACTCACAAATCTCAGGATATTCCTGAAACTGACCACATACACCAGGTCCCTTCTTCCCCAAGAGTTCTAGTCTTCTTTATGCTACTGTAATAAAGCACTCTGACCAAAACAATTTAGAGGAGAAAAGAGTTTATTTGGCATACACTTGTACATCATAATCCCTTATTGAGGGAAGTCAGGACAGGAACTTGAATACAGAAACCATGGAGAAGCACTATCTGCATGCTAGCTCTTTGCTCATGCTCAAGTATCTTTCTTATAGACTCCAGGATCACCTGCCTAAGGATGGTGACACCTACAGTGGGCTCATCCCTCTCACATTAATCAAGACAATCTTTCACAGACATGGCCACAGGCCAACCTGATGAAGGCAATTCTTCAATGGAGGTTCCCTTTGCACAGGTGACTCCAGGTTGTGTCAAGTTGGCAGTGAAACTTAACTAAGACACCACGCTTATATAAACAGTGTCTTGGGGTTTTTATTGCTATGAAGGGACACCATGACCACAGCAACTCTTAGAAAGGAAGACATTTTATTTGGTGCTAGCTTACAGTTTCAGAGGTTTAGTCTGTTATTGCCATGGTGGGAAATGTGGCGGCATTCAGGTGGAAATGATGTTAGAGAAGGATCTGTGAGTTCTACATCTTGATCTGCAGGCAGGAGACTATCTCACTGGGTGTGGCTTAAACACATATGAGACCTCAAAGCCTACCTCCCCTGTGAGGAGCACCAACAAGGCCATACCTACCTATGGGCCAAGCATTGAAACATATGAGGGGGCATTCCTATTTAAAAATTCCAGCTGGGCAGTGGTGATGCACCTTTAATCCCAGCACTTGGGAGGCAGAGGCAGGCGGATTTCTGAGTTCGAGGCCAGCCTGGTCTACAGAGTGAGTTCCAGGACAGCCAGGGCTACGCAGAGAAACCCTGTCTCGAAAAACAAACAAACAAACAAACAAACAAAATAAATAAATAAATAAATAAATATTCCAATCCCTGGTCCCCATAAGCTTATAGCAATACCATAATGCTAAAATGTATTCAGTCCAACTTCAAAAATCTCCATAGTCTTTAAGAGTCCAAAAACTTGTTTAAAAGTCAAAATTTTAAAGTCTATTCTTTGAACTCTCTTAACTGTAATCTTCTGGAAAGTCAAAGTTAAAAACAGATCACATACTTCTAATATATAATGGCATAGAATATACATTACCATTCCAAAACACAAGGAAGGGAGCATAGTGAGGAAATACTGGACCAAAGAAAGACCGAAAACCAACAGGGCAAACCCCAAATGCTGCATCTCCACGTCTGATATCAAAGCACTCTTCAGATCTCCAACTCCATTCAGCTTTGTGGACTGCAACACACGTCTTTCTCTTGGGCTGGTTCCACTCCCTGTGAGCAGCTTTCTCCGGCAGCTTGTATTCTACAACTCTGACATCTCCAACATCTTGGGGTCTCCAAAGCAATCTAGGAATCACTTCAAAACTTCATGCAGGGACACTCTCTCTGGGCCTCCACACAGGGACCCCCCTGAAACACTCCCAGCCTCAGGGCCTTTCCTTAGTCATGGAGGGAGGTTCCATAACCTCTTTCTTGTATCCTTGATGCTAAAGCCAGAACCACGTGGCTGAAGCTGCCAGGCTCTGCTGCTCGCTGGGGCAGGAACATGGCCCCCTTGTTCAATTACGTCTTCATTAGCTTGCTTTTTTCACCTCTGACTTCCTTCATTATTTATGCCTGGCTGTCCTGGAACTGGTTCTGTAGACCATGCTGGCCTCAAATTCAGAGCTTCATCAGTCTCTGCCTTCCTAGCGCTAAGACTAAAGACGCACTCCACCACACCTGGCCCTAAGCTTTTCTTTAATTTCCTTTCCACAAGTTGGAAACTTAACAAGGTGGGATCTTGCCCTGAGGACACTGCTGTCTTTATTCTATTTAGCACCAGCTTTTCTTTCACCTTTCTGTCTCCTTGAACAAGGATCTTAGTTCCATTCTACTTCCTGGCGCCCCTTTCCTACTCAGACTGTATGTTTTGTACTCTCCTTGCTCAGCTAGCTCCTTCTCAATATATGTCTTCATAAGACTGAACACTAATAACTACACAACGGCATCAATACTTGGCTGTTTCGAGATCTCCTCTGCCAATGGAATTAATCCAGAACTCTTCTATTTATTTAGCCTCAAGCAAACTTTTCAGGTAAGGGAAAAAAGCAGCCATTTTCTTTGCTACAATGTCACAAGAACAGTCTCTAGGTCACATACTAACTTTCATCTCCTCCGAAACCTCTTGAGCCGGGCCCCAGAGTTCAAATCACCCTCAGCACCACTGATTTCACGTTCCCACTAGGATGGACCATTAACCCCACCATGTCATTCCTGCTTTTCTAGTCCAAAGTCCCAAGGTCCACATTTCTTCAAACAAAAGCATGGTCAGGGCCCTACTCTTGGTACCAAGTTCTGTCTTAGTTAAGATTTCATTGCTGTGAAGAGACACCATGACCAAAGCAGCTCTTACAAAGGAAAACATTTAATTGGGGCTGGCTTACAGTTTCAGAGGTCATGGTGGAAAAAAAACCCAAACAAACATGGCAGCATGCAGGCAGACATGGTGCTAGAGAAGGAGCTGGGAGCTCTACATCTTGAACTGTAGGCAGTAAAAGGAGACTGTCCCACTGGGTGTGGCTTGAGCATATGAGATTTCAAAGCCCACCTCCATAGTGACACACTTCCTCCAACTAGACCACCCACTCCAACAAGGCCACACCTCCTCATAGTGTCACTCTCTATGGGCCAAGCATTCAAACACATGAGTCTGTAGGGGCCATTCCTATTTAAACCACCACAAACAGTAAGGGCTGCTGAGGAGGGGAGACCTCTCTCATCTGTGGTGCTGCCTTTGAGCTATCCAGAGAGCACCAGGGTTCCTGCCTTCGTAAACCCTCACTCATGCTGGGGCCAGTGTAGTATGATTTGTTTTATGTACCTGGACCTTTAAAGGTCTCCGATGACTAGTCAACTGACTCTTGGGGAATGCTTAGCCATTAGAACTGCTTGACTCTGTGACCTTTAGTGTCGGTTGCCCCTTTCCAGGAGACAGAAGAGTAGGATTGGAAAGAGAGAAGTGAAGGCAGTTGAGTCAGGAGAACCTGAGCTGAGCCAGAGAAGACAGTGTTAGGAGACAGGAGAAGAACCCACATAAAACAGCTATAAAGAAAAAAAAAGCTGCAATCAGGCTTCCTGCTACGCTGCTCCGTGAGAGTGTCCATGCACTCACCCACCCTTCGCCTAGTAAGTAACCCAAATAACCTCACTGGGTCACCAAGTTGGACTTTAGTGACACCCTTACCTGTCATCAATTCCCAATATGGCGGGAGTAAACGTTTGTTCGTGTCTCCCCAGAAATAGCCACACAAGAGAGACTTATTATGACTTCTTTTTATATGTATGGATGTATTGGTGTGTGTAAAGTCTTCATGCAAACATATTCCCTCCCTTCTGTGTGTGTGTGTGTGTGTGTGTGTGTGTGTAGGCGGTGAGGTGGGGTACACATTAGGTGTTGTCTTATGGTTTTATTGCTGTGAAGAGACAGAATGACCATGGCAATTCTTATAAGAGACACCATTTAATGGGGGCTGGCTTACGGGTTTAAAGGTTTAGGTCATTACTGTCATTATTGGCAGGAAGTGTGAAGCCTCCAGGCAGACATGGTGCTGGGGGAGCTGAGAGTTCTACATCTTGATCTGAAGGCAGCTAGGAGAAGCCACTGGCTTTCACAAGCAGCCAGAAGGAGGCTCTCAAAGCCCAGCCCAACAGTGACATGCTTCCTCCAACAAAGCCATACTCCCTCCAACAAGGCCGCACCTCCTGCAACAAGGCACTATTACAAAGTCACAATGTCACTTCTGATGAGCCAAGCATATTCAATCCACACAGGTGGATTCCCTATCACTCTTCTTACAAAAAAAAATCTAGAAATATTTTGGTGCTTTGGTGTTCTGCCTGTATGTATGTCTGTGTGAGGGTGTCAGACCTCCTGGAACAGGAATTACAGACAGTTGTGAGCTGCCAAGTGAGTGCTGGGAATTGAACCCAGGTCCTTCGGAAGAAAAGCCAGTGCTCTTAACCAGAGCCATCTCTCCAGGTACCCCTCAAAAATATCTATTTATCAGCATATTCATGTGACGCCACACACATGAATGTGTGTGCACAAAAGACAACTTTCAGGGGTTGGCTCTCTTCTTCCATTCTGTAGGCATCAGGAATTGAATTCCAGTCGTCAGGTGTAGCACAAGGGCTTTTACTCGATGAGCCATCTTGCTGGCCCTCTGTTTTTGTTTTTGACAGTGTACCACAGACCCTGGGGCTCACTGAATCATCTAGACTGCTTGAACAGTTAGCTCCAGGGTTCTTCCTGTCTCCACCTCCTCAGTGCTGAGGCTGCGGGTGTGCGAGATGGTGCCTGGCCTTACTTGAATGACAGAGATCTGTACGGAGGTCTTCCTCTTTCTGTGGTGAATATTTTACCCACAGAACCATCTTGTAGCCCATTTGTGTGGTTTTTAAAATCTGTTTTCCAAGACAGTGTCTTTCTCCATTAGCCCAGGCTGGCCTTCAGATTCACGGCAGGCCTACTTCTCCAACCTCTTGAGTAAGGACAAGGTTACACACCCACATTGCTGCAGCTGGTTTGTGCTAGTTTCTTAACACAAACATACTTCTTTACATTTTCAGAGAATCACAGTTCAGTATTTTTCCAAGAACTGCTTGCTGTGCAATGGTGCTGTGTCAGGGGCAGCCTTGCTTATACACTGAAGGCCTAAAAAGAGCCATACGCCTAAAATCTGCAATAGGCCTGGCATACATGCCTGCTAAACACAAAGTCTTGGGTCTCTGTGGAAAAACACTGAAACAGATGCCTAGAAGCTATTGTAAACAAGCAGCTTTGGTGGAAAATTGCCAGGCTGAATAGTCATAGACCTTGTATTTAGGTACCCTTGGTGGATAGTACCAACTTAGATAAGGACAAGTGAATCATAGGTGGAGTCATAGTGATCTGTCCCCTGAACCTTCACCCAGCTGACACTGTTTTGGAAGATATCTGTATGCCCCCTGAATACCTACACTTCTGCGTCATCCCCTTCCCCACATCCTGCCTTTTTGTGTATATAACCCCTGTGTGAAAAAAGTAAAAATTACTGTTTGATCAGCCTATAGACAAGCCGCTCGTTCTTTGTGTCCCCTGTCCTCCAGTTCTCCCTTCCAGGTCTCTCTGATCTCAGTTCAATGCCCCGTGGGACTGGGGCAGTGCTGGTGGTGGGCATGGCTTAACAATGGATTTGATGTTTATTTCCATTTTTCTTTTCTTTTTTTAAAATGTAATTTGCCAGGTGATGGTGGTGTACACCTTTAATCCCAGCACTTGGGAAACAGAGGCAGGTGGATCTCTGAGTTTGAGGCTAGTCTGGTCTACAAAGTGAGTTCTAGGACAGCCAAAGCTACCTAGAAAAACCATCTCAAAAACCAAAACAAACAAAACAACAACAAAAATTTAATGTAGTTCTTCCTTGAAAGATTAAAATAATGTTTAGTGCATTCTGTCTTCTTTTGATGATTATAATTGATTTGGATCCCATATGAGTTGTTTTCCAATTTTGTGCATGTGTGTATGTGTGTTTGTGTGTGTGTATGCACGTGTGCAGTACCTGTGGAATCCACAAGAGGGCATCAGATTTCCCCAGAGCTGGAATTGCAGGTGGTTGTGAGCTGCCTACTGTGAGTGCTGGAAACAAAACTTGGGTTCTCTGCAGTAGCAGTCATCTCTCAGTCTGTTTTCCAAATGTTTGATACCAATGTCTAATTTCTCACTCAACATTCATCCCTATCTGGTGTGGTAGCTTGAAAGATATGTACCCCATAGGCACATTTATTTGGGAAGTTTATGGAACTTTTAGGAGGTGGAGCCTTGCTGGAGGAAGCCTGGAGAGTCTACAGCTTTGCTCCACTTCCAGTTAGAGATAGAGAGAGAGAGAGAAACTGGGCTTGGTGTGGGCTTTTGAACTCAAGTCCTACCCTGAGTAGTATACTTCCTCCAAGGCCACACTTTCTAATCCTTTCCCAAACAGTTTAACACATGGGGACTTAGCATACAAATATATGAGTTTATGGGCATTATTCTCATTCAAACCACCCACCACACCCAGTTTATGCATTGCTAGGAATGGAACCTCAAACCTTGTGCATAGCAGGCAAATGCTCTACTGACTGAGCTGCATTCTCAGGCCCCCACAACTTTCTGCACACTGACTAGAAGACCAAATGGAAAACCCCACATCTGACCTCACAGGACAGGTTGCAAGTGAGTCATGTCTACGATTAGAGCACTCAAGAGGTAGGAGCAGGAGGATCAGAAGTTCAAGGTCATCCTCAGCTAGTGAGTTTATGCCCTGTGCTACAGAAGACTCTGTCTCAAACAAAACAAAACAAAACAAAACAAAACAAAACAAACAAAACAAAACAACAGAACCTTGAGACTAGAGGGATACCTCAGCAGTCAAGAGCACTGGTGTTCAATTCCCAGCACCCACATGGCTCACAACCATCTGTAACTCCAAGTCAGGCGATACAGTGCCCTCTTCTGGCTTCCTTGAGCACTGCATGCATGTGGTGCACATATAAATATGCAAACACTCATACATATACAAGAAATAAACATTTCAAACCAAACCAAACACCAAACCTAGACCAAAAACAAACCACCTAAGTAACAACAAAACCCACAGACCCCCTCAAACTGTGGTGTAAAAGCTACCTTCAGGCTTGTGGTGGTTGAATGAGAACAACCCCCAGAGACTTATATATTCCAATGTTTGGTCCACAGTGGGTGGACTGTTTGGGAAGGATTAGGAGGTGTGGCTTTGTTGGCAGAGGTGTGTCACTGAGGATTGGATCTGAGGTTTCAGAAGCCTACATTACTCCCCAGTTAGTGTTCCCTCCCCTCTCTCTCTCTCTCTCTCTCTCTCTCAATCTCTCTCTCTTTGCCTCTTGCTTACAGATCAGATGCAAGCTCTCAGCTACTGTCCCGTGCCATGCCTGCGTAGCTGCCCGTTGCCATGCTCCCTGCTGTGATGGTCATGGACTCACCCTCTAAATCAGCAAGGCCTTGATTACATGCATTCTTTTATAAGTTGGCTTGGTCGTGGCATCTTATCACGGCAAGAGGAAAGTAACTGAGTCCACAACTGTGAGGAGGGCATGTAAAGTAGTGAATTCTGTATTCAGGCTTGGGTCTCATCTCTAAAGGATCTCATTTTATATATCGGTGCTAATATTTCAACATTGGAAACAAAGCTTAAATCTCAAATGCTTCGGTCTCAAGCATTTTTGGATAAGGGATACCCAACTCATATGGTCCAGACAGAATAACTTTCCCATCTTTCTGTCTAGGTGGTCACACTACCAGTGGCCCAGGCTTATATCTCTACCATGTCCTCTACCAGCTCAAAGGCTCGGCTGATAGAACTCCTTGTAGCTTTGATTTTTTCCCCTTTATTCCCTGTTTTGTGTGGTTTCTCCTGTCTCCTATGGCTCAGTTCAGCTTCTCCTGGCTCAACTGCCTCTTGCCCTGCTCAATCTCTTATCTATTTCCTTGGACTCTACTCCTGCCTACTCCCCTTCTGCCAGTCTCTGCTGGCTTTTATCTCCTCTCTTGTTCCCAGAAGGGTCAAGCAGTTCTAATGGCTAAGCATTCCCTGAGAGTCAGGTGACTAGCCATGGGGACCCTTTAAAGGGCCAGACACATAAAATAGATCAACATTTCCTCCCGTTTGTTTTGTTGGGAACAGGCAAAAGAAACTTATTCTAAGTACTACCATTTTGTTTTCAGACTCCATTTGATCATAGGGAGAAACTAAATTCAAGGTCCCCGGCCCTAGGGGAGCTGGGTTCTTCCCAACAGCTGAACAGCTTCGGTCGTAAACAGCTGTCTGAGTCCAGCCGTCTCAAGGACAACTTCTCCATTTTGCTGGCAGGGACCAAGCTCATGTCCCCAGGCCTAGGAACGAACACCTAACCCACTTCTCCAAATGATTTCTTAACTGTCTGTTAACCGGTAAAGAATATAGAAATCAAACCAAGGTACATACATTATCAAAAATATATAACCAATTGCCTGTTATGCCCTAATTAACTACATGCAGCTGACCTGCTCCTCTGTCCCCATATCACTCTGAGCTGCGGACCTAATGTCTAGGAGAATGAATTAAGGACTGGATATGGCCCAGTCTCCAATTGGTACTCCCTTCCTTAACCCACAATGTCAAAATGAGATTGGATAACACCAGCTCCCCGCAGCTCCTCCTCTCTGTGTTCCCATCCTTTAAACATGTTGTTCCGTCTCCCTTCGGGATGCAGTTCAGATCGAAGGCTGGCCCCTTCCCTGAGCACTCATTAAATAAAGCTTTCATTTTTAAGCTTCTCTATTTGAAATGAGTTTTCTCAGCTTCCACCCCAACCCAACAGCTCTAGCTTCTAATTATGCAGTTTTGAAGCTGCTTCTCCATTCTTTTCACATCTTTTCTGGGTCCCAGGGGTCAGATGGGTCTTTTTGTTGACCTCTCAGGAGCAGATCTACAACTGAGATAAGAACCTTAACAGTGATTCTCTTTCTTGTAACTTGGGTACTGAACTTTTTGTATTCCCGGACTATCTTATCTTCTAGCATCTTGTGCTCTGGAGTTTCTTCGATGGAGTCTCTCAATCTCTGCCCCCAGCTCTGTGAACCTTTGACTTGCAGCCTCCGCTTGCTTGTAGTGGGTATGCAGGACATGGTATTCGGCATAGTCTGTCTTAAAGTCCTGCCATGGGCCTGTTGTTGCTCTGCACTGTGGATGGCTCTGTCCTGTAGGAGATCAAAGTCCTGCTCATAGGCCTGTCTGTCAGTGGCTAGGTGCTGAACATTTCTTGTCCAGGCTTTTCTGGCTGGCAGGGAAGGCAGTGGCTGGTAAGGCTCTCTTCTTTGCTGTTTTTGGAACAGTGGCTAAGGCTTTCAGAAGAACTCCATTGCTCAACTCTGAGCTTTATTAGTTTTGATGGTATCCACAGCTTTTGCTTTCTGTGGAAATATAAGCAAATCTGCTTCTCTAAGACAAATCATTTGCTGATTTCCGTTCTGATGTTAATAGATCCTTACAGTATATAGGATGATTTAATTACACAGGTTTTTTTTTTCTGTAATCCAGTGTTCCTCAGATGCTGTTGTTCCTTTTTCATTAACTTCAGAAAGTTTAAAGTTATCAGAGCACTATTTAGTCTATTCCTGGGGGCTTTTATTCTTCCTTTTTGTTTTATAAACATTGTTTTTAAGGTGTGATTAGATCTTTCTAGAACTGCTAGTCCTGTCTTCTGTTTTTTGATTCCTGGGCTTCTCTACTTCCACCCTCATTTTTTCCCAGTT
Source organism: Grammomys surdaster (assembly GCF_004785775.1). Classification (NCBI taxonomy): domain Eukaryota; kingdom Metazoa; phylum Chordata; class Mammalia; order Rodentia; family Muridae; genus Grammomys; species Grammomys surdaster. The sequence continues at coordinate 389,481 of NW_021604773.1, read as the reverse complement.
GCTCAGCCAGTGTTTTATAAACAAAACAGCCCAAATTGAGGAAAAGGAGAAGAAAAAAACTGCGGCTAAAAATAATGCTGGGGATCTCCCAACAGCCTCAGCAAACATTCTGTTGGCTTTTTGAAACAAAATATCTATCCCTCCTTTTTATGCCTTTTGCTCTATGGTACTTGAAATCAACCCTCACAGTCGGCCTTGCTATGTTGGTGGCCACTTGTCTTTTAATGTTTCTTTTCCCTATAAATATCCAGCCCTATGTCTGGCTAATTGTAGCTTTTATTTATTTATTTTTTTAGCTATTTTGTGTGTTCTTTTTCCTAACAGTATCTTGTCTGCCTCAGCTCAACTTCTCCTGGCTCATCTGCCTCGTATTTTTGTTCTGCTCAATCTTTCTTTCTTTCTTTTTTTTTTTAAAGATTTATTTATTTATTAATTATATATGAATACACTGTAGCTGTCTTCAGACACACCAGAAGAGGGCATCAGATCTCATTACAGATGGTTGTGAGCCACCATGTGGTTGCTGGGATTTGAACTCAGGACCTCTGGAAGTGCAGTCAGTGCTCTTAACCACTGAGCCATCTCCCCAGCCCCTGCTCAATCTTTCTCTTCCTGCATCAACTGGCTTCGCTAATCCTACTCTCTGATCCTACTCTTCTGCCACTTAGACCCTACTCCAATCCGACTACTCTGACTCCTGGACCCTTCTGTCTGTCTCTCAGGTTCTGCTGGCTTTTAAAACATCCTCTCCTGTTCTTAAAACTCTAAGAGTCAACTGACACTAAAGGTTATAGAGTCAAGCAGTCCTAACTTAAGCAGTTACAAAATGTCAGTTGACTAGCCTTTGGGGATCCATTAAAGGGCCAGAAACAGTGAAGTGGGAAGAAGCCAGGGATGACTTCTTTCTGCTCCCAGGAATGGGTAGCAGGGGATTGGACAAAGGGCAGAGCTTATATAGGATTTCTTAGGGGCAGAGCTTTTCAGGGCAGAGATTTCCAGAGTGAGGATTTGAAGTGGGAACTTAAGGGTTCTTTGAAAAGTCAGTTGTGTTGGAGGGTGTTTTGCTGGGGCAAGCACGTGAAGGAGTGTTTTCCTGAAGCAGACATAAGTGAAAGACTAAGGTAGACTCCTAAAGGAATGTCTAGCTGAAGCAGACACAGGAGAGAAGAGAGGATGTTCTTTGCTAGAGCAAGCACGTGAAAGGACATACAATGAAGGATTCTTTGCTAACAACACACATGTATTGGTCTGCCTTACATTGCATGGTTGAACTGCATTTGTCAGGACTCTATAGAGAGAAATGCATCAAAAAACCATGCTGAAGTGCCATGGTTTCTTGCCACTTCCATGGACTTGGGCTGACTGGCAGAGTGATGTCAGCTGAAATAGATGCGCGTGCCGAAGACCCGTGGAGGACACGTGATGTTTGGAAAGAGTATAAAAAGGACTCGATGGACAGTAATGGAGGCTGAGCTAGCTGCACAACACTTGTTGGTCACATTTCTTTGCTGATCTTTGCTTCCCTGAGAGAGGCACAGTTGAGAACTTCCCTGGTATGCCTTCTGGTCCCTCACGCTGACTCATGTGGAGGCTGAGGCCTGGCTATCTCTGCTGGGTAGTGCCATGCTGCTGATTTGTGTTGGATTTCCTAACTCTCTGGTGTACCCTTGAAGTATTTGCGAGTGGATCCAGCTGCTGCTGCTATCCTGTGAACTGAACTGCCAATTTCCAGACAACACAGATGGGAGTTGTGCCAAAGAACCTTTTTAAATGGGTCCATTCTACCCCCAACAACTCCCACCCCGTATCCTTTCTTTTCCACTACCTCTGGTGGGTTGTGGGCTACGAGGGAGATTAAAGTGCTTAAGAACCAACATTAAAAATACGTTTTGAAAAAATTAAAGTTACAAGGATTGGTGAGATTTCAAATCCTCAGCTTGGGGGACTCAGGTATTGGTAGGTTTTTGTGGGAAGTTCTGGGATTGGTGGGTTTTCCTGCTTAGGGATTGGGGGCTTTTTTTTCACCCCTTTCTCCCTGCATTGGGCCCATGGGTTAGAGCGGGACATTGTTTCTGTCCACAAGCGGCTTTCGCTGAGGCTCCATCTCTGTGCTGCTCAGGGTGGCTGAAGAGGAGATGCTGCCACCGTGGACAGCTCCTGTGATGGCTGCAGGCTGTGGGGATGTCCTGGTAACACCATTTCAACAGGAGCTACCATCTTTGACAGCTCCTGCAAGGGCACGTGGCTGTAGGCTGGGGTGGGAAAGAGAGGCTAGCTACTACTTGGACAGATTTTGCACGCAGCTTAGGGACTACATTGGGATTAAAGGCATGGACCACCACTGCCCAACCTTGATCTGGATCTTGAGGTGGGAAAGCACAGCTTTAATCTGGGGCCCACCTTCTCCTGGAAGCCAATATGTAAGGACATGGAAGAAGGAAGCTTTTGCTCTCTGCCTGCTTTTTCTGGTCTTGCTAGGAAGTCCATTCCTTCACTGGCATTAGAGCCTGCTTCTCTGGGATCCCAGCGTCAGGATTCCAGCATCTACTGATGACCAGCTAAGACATCCAGCCTTATGGACTGAGCAACTTCTGGATTCTCAGACTTTCTGTTCATAGCCAGCCATTGTTGGAGTAGCTGGACCCTAGCCCGTAAGTCATTCTAATAATCCCCTTTCTATATAATATATAATATAGACAGAGAGATTCGTTCTATAAATTCTGCTATTCTAGAGAACCCTAACGCGATTCTCCATTGTTTGTTTCCCATATGGACACTGGATCCTGTCTACAATCCTTCCTCTGCTTAAACTCCTCCCAAGGCTCCCTTCCACCTCAGCTCCCAAGCCAGAGTCCTTGCCATGGTGTCTAGGATCTGCTCTTTCTGTGTCTCGTTGCCAGGCTGCTCCCTCCCCCTCCCTCTTCCGTGTTCCTTGTTTGCCTAGTTTACATGAGGCCTTGGGACCTATCCTCAGCACTAAATAAAACAACAGGTGTTGATACAAATATGTAAGACCAGAGCACAGAGGAGGGTCAGGAGTTCAGGGCCATCTTCAGTTACACAGTGAAGGCTAGCCTAGGCTACATGAGGCCCTGTCTCAAAAAAAAAAAAACAATTGCAAAACTTTTCCCCTCATTGCTTGCTGTGCCTATAAGTCCCTGTGTAAGTCTCTGATTTTAATTATATGCTTCCAAATGTCCTCCTTTACCCTTAGGATTACACTATGGGGGGTACATTCTTAAGGTCTGGGGTTCCTTCTCTGCAAAGAGGAGACTTTGATGAACAAAACAGATGAGTTCTCCACTTTTATGCAGTATACATCTTATACACAGAGATGGTCACAAAAGAAAGACTGAATAGGACAGGGTGAAGCACACCCATCATTCCAGCGCTCAGGAGGCCTGCGGTGGGAGGATGATGAGATGGAGCCCGGGCAAACAAGAAAGCTCTTGTCTGAAATACATGAATAAGCAAATAAAGAAAATATTGAGCAACAGTGCTCACTCTTTGGAGGAACACAGACAGGAAAGGAGGGTGTGGAGGAAGCTGCTTTTAGAAGCAAGGTCAGAGATGACAGCTTCAGTGCAGTAATATTTGAGTGGGGGAAAAAAAAGTGAGCTGCACGGAGAAGCCTGAAGAGGAAGCACTGTCAGAAGAGGAAGCAGAGAACTCAAAAGCTGCCTACAACCCAGCCTGGTTTATATATTTTTATATATACTTTTCAGTAATTTTTTTTTGCACCAAGTTTTCTCAAGTTATAGATGGGGAAACTGAGGCTCAGTTTCCCAGTGATTGGCAAATCGAGGAGTACTGAGTAGTTTTCTCTGGAGTCTTTTCTTATCCATTTAGTCATTAATTCAACATTTGTGGGTCTGTAGAGGGCTTTAGGGAGACACAAAATCGATCAGCACAAAACTGGTCCGTAGCTTAAGGCTGCTGGGGTAAGATCTGATTACTTATTAGTGAGTTATAGTGACAGAGTGATCATATCACTTTTTTATTAATTTAATTAGGTTTTTTTTTTTGTTGTTGTTGTTTTGTTTTTCGAGACAGGGTTTCTCTGTGTAGCCCTGGCTGTCCTGGAACTCACTCTGTAGACCAGGCTGGCCTCGAACTCTGGAACTCAGAAATCCGCCTGCCTCTGCCTTCCAAGTGCTGGGATTAAAGGCTTAATTAGGTTTTTGAGATGGTCTAAGTATGTAGTCCTGGATGACCTGGAGCTCATTATGTAGTCCAGGATGGCCTTGAACTTACAGAGATTCACCTCCCTTTGCCTCCCAAGGGCTGGAATTTAAGGCGTGCAACAGTCACAGGACTGTTTTAATAGTGTTTGAGCTCCCTTGCTGACCCGAAACTTTGACTTTCTAGCAGTTCTGGGTGTACAGGGCTGTAGAGAGGACACGGGTAGGGACTGCCACTTACCTGTAACCCCACCCCTGGCCTCTAGAGGGCGTCGAATCACCCAAAACACTGCCTGAAGCAAGGTGCCCAAGAGCGCTTTGTGGGATGGGCATTGGCCCGCCCGCTACTCCCTATTGGGCTTCATTGTACTGAGAGGCGAGGTCGCGCTTTAGCGGTCTGCGCCTGCGCAGTCTGGAGCGGTCCCTGCGCAGGCGCAGACCATTTAGGACCGGAAGTTGAGGCGTCCGTGGAGGTAAGGGGCGGGGCGTGTGTGCGGGGTGTCTGCGTGGCTGTGGTGCCTTCTGTAGGGCGTGTTTGGGGCTGGTTCCGAGCAGCCCGGGAGTTAAGAGAACCCCAATATAATGAAGGAATGTGCCAGGACCCAGGGAGCTCTGGCTATGCGCGATTCTTAGTGAGAAGCTGAAGTACCAAGAGACCCGGAACTGAATCTAGTGGCGGCACAGAGGGACCAAGGGACTGGGAAAGGGAGAGAGAAGGGGACCAGGGTGATGGGTTACCTCCAAGAGAGGCTCACAAGGGCGCCAGGAGCATATTGGCAAGAAACTCTGGATGGTGGTGTGACCCACAGTTATGGAAAGATGGAGTTTGAAACAGAACTTTAAAAGTTGGAGGTGATGGGACAGTCGTGCTTAAAAATGACGAAATGCACCCCAAATTCGCATTCCTCGTACTGCTTATTTAGCTTAGCAAAATAGTGTGGAAATAGTGTTTTCTTAGTGTTGTGAGAAAGTGAACAAATATGTATACTCACGTGATTGAGACTACACAGACAAAAATATCCGAGTGGTAACCTGTAAAGAAAAAGACCATTGGTAGATAAAAGTATTGACTGGAGAACTGTAAACATACGTAGAAGCCAGGAGCTAGGTGTGGAATCTGAGCACAGGAGGCTGAAGCAGGAGGATTGTGAGTTAAAGGCCAACCCAGACTACATAGGATGACTGTTGTCTCCAGAAATAAATAAATCTGAGAAACGGTGGAAACAAAATGGAGAAGGTAGAGGAAGTCAAATGGAGGTCTGAGGAAGAGAGAAAAGAGAGAGAGAGAGGGTGGGGGTGAGATAGATAGATAGATAGATAGATAGATAGATAGATAGATGTGTTGGGAAGATGGCTTAGTAAACAATACTTGGACATAATGGTGCTTACCTGCGATCCCAGCACTTGGGTGTGACTGGATGGTGAGTTCAAGGTCAGGCTGAACGACATGAGACCCCACCTCAAACAAAACCCAAATCAAGTGAAGGAATGCTTGAGGGAAGAGACTCCTTGGTGGCCATGGACACTGATGTTGGACCTAGCCTAAGTGGGCATTCTGTTGCCTAAAAGGAGCTCTCTCCTTTTTTACTGTCCTCATCTTTTCTTGAGGATCACTGGCTTCATCTTCATCTTTTCCTCATTCCCTTGTAGAATAGAGTTCTCTGAGTCCTGTCATCACCAAGCTTCAGTCTTTACTCAGAAGTGTACTCTGCACAGTGTCTGCTGTGTCTGTGGGAATCACCCCACCACTTCACAAGATCTTCCTCACTGGACACTCAAAGGTAGCTCTAACGACTCCCAGGAGGGGACCAAGTCCCTCCCACCCCTGTGACTGCATAGGGCAAACCTCTGGACTCTTTCTCGATGGCCCTTGAGAGAATGAAGGCTGACTTGGTGGGTTCGCTAATGTCATCAGGAGATGATTCATGGCTTTTTGGGTTATTCTCCCCCCAGGTTGGATGCTCTTGTGCCTTTGCTGTTTTCCATCTGTTGGGGAGAAAGCTTTGAACCGGAGTAGTAGTGGCTATTTGTCCTCCTTGCCCGTGCTTTTGATATTTGATGATACTGCCCCCATTTTATAGATGAAGAAAACGACTTCAGGTAAATTTACTTGCTCGTGGTAAATGGTCAGATTCAAACCCGCTTGTTTCCAGGTTCTTTAACAATGAAGTATGTGAGCCCTTAACATCATAACCAACCCCCACTTATTAAATTTTATTTATTTGTGTGTGTGTGTGTGTGTATAGGAAAACTTGAGGGAGTCAGCTCTTTGCCCCCATATGGATTCCAAGATTCAAACTCTGTTTACCAGACTTGATGGCAAATGCCCTTATTCACTGAGCCATCTCATTGTCCTTATAAATCCTTTTAAGAAAGAAGAATGAGGGGCTGGAGAGATGGCTCAGCAGTTAAGAGCATGGGCTATTCTTCTAGAGGATCTGGGTTCAATTCCCAGTACCCACATGGTGTTTCACAACTGCCTATGAGTCCAGTTCCAAGGGGATCTGACTCCAAGGGCGTCAGGCATCAGTGTGGTATAGACATACATGCTGGCAAAACACCATACACAGAACAAGATACATCTTTTAATAAGAAGGAAGAATGAAGAATTTCCCTCCATAAAATTGTCATTCAGCTTCATGTGCTTCATTGTGGTTTTTCTTCAACTGATAGACAAGACTCTGACTTTAAGCAGAATGGCTCAGTGGCAGAGCACTTGTGTATCATGTGTTAGGGATTGGGTTCTGTCTCAACACTGTAGGAAGCAGAAGGCATTTTCTTACCTAGCCAAGAAGTAGAGGGTTGACAGGAACTAAGCCATGAACACTAATGATATCATCAGGTGTCTCCCACACCCCCTCACAGTGGCAATCCCTGTGTGTTCCCATTGTGTCTACATGCAGGGTTTTGTCTAACGTACATATCTAGGAAAGACTTATGCCCCAGAGCTACTCTGAATGGGTTCAGGTTTAACCCGACTTGTCTAGTTAGATAAAAACAGAGGGCTTCTCTCTCCTAGCAACCAGGTGTAAATTCCAGAGTAGGGACCTGACTGGGTCTTGTGTCCAATTCCTCAGGTCACAAAGAATACCATGGCTGGTCAGGCCTTTGTTGTTTGCCTAAACCATGAGAGCCATATGTATGAGGTGAGCTGTTCTCTGAAGGAAGATGGGAACTTACCAGGCAAAGCATGGCATGTGCCAGGCAGGCAAAACCAATCCCTAGCATCACAGATAGATTCCATTCAATTTCCAGGGACTACATTAAATGTTGTGAAGCCCGATGGACCCAGATGAAAAGTCTGTTCCCTATTTTTGTTGTTTTTGTCTTCCTTCTTACAGGATTCTCCTGTCGATTGAACATGTGACCAACATGTAGTAGCATTAAAAGCCTCCTCCTCTTCCTCCTCCTCCTCTTCCTTCTCCTCCTCCTCTTCTTCCTCTTCCTCCTCTTTCTTCTCCTCCTCCTCCTCCTCTTCCTCCTCTTCCTTTTCCTCCTTTTCCTCCAGTGCTTGAAGAGTAGCAGGCTTTTAACTGATGTTCTAAAAGTAAATGGATATCTTCTCTTTTCTTCTCCAAACATCCAGGTCCTAGAAGTCCAGAATGAACCCTTGTCCTTTCCAGAGATCACTGCAGGAGCCATGAAGTGCTTTGTGCGTCTCCACCTACCCACCAGGCCCCTGGCTACCTACCCTGCCATCCACAGTGCCCCTGTATAAGGAAGGGGAGGTCACTCTTTGAAGAGAAAGCGGTTCCTGGGGGCGGGAGTTAGGTGAGAATACTTGGTCTAAGTGATCAGAACGGAGACTACTTCTGTGACAGCACTTCGATAGGAACTATGCCTCCTCCCAGGACAAGGGAGGGGAGGGATCGCCGAGATCGAGACCACCATCGAGCTCCCAGGGAGGAAGAGGCCCCGGAGAAATGGGACTGGAACTGTCCAGAGACTCGTTGCCTCTTGGAAGATGTATTCTTCCGCGATGAGGACTATATCTGTCGTGGTTCAGAGGAGTGTCAGAAGTTCTGGGCTTTCTTTGAACGCCTGCAGAGATTCCAGCACCTCAAGACCTCCCAGAAGGAGGAGAAGGACCCTGGGCGTCCCAAACAAGCCGTTGCTGCTTTAGCTGATCTGCCTCGCACTTACGACCCACGCTATCGCATCAACCTCTCCATTCTCAGCCCGGACACTCGGGGTCGTCATGGGCCCGGCAGAGGGCTGCCCACCGAGAGGGTGTCGGAGTTCCGTCGTGCACTGCTTCACTACCTAGACTTCCAGCAGAAGCAGGCTTTTGGGAGGCTCGCCAAACTGCAGCATGAGCGTGCGGCGCTTCCCATCGCCCAGTATGGGAACCGCATCCTGCAGACTCTCAAGGAACACCAGGTGGTGGTGGTGGCCGGGGACACAGGCTGCGGCAAGTCCACTCAGGTGCCCCAGTACTTACTGGCTGCCGGCTTCAGTCACGTGGCTTGCACTCAGCCCCGGAGAATCGCCTGCATCTCACTGGCCAAGCGCGTTGGCTTCGAGAGCCTCAGTCAGTATGGCTCCCAGGTGAGCAGCACACCAGGTTCCTGGGTTTTCCACTGTGGAATGGTTAATAGTCCTCGTGGCAGTGTGCATAAAAGTTAACACTTAGGCACTGAACCAGAGATGATTCTTCTAGAACATGTCTCTACAGATGAGCTTGTACAGGGTCCAAATGATAAGAGGCTGCTAGCATCAACCAGTATAGCACCTTAACAGCTAGACAGACGGGAGCCTCCGTCATGCTCATTTCCTGTCAGCCATTAAAGACAGGTTGTTGTTGTTGTTTTATGTGTGTGTGTGTGTGTGTGTGTGTGTGTGTATCTTCATCCCTGGCCTGTTGCTGTCCTCTAAGCTCTAGAATGCTTGAATTTCATTTTGAGACAGGGTCTCACTGTGTAGACCAGGCTGGCCTTGAACTTACAGAGATCTGCCTGCCTCTACCTCCCAAGTGTTGGAATTAAAGACATGTGCCACCACACCTGACAGCCTCTAGGATTCTAATCCTGTCTCTACCACTTTCTGCTGTTGCATTTATTTATTTTTATTTTTTATTTATTATGTATACCTGTGTGCCAAAAAAGAGCACCAGACCCTATTACAGAAGGATGTGAGCCACCATGTGGTTGCTGGGAATTGAACTCAGGCCCTCTGGAAGAGCAGCCAGTGCTCTTAACCACTGAGCCATCTCTCCAGCCCCTGCTGTTGGGTTTATAATGCAACGCTCTTCGGCCTTTTCTCCCGTGTCCCTTCTCCTTGTTCTTCCTATGGTTAGTACACTTTGAGTCCTGTTTTGAGAATTTCTGCCCACTTTTAGGCTATGAAAAAGTACTCCTGTCGGGCAGTGGTAGTACAAACCTTTAATCCCAGCACTAGGGAGGCAGGCAGAGGCAGGCGGATGTCTGTGAGTTTGAAGTCAGCCTGGTCTACAGAGCTAGTTCCAGGACAGCTAAGGCTATACAGAGAAACCCTGTCTCAAAACAACAACAACAACAACAAAAACAAAACAAAACAACAACAACAAAAAAACTACTCCCCTCCCCAAAGAACGGCACTTAAAGCCAGAGTTCATCAAGAAGGTGTGGGTGTATGTGGAGGTATGAGTGTATGGTGTGTGTGTTACTGATGTGTATGTATGAGGAATGTGTGTGTGTGTGGTGTGGTTGTGTGTGTATGTGGAGGGCATGGGTGTGTGTATGGGGAAGATGTGGTCTAGTGTGAGGTCAGGGTTAAGAAGTATTTCTCAGTGTTGTTTCAGCTGTTACCTGGATAAATGGCTGTGTTCCCTCACGTGGAGTCAAGATAGGGCGGTGGGGTGAGGGTCAAGTGAGCTATGCACTCACAGCATTCTGGTAGTGTTTCTGGTGCATAATAAAGACTCAAAGAGGGGCTGGAGAGTTGGCTCAGTGGTTAAGAGCACTGACTGCACTTCCAGAGGTCCTGAGTTCAAATCCCAGCAACCACATGGTGGCTCACAACCATCTGTAATGAGATCTGATGCCCTCTTCTGGTGTGTCTGAAGACAGCTACAGTGTATTCATATAAAATAAATAAATAAATCTTTAAAAAAAAAAAAAAGACTCAAAGAAAGGGGAAATCATAACTGTTAGGATTCCTGTCCATTGCTCTGATAACAGGAACTGCGTCAGACATGGCGAGAGCATAACCACATGTAGTCTCATGCATCCAGGGGAGGAAATCTAGGACACCCTGTGTGCCAAGCAGAACCAGAACTCCACACCAATCACACAGGACTCCAGTCTGACCAGCAGCCACGGCTCTGCCTCAGACTTGCATGTAGGACAGGGAGGAACCCTGGTACTACGCCCTCTGTCGTGTTCTCTCTTGACCTGACACTTTCCTTCCTCCCACCCCAGGTTGGCTACCAGATCCGCTTTGAAAGCACTCGGTCAGCAGCCACCAAGATCGTGTTCCTGACGGTGGGGCTGCTCCTACGGCAGATCCAGCGGGAGCCCAGTCTGCCCCAGTACCAGGTCCTGATTGTGGATGAGGTCCATGAGCGACACCTGCACAATGACTTCCTGCTGGGTGTCCTGCAGCGCCTGCTGCCCCAGCGGCCTGACCTCAAGGTCATCCTCATGTCTGCCACCATCAACATCTCTCTCTTCTCTAGCTACTTCAGCCACGCTCCTGTGGTGCAGGTGCCTGGGAGGCTCTTCCCCATCACGGTGAGCACCGCTGCGGCCTCCCTAGACTCGGGCTCCTACTCTCTGTGTGGCCGGCAGCCCCTCTTGTTAAAGCATCTGGTCCCTCAATGTTCCAACCTTTAGGGTCTGCTAGGGGAGAGGCATATTTTTCTTTTAGGAAATACAGCTCTTCCAGAGGGAAAGACCACTCTGTGTTACACAGTCCTTCAGGGCCTCAGGCTTCTCACGACTCTACCACGTTGCAGGGCAGGGCTCTCACAGGCAGGCTTGAAGTTTTGGACTGGATGGTCTGTCATCATAGGACCTTTAAGTGCATCTCCCCCTCTCTATACAGATGTGTCCTCCTCCCCTCCCCCTGTTGGTGTATCCAGATGTTGCTGTTGTGTAGAGAGGAGGCTCTGTCCTTGTTGGTGTAGTCAAGCGGTCGGGCAGGACCTCAGTGTTGCTGGTAGTCTGTGGGTTCACATGCATGTGTATGCTTCCTAAGAAGTACTGGGCATGGCCCTCTCTGGCTCAGCTCTTCTTGCTCAGGGTACCATTCCCTAAGAGCACACGTGCGCTTCAGTTAACACACCTTTGTAGTTGGCACCTGGATCTTAAAACCTCTAGCACTGCCAGTACCCAGAAACCTTTGCATCACCTCATTGCTTTTTTTTGTTTGTTTGTTTCGAGACAGGATCTCTCTGTATAGCCCTGGCTGTCCTGGAACTTACTCTGTAGACCAGGCTGGCCTCGAACTCAGAAATCCGCCTGCCTCTGCCTCCCAAGTGCTGGGATTAAAGGCGTGCGCCACCACCGCCTGGCAACCTCACTACTTTTTGATGTTACTATCTCCTCTAAAAGTTACCCACGTTGAGTGTGCCACCTACCAACCAGAACCCCTCCCCCCGCCCCCGTGAGCCCGTAGCCCCTGCCTGCTTGCTGCCCCAGAGTGATAGCATGTTGCTGAACTTTGCTCTCTCACAGGTAGTATACCAGCCGCAGGAGGCAGAGCAGACAGCATCCAAGTCAGAGAAGCTGGACCCACGGCCTTTCCTGAGGGTGCTGGAGGCCATCGACAATAAGTATCCCCCCGAGGAGCGGGGGGACCTCCTTGTCTTCCTCAGTGGCATGGCAGAGATCAGCACAGTGCTGGACGCTGCCCAGGCTTATGCCAGCCTCACCCAGCGCTGGGTGGTGCTGCCGCTACACAGTGCCCTCTCTGTGGCCGACCAGGACAAGGTACTGAGTGCAGCCTGCAAAGCAGGGTGGGCGGGAGTCTCTAGGCCAGGAAGCATGTGTGGCTACACTGGTTGTATCCCCCAACCCCAGGTCAGTGGGTTTCTATGCATGTGGTCACATGGCCATCAAGTGGCCAAGTAGCCTGTAAACCCTGGATATTTGGTCCTGGGGATCTTAGCCAGAAGTTGGCAGATTTTCTGTGAAAGACCAGAAGGAGAGGCTTTCAGGTTTGTAGGCCATAGGCGCTCTCACCGAATTCCAGTGACATCTTATGCTCAAGGACATGTGGCAGGCTGGATGTCATCATAGCTGTTGATCTTAGCCATTAAGCTTAGCTGTTTCCAAGCACCAAGACTTATGCAAAAGGGGCTTTGGTGGCAGTGTGAAGGAGTCAGGAGACATGGGACTGACAAAGAGTGTGGGGCTTTGTCCTGAGCACATGAGGGAGCCATAGGAAAGCTCTGAGCAGGGAGGGGAGCATATGGGGATGGGTTGGAACGTGTTCCTGTTCTGCTAGAACCAGGAAGATGGAGGGTGGAGACAGAGGGCCTGGACTAGGGAAGGAGCCAGGGCTTAGGGGCGGTGTAGTTGAAGGGATGTTTTAAGAAACATTCAGGGCCTGAGGAGCTGAGGGAGGGAGGCCTGGGATGGCTCAGGTGATGTGTGGTGAGGTAGGCACCCAGGAGTGTTCGTGCAGAGGCTGTATTAGGCCATGGGTGAAGTATGCCTGGAACACAGGAGGCCACTGGAACAAGCAGGTCAGTCAGGGCTGAGTTAGCTCCTGACGTGATCTCCTCCCCTGCCCCAGGTGTTCGACGTGGCTCCAGCTGGAGTGCGGAAGTGCATCCTGTCCACCAACATTGCCGAGACCTCAGTCACCATCGATGGCATCCGCTTCGTGGTGGATTCTGGTGAGGATGGCACTCTGCCCACGCCTCACCACCAAGAGGACATGGGAGGAAGACAGGCATACATAGAGATGTGGCCGTGGAGCTCTAGACCCCTGCAGGGAGGGAGTGGTACTGAGCTGTGGAGCCCAAGCAGTACCTCGGCAACCCCCACATGTTCCAAAGACTTACATAGGGCCCCAGGGCCTTTGTGCTTACTGATCTCCTGCTGGGCTCTATCCCTTTCTAGATAGCCCTGCCCCAGCTTTCTCAGGGCCTGCACATGTGTTCACACCCGATAATCACCCCCTGCTTCCACAGTTACTTTAAATCCACGGCTCTGTTTATTTTCTGTGTTCCCAGCGGGAGGATTCACCGGTACAGCCTAGCATAGCTGCTGAGATGTGCCAGAGCCGACCAGTGGGGTCTGGTCGTCGACACTTTTGTAAGATGCGAATGGTAACAACACTGCCCTCAGGTTGCAAGGAGGAATAGACTGGTTCTCGTGGGCGTAGGGGCAGTCAGTACAGTGTGAATCCCCAAGAGCATTAGGACTTAGTGGGCATGGCAAGTAAAACATCCCATAATATCATGTATCATGAAGACATTGTTTAAGTGCTGTTAGTTAGACACAGCAAGCTCTTGGCTTTGAGGCAGTAGAATGTGGCAACAATAATGGATTGTGTGGCTGTGTACTTGGTCCTGGGAGACCAGCATCAATGGCTACACCTGCGCCTGTGTATAATAGCTGCTTACTTAATCAGGGTGTGTGGGATGACAGCTCCATCTGAAGGAGCAAAGATCAGGGAAAAAAAAAAGGTAAAAAAGGGGCGTGTGTGTCAGCCAGCCTTCTACCTAACAGACCTGGCATCATGGCTTCTGCAGAGATGTGCCTGGCCGTGGCTTCTGTCCCTGGGGACCCTGGGGACCCTGGGACTTTGGGCCTGTGGTACAAAGTGTGAGTGTGTGACAGCATGATAGCTCACTCAGGACCAGGAAGCAAAAGGGGGTGGAGCCAGAGCTTGGTGAAGCCCTACTGTCCCCTTCACATCGCAGTGACACGAAGTCCTCCCACCGGTCCCACCTCGGAAGGGTTGGGGTGCAGCATATGCTGAGCACTCTTTATCCATGGTCTGGAAGTCAGCAGGATGTTGGGGCAGGTCTAGAATATTCTCTCAGGAGCTGTGGTGAAGAGTGGCGTGTGTGGGGTTGAGCTGGTGTCCAGCTGGGCTTTGTGCTGCTGCGCATGCTCAGTGCCCTCCTCAGCACCCGCTCCTACCCTCTCTCCACCCAGGGAAGGTGAAGGAAATGAGCTACGACCCGCAGGCTAAACTGCAGCGGCTGCAGGAATTCTGGATCAGCCAGGCCAGCGCCGAGCAGCGCAAGGGCCGAGCGGGCCGCACGGGCCCGGGTGTCTGCTACCGCCTCTATGCCGAGTCTGACTATGATGCCTTTGCCCCGTACCCAGTCCCGGAAATTCGCAGGGTGGCCCTGGATGCACTGGTGCTTCAGGTGAGGCCTGCTGACCTCGCTGCAGGAGAGGAGTCCAGAGGGGTTTTGACCAAGTCAGGGCTGTCCACGCTCAGGTTGAAGAATTGTTCCTCAGATCCAAGGGCACATTCAGGGCTTTGGCTGCTGGAAGCAGAGCTTTTGACACCGGATTCCTTAAAACATTTAAGCCATGACCTTTGTCACGTACTGTAGCTTTTGGTTTAGTTTCTGTGACAGAGGTCCTCATGGGACGGCCAGCAGAGCTCTCTTGCTCTCACTGAGTAGATCTCTGTGTGTATGTGGCTTGTCTGGAACTTGCTACGTAGCCCAGGCTTGCCTGTGTGTGTGTGTGTGTTTGTGTGTGGTAGTGGTGGTTTGAGGCATGGTTTCTGTATTCTGTAGCCCTGACTCAGTTGTGAGTCCTAGAACTCAGAGAGAGAGATCTGCCTTCCTCTGCCTCCTGAATGCTGGGATTAAAGGAGTGTGGGACCACACCCAGCTCCTCTAGGCCGGCCTCCTGCATTTGTCTCCCAATTGCTGGGATGAGGCATACATCCCTCTCCTCACAAGACTTTCCTGGGAGAAGACTCTGGAGTGAGAACAGCTGGGGGTGGAACTCTGATACAAAACCCAGCAGTGCTCAGTTTGCTGCCTTGTCACCTTTCGGAAGGCCGGGCTGCGTATGCATCTGTCATCCAAGCACAGTCAAGACCGAGTAGCAAGGGTGTAGAGTATCGTGTCAGGACTGAGGCCAGAGCTTAGCTAGAGAGCCTCGCTTGAGTACAGTGCTTAGCCCCATCCTCAACACTGTGCAGACCCAGCATGGCGGCCGCACTTAGCATCCCAGCACTCTGGGTCAGGTTCATTTCCGGCTCCATAGTGAGTTGAGGTCAGGCTGCTCTGTCTTAAAATGGAAGCGTAGAGAGAGTTGGGAGTGTAGCTCAGACCTAGGACCCTGGATTCATTGTCAAAGATTGAAAGAAAAAGAAGACAGGAAGCAAGGGAGGCAGCCACCCATACCTGCTGTGTTTCCCACATAGTCCAGGGGTGTCTGGGACAGATCCTCTGACCCACGGCTGACTTATCCAACTGCCAGTTAAAATGACAGCAGCCTACCAGGGGCAATGGTACATGCCTGGGTGCACATAGAATTTGAGGCCAGTCTGGGCTATGCCAAGAGCCTGTCACTAGATCTCAGATACAGCCACAGAGGCACTGGCCTGGGCAGTGTGGGAAATCTAAAGCAAAAATACACACTTCACTTTTGCTTTCTTTTTAATTTTTTCCCCCAACTTTTCAGGGTGTGTGTGACAGAGAAGATACATGTGAGAAAGCGTGTGTGTGTGTATATATGTATGCTCGTGTGTGTGTGTGTGTTGAGGCAGGATCTCACTCTGTAGTACAGGCTGGCCTTGAACTCAGAATTCTCTTGCTTTGGCCTCTTGAGTATTGGATAACATGCTTTACCCATGGGATGTCCTTTTCAACAGCATCAGGGAACAGGGTAGAAGGTAGGATGGCAGGTGGATGGCCAGACATCCAAGCCCCAGGTGGTCCAGGCACTCTGAACTCTCTTGTCACCAGAGAGGTAATTGTTCTGGATGCTGAGATGAGCCTGGTGATGGATGGGGGTGTTTTGTTACATTCTCCTGGAACTGACTCACCTCCTGGGCCCCTAGACGGATGGAGAGTCTTCAGTTTACAAGTAAGAAAAGCATAGTCATGTGTCACAGGCTTGCTGCTGTCCCCCCAGAGGCGGCATGCCCAGCCAAGGAGCAATCCAAGGATTTTTGTGCTGTGGTGGACTGGTCCATGCAGTGACCCTTGGTAGCTCTAGGCTTCTGCCCAGCTTCCCCCACCCAGAGAGGGTGTCAAGGCCACTCCAGCTGCAGTGTGCCTTGTCCCAGGGAAGTTTTCGGATTGGGCCAGTGCAGTCACATTAGAAGCTCACCAGAAGTCATTGCTCTAATGGGTTGAGGAACTGCAGTTCATCCAAGTAGAGTTTTGAGGGAGACAGACAGACCTCAACATTGCAGAAATTTTGGAGTTTGATGAGTCTGACGTCTGTAGTCCATGTACCACAGTGACTCCCTTGTTCCCTGAGGATATTTGCCTCTCATTTCAGATGAAGAGTATGAGTGTCGGGGATCCACGCACCTTCCCCTTCATCGAGCCCCCTCCACCTGCCAGCGTGGAAACTGCTATCCTCTATCTCCAAGACCAGGGGGCCCTGGACAGCTCGGAGGCCCTCACCCCCATCGGGTCCCTGCTGGCCCAGCTGCCTGTGGATGTTGTGATTGGTAAGGATCCCTTCCAGCAGAGCTCACAGACTTGCTCATCTGCAGTGACCCATAGTGACCCATAGGCCTTCCCAGGACATTCACAGACCAGGAAAGTGAGCGGTGTGCGCAGGGGTGTGATGGCACAGGTGTGACAGGGAGAGAGAGAGAGAGCATGCACAGGAGATGGACAGGAGGTATAGGGAGGGCTGGGCCCTACTATCACCTCTTGGGAAGCTGACAGCTGTGCGGACATGGGAATCGTGGAGACGAGGCATGAGCAAAATGGGTGGCGCATTCCCACATAAGCCAGACGTACCATGTGTAACTTTAGACTTGAGAGTCCAAAGGGAGGTGGGAGAGTCCAAAGGGCGATGAGAGACCGTTTTTGGTAATTCATTCTGCCTAAACAAACATACCCAAAATATTTTACAATGTCCAATTGGCATGAAATTTTCACGGTATTTGTGTTGTTTCTTCATGTAAGTCTCAGAAGTCCAGTGTGTGTTTTGTATTCCAGCACACATGTTTGGATCAGCTGCATCTGAGTACTTAGTGGCCATGCGTGACTAGTGGCCGCCATATTGGACAGATGTGGCAGAAAGGCAGGCCAGGCCGAGGCCAGTGCAGAGGCCATGTGGCGGGAACCGTCCAGTGTGATTGTGGAAGCCTGTGTGGCTGGCAGAGGAAGAGGGCAGATGAGGTCAGGGGAGGGGGGCACCTTAGAAGGGCAAGTAAGAAAAGACAAGCAGACTTCCGCTTCCAGGTCTTGCTTCTGGAAGTCGCTTTCTGAGGCGGCCTTCATACGTGTGTGGCCTTTGTGACTTCCACCCTGGTGTATCTCGGCCAGGTGCAGAAGGTGGTGGTGCAGCCATCCACCTCATCCTCGACTTCAGGTGTGGATGTGTGAGTAAGTGACTGTGAGGACAGACGGTTGTGTTATTGGCTCGGGTGAGTACATGAACCTCATGTTACATGATGCAGAAGACATTCATTCTAAAAGTCAAGAAAACAACTGGGTCGCATCGTGCTAAAAGGGAGGTGACACCACTCTGCTCCAGAGTGTTTCTGACTGGAAATGGTTGAGCATGGGAGAGCGGGGAAGGCAGTTCAGTGCTTTTAAAGGTGTGGTCTGCTGGGAGCCACATATATTCATCTTGTCTCAGTGACAATAATATTGTCATCAGGTGACAATAAATGCTGTGAGACTGAACAAAAAGAGAGAGAAGAAAAACAGGAGACAGCACTCAGGCAGGTCGGTGTCCAGACCCGGCATATGCGTGTGCTGGCAAGTACTCATGTGTCCTTGAGAACAGAACACGTCCGCTCTGCAGCCCCCTTCCTTCCTCTCCATTCTCCTCCCAGCCATCCCTGCCTGGTAGTCTCAAACACCCAACAGTGTGTGTAGTCAAAACCATACAAAGCCCCAACATTGTGATAGCAGGGTTTAGCCTTTGTATCTATCTTTCCACTAGAGCAAAGCTTCTCAACCTTCCCGACGCTGTGACCCTTTAATACTGTTCCTCGTGCTGCCATGGATACAGTCCCCAACAATAACATTATATTCATTGCTGCTTCATGACTAATTTTGCTACTGTTATGAGTCATACTGTAAATATTTTACATACAGATTATCTGATATGCAACACCTGCACAAGGGTTGTTCAGCCCCCAGTGAGGTTGTGTCTCACAGGTTGGGGCAGCTGTACTAGAGGCCCGCTGGTCTGCGTGACACAGTAAGCTTCTCCTTCCAGTAGCTTTGGCGTGCTGGCAACAGTGTTAACTAACCCCCAGCCTGTCATTAGACGCCATGAGCCAGGAGTGTTGGAGAAGCCAGTGGGACAGTGAAGAGCCAAACCCCAGTCTCCCAGAGCTCACATGTGCACAGGAGGAGGACAGGTCTACTCCTGGGGGGACACAGCACACTGCCCGTGAGGGCACCAGGCAGCAATGGGGCTAAAGTGGCACTCAAGCAGAGGCCTAATGGCAGGCAGGGACAGTGCTGCCTCTGGCTTGGGGTCAGTGAGAAGCTTTGGATGAAAGACTGGAATGTTTAAGGAGAACTCTGCTCTGTGTGTGGTGTGTGTAGGGGGTGAGCAGAAGATGAAGAGATCAGTCTGCTGAGTCAGGAGATGACCAGGTCTGGGGCCCAGTGAAGCCTGTGTCACCTCTGACTCCACACTGTTGAGGTTCAGTGTCCTGGAGCGGATGGGGTGAGCCTGTTTCTCCCCATCACTAAGGAGGGGCATTTGCCCTGAGGGAGTGGGCCTGCAAGCTCAGTCCTACCCGTGATGTGCTGTGAGGGCTCACTCTCACAGGGCAGTTGTCCTGCTGCAGATGTTAACACTGGGGGTGGGCGCGGCCTGAGGGGAGGATGAAGGTGCCTGGTTGAGCAAGATCTGATGAGCCTTTTACCAGCCTGATCCCAGAGGACTGTCAGCAGGGGGCCCACAGCTCTCAGACACAGGGCCTTTCCACAGCTCAGATCCACCCACTTCTCTGGACAGCTTGTCCCTGCCCGCTCTGCCCTGCTGGCCCTGGGTTGTCATTGGATGTGTCAGGCAGGCTGTCTCTTCCTTGTGCTCATTCTGAGTCACTCCTGTACCTCAGTTCTCCTGACTCATGATGTTCTGCCTCCGCCACAGCCCATGTTTTGCCACCTCAGCAGGGCCACCCACGCACTGCTGCCCAGCTCTGTGGATGAGGTGATCTCCCCCGTTCCCTGCAGAGCAGCCCAAAGTGGCTGGGTGCCATGGTCTCTGAGGCCTCCAGTGGCCCAGCAGATGGCTGGCTGTGTCAGTTTAGAAGGAGTTCAGGCTAAAGTAAAGGAACCAGAGCTGAGGGATGGAGAGCATTCGTGGGTGCTCTTGCCGAGCTGTGCCAGGGGAGCTTCAGGCTCTCACCCCATTTCCTCTCCTCTTGGTGAGGACGTGGCCTCTGATCCTCATCAGGATAGGTGAGGAATCAGGCTCAGCTAGGGATGTGCTCCAGGGCGTGGGGCAGGCACCGTCGGGGGAGCCGGAGAGCTTGTTGGCTTTATAAGCTCCACGTCATCTCCTGGCGTGGGTGTGAGTCTGTGACCTGCTTGTCACCTGGGGGAAAGCAAGCATGTACCGTGGCAGAGCAGAGGGCACGTGGCACAGACGGCCCCCGATGGGCTGGCTCTAAGTGACTCACAGTGAGATGCTTTTGGGGCAGTCCTGGGAAGCCCGCTGCTGTGTCTCACAGGCACAGAACAGGTGAATGATAGGAACCGAGGGGGATCTTGGCATTCTGGGGCCTCCTTCAGCCCTGGGCCTGACTAGCCTTGCTGCAGCCTCGATTCAGTGCCTTGCACTCCAAGAAGCACTATTCAAGGAGAACAGTGAGGATGCATAGGCATGTGACGGGCAGGCAGTCAGGGCCTGAGCTCCCAGGAAGTCCACACAGGTCCTCAGAGCCCGGGGATTCCCAGCTCCTCACTGACAGGCACAGGTATATGGACACGGGTTTCTACAGTGTGTGTGCCCATGGCGCATGACCTTCCCTGCCCCACCT
The DNA here is from genome assembly GCF_004785775.1 of Grammomys surdaster. Taxonomy (NCBI): domain Eukaryota; kingdom Metazoa; phylum Chordata; class Mammalia; order Rodentia; family Muridae; genus Grammomys; species Grammomys surdaster. Next base: position 369,196 of record NW_021604773.1, on the reverse strand, counting down.
CACCTTCCTTTCAGCCATCCCCCTCCCCATTTTTTCTACTCTTGCCTCTTCCTCCTCCTTCTTGAACTAAATGAAGGTTGTAGCCAGTTTTATTTGCTATACGTACAGTAAGCACCAGGTAGCACAGCCCAGGGCAGGCTGTGTGCAGGTCTCACTAGGGAACGAGAGCTGTGGCCATTGGGAGTCACGGAAATCAAGCCAGGGAGGGCTGGTGGAGGTCACGGGTAGCTCAGAGTTTGGCCAGCACTAAAAAGGGCCCTGTGAGCTGAAGGATGTAGGAACTTCGGTGGTGACCTCTAGTGGAGAGATGGGGAAATGGCGGCTCTTTCCCGAGGTCAGGCCATTTGGTTTCCAAGGCTCTTTGTGAGCAATGGAGAAGGAGGTGAAATCGGCCCCTGAATCACCCAGAGCAGAGAGCTGACCTTCCGAGGCTTAGCTCTGCCCCTGCTGCCCACAGGGAAGATGCTGATCCTGGGCTCCATGTTCAGCCTGGCAGAGCCTGTGCTCACCATTGCTGCCGCCCTAAGCGTCCAGTCACCATTTACCCGCAGTGCCCAGAGCAACCTGGACTGTGCCACCGCCCGGAGGCCGCTGGAAAGCGACCAGGGTGACCCCTTCACGCTCTTCAATGTCTTCAATGCCTGGGTGCAGGTGAGGCCAGGCTGGGTGCCTCTGTCGTTCAACCCGACTGGGGGACCTTACAGCTGTCCTGCTTCGTCTTCCTGAGCCCTGATTCTACCCGAGGAATCCCTGTCCCTGCCATTCTTGTTCTGGGGCTGGGAGTACGGTGGGGGTGTGGCAGCCAGCAGCCAGCCCAGGATCCACAGGGAACCTGACAGAACCCAGTGCTGTCTAGGTAAAAGTCAACCTTCTCGGGGTTCATTGAATACCCAGTCCAACATTCCTGAGCCCTCATCAGTGGCAGTTCAGGGTAAACTAACCAGCGTGCTGTCTGGGTGCTCCTGTTGGGGTACAGCGCTGGGGAAAGAGGCTAGGAGGGTCCCTTAGAGCGGTCCCCAGCCTGCCCCTGCTTCAGAGCCTCCCGAGCCAGGGCTTGCTCCCACAGCTGGCCAGGTTCTCACTCTGAGGTGTCTGCTCCTCAACCAGGTGAAGTCTGAACGAAGTGGAAACTCTCGAAAGTGGTGCCGCCGCCGGGGTGTGGAGGAGCACCGGCTGTATGAGATGGCCAACCTGCGGCGCCAGTTCAAGGTGAGGACTGGACCCTTCTGGGTGACCGGGACACCACCACATCACCATTCCACAAGGGGAGCAGGACTGGGGCAGTCTGAGCAAGGTGTCAAAAGCGTGGACCTTGAGGAGGGTTCTTGGGGAAGGCACATGGGTCATTGTCTGTATGGCATCCTGAGGGAGAAGCCCACCTTGGCCCAGGGTGCTGACCTGCAGCTCAGGCTGAGTTCTGAGGGGAGGGGCATTCAGGGTGACAGGACAGCCAGTGTATCTGCAACCCAACGTGGAGTGGCATATCCTGGCTCTGCCACGTTCTCACAGTGTGGTTCCCCCTGAGGCCCTGCCCTCCACCCCTACCCTGGGGCCTTAAGCGTCCCCTGGAAACTTCCCCTGGACGATGAAAGTAATGACACTCTTCAGTCCCAATGAACAGACACACATAGCTGCCCAGGTGCCACCTTATGTCCACGAGGCAGGCCGTGTGGACAGTGTGGCACTCTGGACACTGGAGGTGAGTGAGGCCAGCTGTGCTCTCCACCGTTGTGTGCTTCTGTTCTGTGTGCGTCTCTCCATCACTTAGGGGAAGCTCAGATACACAGCTTTGTGGTGGTCTGTAGCACGGAGGCAATAGGAGTTCCTGGGGTAGTCTATGGACTCGATGGCAGGTGGGTCAGTGCGGGCGCAGAAGCCTTTCTAGGCTCTCAGTGTTGCGCTCAGTCATTCCCCGCCCATGTCCGCAGCTTCTAGAGCTTTAGTCTATCTTTGTTGGTCTTGAACCCAGGGCCGTGTTCATGCTAGGTAAGTACTTTATCAATGAGCAGAAACTCCCAGTCCTCTTTTCTTCACAGGGCCTTATGTAGCCCAGGCTAACCCCAAGCCCATGATTTTCCTGCCTCATCCTCTTGAGTGCCAGGGAAACAGGTATGCATGGCCAGGTCTGGCTTGAGATTTGGTGTTTCTGACAGGTTCCCAGGCACAGTCCATCTTTGAGAGGAATCTTCTGGGGCCAGAGGACCTGTGCCCCATGTTAGCCCTCAAGTGAACCTGCAGGCAGCTCTGGGAACAGCTGTCTTGACCCTCCTGTGAGCCATCTGTGCCTGACCAGATGTTCCAGGGCTAACTAGTAGGAGCTATTCCCAGGGCACAGAACTCAAGGCTGGGGCAAAGGACTGGCCCCACCCCCCAGCCTTTGGAGTATGGGATACCCTCACTTTGCACTGAGGAGAACATACCAGGAAGTTATCACATGCCAGCCTGTGAGCCTGTGTCAGCCCAGAGCCCACTAATTGCGCCCACTCACCTGTGCCCTTCTCGTTCACAGGAGCTGTTGGAGGATCACGGGTTGTTGAGTGGGACCCAGGCAGTGGCCCCAGGGGACAGCTACAGTCGACTGCAGCAGCGCCGAGAGCGCAGGGCCCTGCACCAGCTGAAGCGCCAGCATGAGGAGGGTGGGGGACGCAGGCGCAAGGTGCTTAGGCTGCAGGAGGATGGCTGCTCCAGCGACGAGGACCACGAGGGCTCTGCCTCCCAGCGGGCTGACAGCGTTGACATCCAGGTGGGACAGCCAGGTACTGGGTCGGGGGTATGAAGGGGCATGGAACACAGGAGACAAACACCCCCAAGGGTGCCTCGCTCTCCCCCTGGGTGATTTCCATCGCCCCTCCCAACCCGTGCATCTTAACATAGCACCTTCTAGAGCAGGGGTGGGGATCCCTCAGAGCCACCACTGATCCTTGCCTTTACAGGATGTGAAATTCAAGCTTCGGCACAACCTGGAGCAGCTACAGGCAGCTGCCAGCTCAGCCCAGGACCTGAGCAAAGACCAGCTGGCCCTACTCAAGCTGGTGCTTGGGCGGGGCCTGTACCCACAGCTGGCTGTGCCCGATGCATTCAACAGTGGCCGCAAGGACTCGGACCAGGTAGAGTTCCTTTTCTCTCAACACGTTTCCTGAGCACCCACTGTGTTCCAGGAACTTAGTGTGACAGAAAGACCCTTGGCTTTGTCCCTGGGTCGTTCTGCACACTAACCAGAGGGGACAGGGCTGGAAGAGGGCAAGGCAGAGGGTCAGACCCAGTTTGGGCGGGAGTCCGACGGACTTCGTGGATGAGGAGGAACCTGAGTGCCATCATGGAGGAGAAGGACCTTGTCCCTGGGGAGGAGAGAGGGGGACTGGGTATTCTGTGGGACAGGTCAGAAGCCTCTTGTTCCAGTGCTTGCCTTTGGCCTCTGCAGATTTTCCACACGCAGGCCAAGCAGGGCACCGTGCTGCACCCCACCTGTGTCTTTGCCAACAGCCCTGAGGTATTGCACACACAGGGGCAGGAGGCCTCAGGCCAAGAAGGGAGCCAAGGTACAGTGACCCTGGTGGCACATGAGGGATGGTGGCACCTCCAGCTCAGGTCCCTCACTCGGGCGTTCCCTAGGGCTTCTTCTCGTCCTCTGTTTGTGCAGTGCTGTGGGAGGGAAGCTCCAGGGGAAGCTTTGCCGGCGGGCTGCAGACTGCACTGTGCAGAACTGCCCATGCCAGTGAGGCACTGTGGCTAGCACTGTGCTGGCCGGGCCGCCAGAGCCTCAGCTTGGTCCTGAGGAGGGAGGTTCTCCCAGCTTTTGTGCAGACACGCAGCAACAGGCAGAGCCACTGAGGCCCCTCGGGAGCCAGCTTACCCTCCTTGGCGTGGAAAAAAAGACAACTAGGCTCCGGATCGTCAGGGTGGAGGGCAGAGTGAACACTGTTAACCACAGTGACCTAGTGCAGCCCTCGCTGCTGGCATTTCCTTCTGCCCTAGCTCCCTTTCTGTGGTCATTCTTTGTGGTACTAGGTATTGAACCCACGACCTCACACAAGCAAGACAAGTGCCCTACCCGGCTACACCCTCAGCTTCTCGTTTTCTCCACTTTGAAAATTTCTGACTGTACGCGGCAGTGACGAGCCGTGGATGCTCTTGAGCAGCCTCAGCCGTGGCCACCGTCCCCAGCCTTGTCTGTCCACTCACTAGCTATCTGGAGGGTCGGGTCCATTTTTCCCTTTTTGGTCTTTGCTGGAGCATTGTATTTTCACAAATAACACTTCTACATTTATTTACTTTGCGTGCGTTCGGGGGCAAATATGTCACTGCATGCCCCGCAGGCAGAGGTCAGCCTGAGGGAGCCAGCTTTCCTTCCACCATGTGGGTCCCGGGGAATCAAACTCAAGTTGTCAGTCTTGGCAGCAAGTGCCTTTACCAGCCAAGCCCTGCTGGAGCCCTTGCCAGAGCATTTTAAAGCACATGCCAGACTTCATGTCATTTAATAACAAGGATTGTATGTGTCAGAATAGCACCGATGACCCCATCAAGGTGGATAGCCATTCCTTAGTGTCAGGCAGTAGCCAAACTTACAGGCTGTGGCAGTGTTTGTAATAATCCGAAGTCATCATATGCCAAGGGCGTGCGGTCTGCGTGCGGTCTGCGTGCTGTGTGACTACAGGCCTTGAGTGATGATGGGTGGTCATGCGTGTGGGGGGAGTCAGGTAGGCCTGAGCTGCCGCTTTTGCTTTTCAGATAACAAAGACCAAATGAGCTGCAAGCACCAGCTGCTGGCCTTCGTCTCTCTACTGGAGACCAACAAGCCATACCTGGTGAACTGCGTCCGCATCCCGGCCCTCCAGGTAGGCCTCTGCCTATGGTTGTGGGTGGTTCTCATTTGTGGCTCTATGCCATGGTTACTTGCTGAGTGCCCCCTGGTGCCAAGCACTGTCCCCAGCACCCCGAGGCATACTGAGGGGTCACATCCTCTCCTGCCCTTCTGGGCTCACGGTTCGGGGAAGCCTATGTCATGTCTTCAAGGGAAGCCAGAAGCACATGTGAGACCCTGCAATCCCAGCAGGTAGCTCATGAGTTCAAAGCTATCCTGGGCTATTTGAAATTGTGTTTAAAAAAAAAAATCACCAGGAAAATTAGGGCTTGGGGAGTGGCAGGTGGGGGCACCGAGTGGTACGACACGAACTGGTGACATGTGCTGACTGGCTGCAGTCCTGAAGGGACCGTGCCAGACTCACAGGAGTGTCCTTAGCTGAGGGCCAGCATGTACCAAGGCCCAAGGCAGGTGTGTGCTGCTGTGTACAGCTGGAGACTGGGACAGGCTTTGATGTGGTGGTTGTGGGAAGCCTCGTCCAGGAAGAGGCTAAGGAAAGTGCCAGGCCTGCCCACAGTCGCCTCCACGGGCTAGGTGTTCCGGTCTGCTCACAGGAAGCTGAGGTCAAGCCACCTGGGCCGCACAGGGAGAGGCAGACCACAGCTGTAGGGTCACGTGCTGCCACATGGATCCTCCTGTCAGTCAGATGTCTTCACTCTTCAAACCCCTGTGATTTTGTTCTCGGGGACGGACAAGAGCCTGTGTAGGGGGCCTCAGGAAGTTGCGGCTCATGACTCACTGAGGCCTTTTCCGCATGCCAGCCAGCATTACTGGGCTGGAGATCTGTCCCAGCCAGATGGGGCTCACATGCAGTGGGAATACAACCAGGGCTCCTGTGCAGTACAGAGAAAAGATGGTGTGGGACCCCGTGAGACAGCGGGAAGGAGACAGTCGCCATTTGAGGTGACAGACAGTCGCCATTTGAGGTGATGTCTGGATCCTCCTCCGCTCCCCTAGCTACGCCTTGCTTATGATGAGGGATCTCAGATGGACATCACCAGCCTCCAGTCTGTCTCCCCAGAGCCAGCCCTGCCCTTCTTGTGGGATTGGCTCTGCCTCGGTGTCAGGAACCCCTCTCCCTCTGGGGTCTTTCCAGCCTCTATGTTCCTGCCTCAGCCTCCAAGGACTGGGATTAAAGCATGTGTCTCCAGTTAACTACTTCCTTTTGGTCACACCCCCTTTTTGTGACCTCTCCCCCCCAAGGCACTTTGACTCTTAGGTTTCCAGGACATTCTACTCTTTTTTTTTTTGTTTGTTTTGTTTTGTTTGTTTTTTCGAGACAGGGTTTCTCTGTGTAGCCCTGGCTGTCCTGGAACTCACTCTGTAGACCAGGCTGGCCTCGAACTCAGAAATCCACCTGCCTCTGCCTCCCAAGTGCTGGGATTAAAGGCGTGCGCCACCACTGCCTGGCATTCCACTCTTTAATTTTGTCCTTGTCTCTGTAAGTTGAGTGTTGGCTGGGGGCTGGGCTGGCTCGTGCTGACCACTGTGTCTCTAGCATGGCACCGGAGCATGGCGGATGAAGCCTGCAGCACTGTTGGGTGGTTATAACCGAGTGGACAGGGGGAGGGGAGGATGTCTGGACGGGAGAACAGGCAGGTGAGGGGTAGACACGTGGATGGGTGGACAGGTGGGGGATGGGCATGAAGCTGGACGGGCAGGTAAGGGAAGGACAGATGAGGGTAGAAGGGTGGGCGGCTGGGTGGAGGGATAGGTGAAAGACAGGCAGAGGCAGACAGTGGAGTTCATGGATGGACGGGTGGACGGGTGGATAGATGTGATAGATGAGTAGGAGAGGGACATGGTGTACAGTGATGGGCAAGTAGGCGGTGGGCAGTGAGGGGTGAACAGGTGAGTGCATAGATGGAGGAGTGAGTGAGGGGCAGGCAGGGACGCAGCCAGGTGACGTCCATTGGAGGTGACATCCTGAGCTGCACAGCTCTCCTCTTGCAGTCCCTCCTGCTGTTCAGCCGCTCCATTGACACCAATGGTGACTGCTCCCGCCTAGTGGCTGACGGTTGGTTGGAGCTGCAGCTCACAGACAGCGAGAGTGCCGTCCGGCTCCTGGCAGCATCCCTGCGGCTCCGTGCCCACTGGGAAAGTGCACTGGACCGGCAGCTGGCCCACCAGGCCCAGCGACGGAAGCTGGAACAGGAGGACGACGTGGGGTCTCCAGCACTCAGTCCCCAGGAGGTGGCTGCTCTGAGCAGGGAGCTGCTGCAGTTCATGGCGGCCAAGGTACCACGTGGTGTCACTTAGTGGGGGCTCATTTAAGGACTTTTCTATTCAAAGAGGCTCAGTGGTCCCTGAGGTCACGTGGTTGATACCTAGAAGCACTGGTGTTTGGCTCCAGAGGCCATACTGCTAGACATCGCTATGTGCCAGTCACCGAGCGAGTGGTGATAGGTGCCTTCTGCATGCATGGTGTGAGTGAAGGATATGTGGAACACGAGGGCCCAGGGGTCTGAGGACAGAAAGGAAGATGTGGGCAGAGTGGGCTGAAACCACTCTCATGGGTGGGAACAGTCGCTTCTGATTCCGAGCCATGGGAGTCCAGGGAGAGAGATGAATCCAGGCTGACATCAGCAGGGCTGGGAGTGAGGGGCGGGAGGGGTGAGAACGGGCCTAAGCAGTTGGGGAGAGGGGAGCAGGCCTGAGGCACCTTGCAGGAGGGGCAAGGCAGCCAAGGGCTGGCTGTGGTCTCTTCAGCTGGAGGCAGCAGAGGGTGAGCCTGGGGAGGGTGGCTGGAGGAGCCACCGGGGCCACGAAGGTCTGAAAGCCAGTCGGGAGTGGCTTAGGCAAAGTCCGAGGGAGGCCTTTAGGCAGAGCTGGCTCTGGGGGTGCCCGCTCCTCTCTGTCCCTGCTCTCCCTTTTCTCTAGGTGCCCTACCGCCTCCGAAGGCTCACTGGTCTAGAAGCCCAGAACCTCTATGTGGGACCCCAGACAATCACGACTGCCCCTAGTCTGCCCGGCCTCTTTGGAAATTCTGCCCTGTCCCCACACCCCACCAAGGGGGGCTACACTGTCTCTGACTATCTCACCTACAACTGCCTCACGGTGAGTGAGGTCACTTTCGGCTCTGGAGTGGGTGGTCGGTCAGAAGCTCCAGGCCCAGCTGCCAGCCACAGTCACACTTTCACCCCGTAGGGGCTGGGAGGCGCCAGCCGCCGAAGCAGGGGTCCCGACACATTTCCTCTGTTGTAGAGTGACACTGATCTGTACAGTGACTGTCTGCGTTCCTTCTGGACCTGCCCACACTGCGGCCTGCACATGCCGTTCACACCCCTGGAGCGCATTGCTCATGAGAACACCTGCCCTGAGGCACCGAGTGACGGTGCAGGCAAGTCTGTGTGTGTGTATGTGTGTGTGTGTATGTGTCTGTATATGTGTGTGTGTGTCTGTGTGTTTGTATGTCTGTGTGTTTGTGTGTCCGTATATGTGTGTGTATGTATATATATGTGTTTGTGTCTCTGTATGTGTCTGTGTGTATGTGTGTCTATATGTCTTTGTGTGTGTCTGTATGTATGTGTCTATATATCTGTGTGTGTGCCTGTGTGTTTATATGTCTAGGTGTTTGTGTGTTCATATGTGTGACTGTATGTGTATATATGTTTCTGTGCGTGACTGTCTGTGTCTGTGTGTCCTGTGCCAAGAGTGATGTTCGTAACCACTGTCCATCACACATTACTTCCTGTGTCTGGC
>NW_021604773.1:345390-360233 GCF_004785775.1 Grammomys surdaster | reverse complement strand
CACAGTCCCACAGTGCCACAGTCTCACAGTGCCACAGTCCCACAGTCTCACAGTCCCACAGTCCCACAGTGCCACAGTCTCACAGTGCCACAGTCCCACAGTGCCACAGTCCCACAGTCCCACAGTCTCACAGTGCCACAGTCCCACAGTTTCACAGTCCCACAGTCCCACAGTGCCACAGTCCCACAGTCCCACAGTGCCACAGTCCCACAGTCCCACAGTCTCACAGTCTCACAGTCCCACAGTTTCACAGTCCCACAGTCCCACAGTCTCACAGTGCCACAGTGCCACAGTCCCACAGTCTCACAGTCTCACAGTGCCACAGTCCCACAGTCCCACAGTCTCACAGTGCCACAGTGCCACAGTCCCACAGTCTCACAGTGCCACAGTCCCACAGTGCCACAGTCCCACAGTGCCACAGTCCCACAGTCCCACAGTGCCACAGTCCCACAGTGCCCGTTCACAGCGGCGACTGTGGCCGAGTGTCCCCAATGGTGGGGCCAGGCTGGCTCACAGGCAGCAGGGTTGGTGGGAACCAGAGCCTTCCCTTTCCTCTACAGGGTCTGAGGAGGCTGCTCCTGCACCACCACAGAAGACATCGGCCCTGCAGAGGCCCTACCACTGCCAGGTGTGCAAGCAGGACTTCCTCTTCACTCCCACCGAGGTGCTGAGACATCGAAGGCAGCACATGTGAGCCAGTACTGCATGGCCAGAGCTCCCCAGAGCACCCCAAATGGGGGGCAGCGGTATGTCTGTGCAAATAAAGTCAGACTTTGCTTCAGAACTTGTGCCTCCCTCAGTGCGAAGAAACACAGCCTTGGCCCTTGTCACGGCAAACTTTTTTTAAAAAAAAATTTTTTTTTAATTATTATATTTATTTACATTTCAAATGTTGTCTCCCTTCCTGGTGCCCCCTCCATGAGCCCCCCACCCCATACCCCGTCCCTTTCACCTCAAAGAGGGTGTTTCCCCACTCACCCACCCACTCCCACCTCACCCTTCCAGCATCCCCCTTCTCTGGCCTATCAAGTCTCCACAGGGCAAGCTTTTATCTCTTTGGTGTGTTTGCAGCCCTGAGGGGCCCTGGGAGGTGAGGTGAGGGGCCACATTGAGGCTGCTGGTAAGTCTATGTGAGGGGTCCCAGAACCTAGCCACTCTCCTGAGGCCCCTTAGTCTGTTGCCCCAGGTTTGCCCTTCCACTTGGGTCTCTGAGAGTTGGAAGCAGAGATGGGGGGTGGGTAATGTTCATGTGGGACCATGGCTACACCTGGAGATGCCCGCCCAGCCACCTCCTGCTGCTGGACTCCTAGTCACCCCCACTCTTTGGCGGCTTTCTGCTCCACCCCCTCACCTGCACAGGTGATGCACACAGCCCTCCCCTGCCTTGCATCCCTTGTCATCCCCTAGGCAGCTCCTCCAGGCCTGCTTCAGGCACTCCACTCCCACTCCTGCTTGGCCCAGCCTCTCCTGACATGCGCAGCCTCTGGAGTCTGAGGTGGAACCCAGCTGCAGTGTTACTAAGGCATTGCTGTGACCTCAGTCCCCAACAGAACAGCTTAAGGCATGAAGGATTTCTATCTCTAGTCTTCACTGCAGTCTAGGAAGCAAGAGAGTGGACAGAAGTGAGGGACTAACTTTCAAAGGGCTATACCCAGAAACTTCCATCTGCCGGGTCCCACCCCTTAAACGTTCCATAGCCTCCCACGATAATACCATCAGGGGCTGGGAGATGCCTCAAGTGGAAAAGAGCCTGCTTGCTGAGTTTGGATCCTGGAACCCACATTTTAAAAAAAAAAATGAAAAAGCTGAGCATAACAATATGAGTCTAACTCTAATGCTGGGGCCGGAGGCAGGCTGATTCCCCGAGCTCGCTGGCCAGCCAGCCTAGCCAAAGACTGTCTCAGAAAGAGATGAAGGCTGACCAAGGAAGACACCTGGTCAGACAGACAAACACACACATGCACATACATACATAGATACATGCACACACTCACACACATACACCACACACACACACACACATAGATACATGCACGCACTCACACACACATACACCACACACACATGCACATACATACACAGATACATGCATGCATTCACACACATACACCACACACACACACACATGCACATACATACATAGATACATGCACGCACTCACATACACACATATACCACACACACACACACACACACAGTGCAGACAGCTAGGAAGAAGTGGATAAAAGAAGTGAAATGCTGAATCTGAAAGAGCCACAAAGCCAGGAAGGAGGCCCAGGGATGGAAGCAGCCGCCATTACAGGCCCTGCAGTGTCAAGCTCAGGGGCCACATCCCAAAGACGCAGTCAACTCAGTTCAGTGGGGCACTTTCTTGAAAGACAGCCAACCAAAACTAACTGCATTGGCTGCTCTCCTCATCTCTCTGAAAGAAATGAGGGCAGGTTTACTGTCTTGGGGTTCAGAGGCTGAGGACCGTGGTGGGGAGCATGGAATGTGGAGGCAACTGGCTACCCATAGGGAGACTCAGGAAGCAAGGTTCGGGCTGGGAATGGAGCGGGCCTGAGGCCTTTACAGCCTTGTGCCCAAGAGGGTCCATGGCCTCTCAAACCAGTCCCACCATCAGGGCCAGTTGGAGACTCGCTCAACAGGAAGTAGACTGAAGAACTCTATGCATGAAGTTAATACTGTTGGAGACAGAACAGTGCTGACTGTGTGTCACCCTCAAGCCCAACATGCAGGAGGCACGAGGAGTGTGAAGAGTTCAAAGTCAGTCTCATCTACATAGTGACGTCAAGGGCAGCCTGGGCTACATTACCCTGACTCAAAATACCCCCCTCCTGGCCAAAATGGCTTGACATTTGAAAATCTTAGCCTTTAGATGATGAACATAGAGAAACTGTCCACTTTCTCAGAAGGTACTCTCCCACCCCGAGTGCTTTGCCCTTCCACCTCCGTGCTGGAGATCAGACTTGGCTTTGCACATGGTAGGTTAGTGGGTTCCCTAGCTCTCAGCAAACAGCAGCTTCAGTGATCACCAGAGAAGAATGAACAACTACAAAGGCTCTAGCCACATCCTGAGATGTCAGGGAGAAATGCCGTTAAGGTCCCAAGTCTGATCTTGGCAGAGCTCCAGACTTCTAAGCTCTTACCTTTACCCAGTTGTTAAACCCTAGCGAGTATGATGGGCACACACCGTTAATGGAGGCACTTTGAGCTGAGGCAGAAGGACCTCAAGTTCAAGGCCAGCCTCAAGTGCAAAGCAAAACCTTGTCTCAAAAAGTCAAGAGCTGGGGGTGTGGCTCAGCAGTAGAAAGAAGGTCTAGAATCACCCTAGTGGGGGGCTGGGAGTGTGACTCAGTGGTAGAGCCCCTGTCTAGAATCCTCCAGTGAGGGGCTGGGGGCGTGGCTCAGTGGTAGGGCCCCCGCCTAGAATCCCCCAGTGAGGGGCTGGGGGCGTGGCTCAGTGGTAGAGCCCCTGCCTAGAATCCCCCAGTGAGGGGCTGGGGGCGTGGCTCAGTGGTAAAGCCCCTGCCTAGAATCCCTCAGTAAGGGGCTGGGGGCGTGGCTCAGATGAGCAGTATTTCTTAGAATGTGCAAAGACCCGGATTTCATCTTCAGGGCCACAAGAAACTAGTAAAGTGTGAATGCATTGTCCTTTCTTGGATGAAGCCTGAGGTTAAGAACCATGATCATGACCATGCAGGGTCCAGACCAGGCGAGACAGCTCATTGTGTATTAGTAGTTGTTTTGTTTTGTTTTGTTTTGTTTTTTCATCAGGGAAGCTCCTTAAAACGGAAAGTAAACGAAGTTGCTTCAGGAAGTCCCTAAAACTTACCAGACTCACTAGACCCCCAGCCTCACTAAGAAGAAACAGCAAAGGCTTCTGGGAGTCAATCTCAGACCAGCCAAGCCTCCTGGTACTGGTTCAGACCAACTGAGCCACCTGGAAAGGACACTTTGCAACCTGTTGAGCTGCCTGCAAACTATGCAGTATGTTTCGGGTTCCCAGAGCTGTTGCCCATACCTGGGTGAGTTTTTGTGATACAGTTCTCTTTGAGTCATTTCTGCTCCTGTAAGCTACCCTTCACCTATATTCCTGTAAGTAACCACAATAAAACTCATTGATTCACTAAAGTGGACTTTGATGGTATCCACACTTTGGTATGTTGCGGGCTCCCATCTGGAGTGAGCAAGTGTGTGTATGTCTTCACAGGAAAAGTCCATCACATAACGTCCACAGAGAGGAAGTGGGTTCTTAGTTGCCAGACTCGGGAGTGAGGTGGGGGGGTGAGTTATGTAAGGTGGTTCCCCCCACCCCTTGATGTTTAGAATATTCTAAAAGCTGCTACCTCAAGATGGGCTTGTTGTAAGACAGCACATGGGAGACTGAGAAGGGAGAATGTGAAGTTCAAGACCAGCCTGGGCAGTTTACTGAGACCATGTCTCAAAGGAAAAGCAAGCAAGGTAGCAACCAAACAAAACCCCAGAAAACAGTATAATACCAAACCCGATTGTGTGAACCACATCCGTGTTCACGCAAGCGACCTTAATTACGCCCAGTTGCTCACCGAACAAACAAGGAAACTATATCAAAACAGAAAAGTCTACAAGCGGAAGTGACTTGGGAATAAAAAGGGGGTCCAGCCAGGAGTGAGAGAAGGAGGAGAGGGGAGAGAGGGGAAAGCATCCAGGTGTATTATATACATGCATAAAATTGTCAATAAAAAGAAACACTAAAAGCATTAGTGATGGAGGCTGGAGAGAGGGCTCAGTGGCTAAGAGCACTGGCTGCTCTTCCAGAGGACTCGGGTTGAAATCTTAGCACCACATGGACGCTCATAGTCAGTTCTGTAACGTCAGTTCTAGGGGATCTGATGTCCTTATACAGATATACATGCAGGCAAAACAATGCCTGGAGATAACATAAATAAACTGAAAAATTATTAATCAATGATGTGCAGCTTAAAGGATATGCAATCGTGTCCCAGAAGCTGACATTCGACAACGTCTATGATGGGTCTGTACATAAAAGGTGCTTGTTGTCAAGGGTTTGATCCCCAGGACTCTTTTAGGAGAAGGAGAGAACTCACTCACTTCCTCCTAGGGCTTGTCCTCTGATTGCCATAAGAATGTAGCACACAGTCTCCTTCCCTTAACAACTAAAGAAATAAATATGGAAAAAAAAAAAAGCCGGGTGTGGTGGCACATGGCTTAATCCCAGCACTAGGGATGCAGAGACAGGTGGATGAGTTTGAGGGTAGCCTGCTCTATATAGTTAGTTCCAGGGCAGCCAGAGCAATATAGTTAGACTGTCAAAAGTGGTGTTGGGGTGGGGGGCATTAAACTTCATGGCTCTTTAGTGCCACCTTGTGGGATCCAGATGCACTGCTGCTCCATGGTCTCTGATGATGGCTTTCAACTCTTTTCACCTATTCCAGACACACTTCACTGTCCTCTGGCAAGCTGACCCTGACTCCTAGCCTGCCAGTGGCCTTTGCTCTGGCTGTGAAGGGTGAATTCTTGGATATATGAGGCATCCCGGGCTTCAGTGATTAGAGAGTACCAGTACCACACATCCCAGGCTCACAGACACAGGCTTTTGAGGGGCCGGATGGCGTCACCTGAGCCTTTGCCGCTGTACCCTGCGAGGGAGCTAGGTGTGGAAGAGACCGGGAGATAGTCATGGATGGGTTTGGAGTCCTCTATGGCTGTGAAGTACCGCAAAGTAAGCTCTGAAGATGACCGTCAGCCCCTGCTTTGCCGAGAGGCTCCCAGTGGCACTGCTGGTCTCCTTGGACTGGGATTATCAGTCCCCCAAACTTTGATTATTTTCTTTTACCCAATACATACTAGTCCAGAAATGAAGCCACAGTCCCTTTTGGGGGAAGATGAGAGAAAGATCAACGATATCTATTGCTACATTTATTATTTCAATGCTGAGGAATGAGTCTAACGCCTCACTTAATGCTAAGCAGGGAAACGTACCACTGAGCCACGCCCCCAGCCCCTCACTGGGGGATTCTAGGCAGGGGCTCTACCACTGAGCCACGCCCCCAGCCCCTCACTGGGGATTCTAGGCAGGGGCTCTACCACTGAGCCACGCCCCAGCCCCTCACTGGGGGATTCTAGGCAGGGGCTCTACCACTGAGCCACGCCCCCAGCCCCTCACTGGGGGATTCTAGGCAGGGGCTCTACCACTGAGCCACGCCCCCAGCCCCTCACAGGAGATGCTAGGCAGGGGCTCTATTACAGAGCCATCATGCCCCAACCTCTTTTTATTTTTTTAAATTTATTTTGCTTTATATGTATACGAATGTTTTGCCTGCATGCATGTGTGCCATGTACACGCCTTTGGATCCACTGGTGCTAGAGTTAAGGATGGTTGTAAGCTACCATGTGGGTGCTAGGAAACGAACCCAGGTCCTCTGCAAGAGAGGAGACAAGTGCTCATAATTGCTGCTTCATCTCTCCAGCCTTGTTTTTTTCAAATGCATTTATTATGTGTGTAGGCACATGCATGCCATGGTATGCATACGGAGAGTTCAGAGGACAACTTGTGGGTCCAGGAATCGAACTCATGTCTTCAGGCTTGGATACACACACTTTTTACCAGCTAATCTATCTCATAGCTCCTCTCATTTTGAAATAAGTATTACTAATTTGCACAGGATGATCATGGTCCCAAGATCCTCCTGCTTCAGTCTTCCTAGTACCCAGGCTTGCAGGCAGTCCTCCATGCCTGGCACCTTCTCTTCCTTTATACCCTGCTTCCTGCAAAGGCCTCTGGGACTTGGAAGTAGCTTTGTCCTGTGATTGGGGTGAGGGACTTATGTGTCTGCCTAGGATTCAGGTTAGAATTTCCTTCACTTGACCTGAAATTCTTTCTGTATACTCTCTGGCCTCACTTAATGATGGCAACGTTCTGAGAAGAGTGTTGGTAGACGTCATAGAGTACTCTACACAGAGTCAGATGGACTCAGAATCCCTGGGTGTCTTATGGGGACCTTATGGTCATGTGACCTGTTGCCTAAACTGTTAAGACGCAGTCCAGGGCTCCAAGACTGAGTGTTCCTGCTTGTCGGTTTGGCTTCTAGAAACCATGAATGACTACTGATGTCATCATTCTGCTCTCCGGACTCACCTGGCTTGCCTTTGACCCTGAAGTGCTGCCGTTTGTACCCTAGCCCCTGGGACTCACAAGGGGAGCCCCACTAGATTACGGTTTCTGCTTTCGGGGCAGCAGTTCCCCTTAAGTACCGACTTCTGAGAAAAGTGCTCATTGGACACAGCGGCACACGCATATCTGTGCTCTCATCGCTTGGGAGGTGGAGGTGTTCGAGGTCAACACAGGCTACATCAAACCTTATCACAAAATAAATGAATAAATGACCAGAGAGCCTAATGGAAGCCAACTGTGGAAGCACTAAGGCCTTGGAGGCTGAAGCATGAGATGGAGATGTTCGCGGTTATTCAATCTGGAGTTTGAGGCTAACTTGGGTTACACGATACCCTGGGTTAAAGAAAAAAGAGGGAGGGGGTTGGAGATATAGTTCAGTGGTTCAGGAGGGCTTACTCCCCTTGCAGGGGGCACAGGTTAGACTCTCAGGATATACATAATGTTTACATTCGCCTATTTAACTCCAGTTCCAGGGGATACAGCGCCCTCTTCTGTCGACAACAAGCTTCTTCATGCACATGGTACACATACATATATTCAGACACACACATAGAACAACGCTCCTGCCAAAAAAGGGGGGGGGGGATTCAATGCTAGATTGTACACATGGCCCAGTGGGCTACAGCACTGACTACTTCTACAGGGGATGCAAGATCTGTTCCTGGTACCCACAGGTGCCTAACAGCTGCATGTAGCTTCAGTTCCAGGGGATTTACAACCCCCTTTAATCTCAGTGGTCACTGTACACACACGGTGTACAGACACACAAGCAGGCAAAGCAATCAATTTTTTTTTTGGTTTTTTTTCTAGACAGGGTTTCTCTGTGTAGCCCTGGCTGTCCTGGAACTCACTCGGTAGACCAGGCTAGCCTCGAACTCTCAAACTCAGAAATCCACC
Organism: Grammomys surdaster; assembly: GCF_004785775.1. Lineage (NCBI taxonomy): Eukaryota > Metazoa > Chordata > Mammalia > Rodentia > Muridae > Grammomys > Grammomys surdaster. The sequence continues at coordinate 352,159 of NW_021604773.1, read as the reverse complement.
TGCTTCTGCCTCCCAAGTGCTGGGATTAAAGGCGTGCGCCACCACCGCCCGGCCACAAAGCAATCAATTACATTAAAGGAACAACTGGTGAGCACAGGCTGGAAGCGGGTGTGAGCTGTAAACTCAGGCCTGCCCTTGGTGACCAGTGAGGCTTCGCATACCACAGGTGTCAAAGTCGCACCAAACATCGCCACTAAAATTTGAATCTGTGGAGGACTCACCACATCCATCCCACACCAAGCCATCAGGCAATGCCACATGCAGCAGTCTACAGAGGAAGACTCACTTGGTAGACACAGAAGGTGGCTGTTCATCTCACCCAGCTCCACACACAGGGATGCAGTTCCTGACAACTAGGACATGGCCTCCAAGAACATGGCCCCTCTTTCCAATCATAGTATGCTATTGGGATATAGGGTCTCCTGTTTCCACATGGTAACCTACACCAAGGCAGCTCTTCCTGTGTCCCACTGTATTGTGTCTGACCAGAAACACGCTCGTGGTGGCTCTAGTTGCACCGACCCTTCCAAATAACTGATGGATCAGCTTGTCACCATATCCTGGTTTTGGTGACAGCTGACTCTCACCACTGAGAGCCAGCTCTGACCTTGTCACTCTTACTTTGGTTCCACTGCCTCCCCGTTTCTGGGCACAGCCACTCATACCCTAAGGGTGTGCTGCCTTCTCCTCCAGGAAGAGGTATTTTTAGTTGCAATTAACCTTCCAGCCAGTTCCCCTCCTCCCTGGTGGCCCATCAGACCCTACTGATTAGGGAGAATTAAGTGGGAGTCACTTCCGGTCTCCGAGAACATGGGGTTGGGCAAGAAAGTACTACTCACCTCCCCCCAACAACTAGGCAGAGTCTAGCTGGAATCCCACAGTCCCCTGGTCTGCATCTGAGACCCTTGCCTGTGCCAGGCCGGGGCAGTGAGTCTGCAGCCACCTCTCCTGTGGTAGGACTCAGACTTCTTAGTATCTTCCCATCCCCTGGATCGAACAGTGAGTGGGATGGAGGGTCGGGTTCATGATCCTTCCAGCTGCTGGTCCCTCATCTATCCCACTTGCGGACTCCTGGGGAGTCCTGGGAGAAATAAACTCGATTCATCCCAGTCACAAAACCAATATCACACCCGAGAAATAGATCGCGTTAGCTAATTGCAAAACATTTATTTTTGTTAATTTTACTTATGTGCATGTGTGCATATGTGCATGTCTGTGAGGGAATGACATGTGTGTGCAGGTGCCTGTGGGGCCGGAGAGAGTGTTTACTCTCTTGGAGCTGCAACTATTGGAGGCTGTGAGGCACCTGTGGTGGGTGCTGGGACACAGACTGTCCAGCACTGCTTTAGAGATTCCTATTTTGGTCTTGCTCTGTAGCCCAGGCTGGCTCAGAGCTCTGCCTCCAGAGTGATGGCATTGCAGGCATGTCACACCACACAAGGCCTCTATGTTAGCTTTTTAAAAGATTAAGAATTTTGGTGTTTTATTTTATTTGGTTATTTTGATGAATGGGTGTTTTTTCTGCATGTAGGTATGTACACACACACACACACACACACATGCAGCACCCATGTATGCACATAGGTGCAGCACCATCAATCTGTAACTCCTGGAACTGGAGTTACAGATTGTGGTGAGCCACAGTGTAGGTCCTGGGGCTGGAACTCAGTGCTCAGCAAGTGCAGCCAGTGCTCTAAGCTGCTGAGCCATCAGTCAAAGTCCTATTTTATTTTAAAAACTGTGGTGTGTGTGTGTTCTCACAGACTCGAGTTCCACACTACAAATAATTTGTGGGAGTAGGTTCTCTTCTTCCACCACGCAGGTTTCAGGAAACAAACTCAGGTTGTGAGTAGCAAGTGCCTTCACCTGCTGAGCCATCTCACTGGCCCTTTATTTAGTTTTAATCTCTCTCTCTCTCTCTCTCTCTCTCTCTCTCTCTCTCTCTCTCTCTGTGTGTGTGTGTGTGTGTGTGTGTGCATGTATACATGTGTGCTACAGTGAGTTGTGGAGGTCAAAGGACAGCCTCTTATTGGGAAGTTGTAGGCAGAAGCTCTACCACTGAGCCACGCCCCCAGCCCCTCACTGGGGGATTCTAGGCAGGGGCTCTACCACTGAGCCACGCCCCCAGCCCCTCACTCGGGAATTCCGGACACCGCCTCTTCTGTCGATCCACATCTCTCGACCCTTCCTCATCATTAAGTAGTTGGGCATAGCTGCTGTGGACAGGATGCTGTCACTCCGTGACACATTGAGAGTCATCTACAATATCATCTGATATCACACAGAGTATTCACAAGCTCTGTGCACCCACAGTGCCATTTTCTGTTAGCAGCTTGAACATGTATAGGTTGGTGTCCACAGGACATCTGGAACAGACCAGCCCCAAAGCTGGATGGAGCTGGTCAGTCTCCATAAGCGAGCATTCAGACCCAAGCTCCCTGAAAGCAAGTAACTTTGTGGTGTCTTGTGGTGAGCATCAGGCTGGCCCTTGAGTTTGTTGGCTCCAGTGCTGGGTTTCTATCTGCCATGTCAATCACTGTCACAGCTACCCTGGGTATGAGTGGCCACTGTAACTGGCCACTCACACAGAAACCCAACCTCTTTTTAAGGTTTGTATGCTGCTTTTTTGAGACCATCTTTTGGTATTTACTTGCCAGGAAGAGCTCACATCCGCGCTATGGTATGCATGAGGAAGTCAGGGAACAGCTTATGAGAGCTGACGTTCTCCTTCCACCATGTGGGTCCTGAGGATTGAATTTGAACTTGTGTTCTTTAGGCTTGGTGGTGGTGGCTTTAACCCACTGAGCCATCTCAACAGCTCTGGTTTTTATGCTGTGTTCTTTGTAGGAATTCAGTGTGTGTGTGTGTGTGTGTGTGTGTGTGTGTGTGTGTGTGTGTAGGTCAGAAGGCAACTTGGAAGAGTCTGTCCCCTTCTCTCTCCATGTGATTCTTGGAGGTCAAACTCAAGTCATCAGTTTTGGCTGCAAGCACCTTTACTCACTGAACTAGTTTGCTGGTCCCCATAACCACTTTTAAAGTCCATCTGTGCCTAGTATAAGATGCCAAGTACAAGCAAGATGATCTCAATAATAGTATCCATTTTGAGCCACAGAATTTGGGAGCAACTTGTTTTGCAGTAACAGCTAACGGATACACATGGTATTTCAGAGCAGGAATCAGGAGAAAGATGGCCAGTGACTGTTAGCATTTATGGTTCTTCAGTTTCAAATTACCAAAGACTTAAAATCTTAGAAGACAAATGAGAATTGTGACTTGCATTTTTAAGACTTTATCATTAAAAAAGGAAAAGTAGAAGAATGTCAGAGAAGGGAGGTGGGGGAGGCAGAGGGCAGGAAGATGGATGATTCTCCCAAACATTGGATCCAGGTGACCCTTCTTCCTTAACCATCCTTGCCCAACCCCAGTCTCTTCTCTGTCCTGGATTGGGGCCCCAGCCACCATCTTCTTCAGACCTTGGCCCAGTTCTCAGCTCAGGTCCTGGGCAAAGGGGAGGGCAGAAGAAGGGTGCAGGACCTAGAGGCTTTGTCTTTGCCCTTGAGAGACCCTCAAATGGGCTCTTGGTCCTCAAGCCTCTGGGGGCCCCAGGGAGGTAGGCGTTGAGTGGGGTGGGAGCTTTGGAGGTGAAGTCCTGAAGCCCAAGGACCAGCAGGGACCAATTAGGAGCAAGGCTGGCGGTCACAGTCAGAGGACGGGGCCTGTGGGAAGGAAGGTAGAAGTTAGAAGGTACTGTGTTGGTCCCTATGATGGATGAGTGAATAGGTGGGTTAGACAGACGCTGAGTGAGCAGATAGATGAATGGATGGAATGATGGATGGAGGGATGAATGGATGGACAGGTGGGTGAATAGGTGGATAATGGATGAGTGGGTGTGTGGATGGCTGGCTGTGTAGACAAGTGAAATGGGCGAGTGATGGATGAGTGGGTGGATGGATGGATAGATGGATGGATGAACGGATAGAGAGGTGGGTGAACGATCAATGAGTGAATGGATGGGTGGATGAGTAGACAGATGGGTGGGTAGGTAGATGATAGATGGGTGGATGGATGGATGGGTAGACAGGTAAATGAGTGGATGAATGATGGGTAGATGGGTGAATGAGTGGATGGACAGATAGATGCATAGATATGTAGATGGGTGGGTAGATAGAGGGATAGACGGAGCATCTTTCCACCACCTTTGGAAAATCCTCATTTCAGGAACCCATATTAGCATTCCTCTAGTTGGGTTCACTGCTGGAGTTTAATGAAGTTTTAGACCACCGATCCCTAGACTCCAAATACTCACCTTCCTTTTGACCCCAGCCTCTATAGGTAATGCCACTCTCCTTCCAAGTTCAGATTCATCCCCATTGATCCTGAAGTAAAAGAGAAGGTCAGTGAGCCTTCCTGCCCACAGATAACCTAATACTCCCTCACTCCTTCTATTACCCGGGGTTCTTCACCAGGATCAAATGAGTCAAGTGCTTTAAGAAGGTTCTAAACCAAGCGGTGGTGGCTCATGCCTTTAATTCCCATACCTGGGAGGCAGAGGCAGGCAGATATCTTTGAGTTTGAGGACAGCCTGGTCTACAGAGTGAGTTCTAAGACAGCCAGGACTACACAGAGAAGTTCCTTGAAAAAGAAGGAGGAAGAAGGAAGAGGAGGAAGAGGAAGAAAAGGAGGAGGAGGAGGAAGAGGAGAAGGAAGAGAAGGTTCTGGCTTTTTTTAAAAAAATAGTCTCTAATTTGGCTGAGCCTGGAAGAACTGGAGCAAGCCAGTGCTATCATCTTCTGCTCCCTGTGTGGAGGTAAGCCATGAATTAGTTATGACCTGAGACTAGAAGGGGTGTGGTTAGAGGTGGAGCCTGGTATAGGAAGTGGCTCAGCAGAGACAGGGAACTTACCTGGTGTTCTGACTGTCACTTGTGGCTGAGTCTCTGTGTAGCCTGCCATGGGCTGGCCCTCAGGGTTGAAAGATGCACCCTGCCCTAGGAAAGGGGATAGGTTGTATGGTGAGCCCCAGGAGGCCTACAAAAGTGTTAGTGTGCAGGCAGACTGTCAGAAGCCCTGTGGAGGGAGCTAAGACTGAGGCTCAGACCCAGAAGCACCTTAGAATGCGTTGGGGTACAGGTGGAGGCCTGGGAGCCCCTTAGGGAGAGTTAGAGTAAGATAGGCTCCCCAGGAATCACAAGAATAGGGTTGGGACTGGATGAGATGACAAACACCTTTAACCCCAGCACTTGAAAGGCAGAGATGGCCAGATCTCTGTGCATTCAAGGGAAGTCTGGCCTACAGAGTGAGTTCCAGGCTAGCTAGAGCTACATAGTAAGACCCAATGTTAAGAATAAAATTAAGTTCGAGGCCAGCCTGGTCTACAGAGTGAGTTTCAGGACAGCCAGGACTACACAGATAAACCCTGTCTTGAAAAAACCAAAAAAAAAAAAAAAAAAAAAGAATAAAATTAAAATTTGTCAATACTTAATTTAGAAAAAAAAGATGATATTTGGGGTGTAGATGGAGCCTGAGGGAGCCCATGGAAGGGAGTCGGGGTTCAGATGGAGCCACAGAAGCTCCAAGAAGAGATCAAGGGTATAAGATGAGCCTCAGGAAGCCTCAAAAGATATGATGTAGGGCTGGAGGGATGGCTCAGTGGTTAGGAGCTCTGACTGCTCTTCCAGAGGTCCTGAGTTCAATTCCCAGCAACCATATGGTGGCTCACAACCATCTGTAATATGATCTTGGAGCCTTCTTCTGGCCTACAAGCATATATATATATATATATATATATATACACATATCACTGTACACAATAAATCTTTTTTAAAAATGTGGTGTAGACTCAGGCACAGAAGGCCTGGTCCTACCTGAGACTGGAGGAACTTTCTGTCCCTTTTGTACCTGTGCGATTAGACTGGTCAATCATGGGCTGCACTATTCGTCTCCGAGCATTAATAAACCTGGGAAGTGATGGGAAAAAAACAAAGCAAAACAAAACAAAACAGTGTAAGGAAGTATTCAAGGGGTCGGAGAGCCAGAAGGAGGGACAGCAGAAGGAATCCAGATGCGGGCTGCCAAGACCAAGGAGTGGGAGATGGTGTTTCAGCACCGTGGACAGCACCCAGCCCAGTAACTCACCAGTTGTTCACCTGCAGGATGGTGAGCCCCGTGTCCTGGGCCAGCTGTTTCTTTTGCTCTTCTGAGGGGTACGGGTGCTGCAGCCACCAACAAGAGTCATTCTGCCTGCCCCGCTGGTGTCTGCTCCCTAAGGTCTAGCCTGCTATAACTGGTCCCCAAGATAGGAGGAAGGTAGGAGAGCCACTCTGCCTCCCTGCCAAAGGGACCGAGTCCAACAAAGCCTTGGACAATTTACTTCCCACCCCCACCCCTTACAGCAACCAGAGGCAAATCGGGTAAGAGGGGACTCTCACAAAGGGGAGGCAAGCAGCTCCACCCCCTAGTCCTCCTCAAGGCGTCCCACAGGGTCCTTTTACACCTTTTTCCTCCTCTACTGTACACTGCTTAGCTGTACCTCCTATGCTTAGGTTTCTTCCTGTAGCAGTGACTGGTCTCAAACTTGCTATTCAGTTGAGGACAGCATTGCCTCCTGGGTACTGGGATTACATGGGTTTATGCAGCACTGGGTGGAATCCAAGCCTTCCTCACCTTAGACCAGCAATCCACCAAACTTAACTACAGCTCTCCTGTTTAAAATTATATTTATATTCTCTCTCTCTCTCTCTCTCTCTCTCTCTCTCTCTCTCTCTCTCTCT
>NW_021604773.1:339430-345380 GCF_004785775.1 Grammomys surdaster | reverse complement strand
TCTCTCTCTCTCTCTCTCTCTCTCTCTCTCTCTCTCTCTCTCTCTCTGTGTGTGTGTGTGTGCATATGCACAAGCCTGCATGTGGATGTCACAGGACAACTTGTGGGAGCCAGTCCTCTCCTTCCACCAAATGGATCCAAGGACCAAACAGGTTTTGCAATAAATATCTTTACCTGTAGAGCCATCTCAGCAGCCCTAGTCTTGTATGTGTGTGTGTGTGTGTGTGTGTGTGTGTGTGTGTGCGTGCATGTTGTGTGAGTAACAGAGAGGATTCTCATGTAGCCCAGGTTGTCTTCAAACTGAGAATCCTTCTGCCTCAGCTTCCTGAGTGCTGGGATGCAAGCATGGGCTGTCATTTCCAGTTCTAGGTTTCTGTTTTTCTCTGTCCCTTTTCCTCTATTCTTAGTCTATCCGCTTTTAGCCTCTCCGTGCCTGCTTCTTAGTCTTTCTCCACAAGGCAGTGTGGTACAAGGGTTAAGGCTAGATTGCTTGCATTTGACCTGTGCCTGACTGGGTGACCTGAAGTAAGACCCTTAGCCTCTCTGGGCCTTGTGTTCACAATGCATTAGTAAGAGAACATCCTCCACGGGATATCCTGAGATGGGTGGCAGGTGGATGACTGATGGGTGGTTGAGTAGGAGCTGCTGGGAGGACCCATCTCTGGGTGGCTCTTGGGTGGGGCTAGGCCTCTGGGACAGTGACCTCCCCCTGTCTGTGTCTATTTCCACCCAGTTTGAAGACTCTCACCGAGAGATGCTGGAACAACCAGGCCCTCATGATGTTGGTGGCCACTTTGGGGAAGATCCCCCTCTTCTTGTTCCGTCTGCGCTCCAGGTCCAGGTCCTCATCCTCTCCTGCGGAGCTGGGAGAGGCTACGCTTGTGTCTAGCCCATCTCCTGGGGAGCAAAGGGAGACATGCCCAATTGGTGCTGGCAAGCAACAAAGGACTGCAAGACCCTCACCCAAGACACCAGACTGTGGCTGTGTCCCTGGGAGTCCCCTTGGAAGTCTAGCCTTAACCCTTAGAGCAATGCCCATGTTTCCTGTGCCTCCTAAGTTTCTCACCTTGGTCACTTGAGTTGTCCCCACTCTGAGAGGCCAGGCCTCCGCTGGATGGACCCGGAGTCCCCAAACGTACAGACCCACTGTCCTCATGGTCTCTGATCCATGTAGTATTCTAGGAAACAAGAATGGGGCATGGGGGAAAAGCTTAGGGAACCCAGGCTCTATAGATAAAACTTGTTTCTACTCTTCTGGCTGGGTGATCGTAGGTGAGTGACTTTGCCTCTCTGCCCAATTTTCAACTGGAAAGTGGACTGTGGGATGAGCTCACCTATGTGCAGGTGTCTAGTGACTGGCAGGTAAGTAGGAACTAACACAGTCTATACGACACCCTCAGGACCAGAGATAACTTCAGACCTCACACCTCACCCTGAAAGCCAGGGGTGATGATGTCCATTAATTTTAACATTCATAAGGCTGAGGTAGGATTGCCATAAGTTCCAAGGAATTCTGGATCACAGGGTAGGACCCGTTTTCAAAAGAGCAATGAACTACACAAAAAAGCAAACAAAACCTTTCTCATTTTGATCTGGGATACTGGGGCAGTGGGTTTCCTCTCACCCCCAGCAGGAACCTGGGCTCATCTCAGCACCAAACCCATTAACGTGCCCTGGCAAACCACATGAATATTAACTAAGTGGGAAAAATACAGGCTATAAATAGCCTCTCATTAGTTCAGGTTGGATTTTTTTTTTTGCCAATGAATTTATATCAAACTTATGAAAAAATTGTTTCTACAAGTGTTGTCTTTTATTCAGTGCTGGGAACAGATCCTAAGGTATCCTTCATGCTAGGCAGGGGCTCTACCACTGAGCCACGCCCCCAGCCCCTCACTGGAGGATTCTAGACAGGGCTCTACCACTGAGCCATGCCCCCGGCCCCTCACTGGGGGATTCTAGGCAGGGGCTCTACCACTGAGCCACACCCCCAGCCCCTCACTGGGAGATGCTATGGGTGCTTTACCACTGAGCCACATCATCAGCTTTCAGAATTTCATATAAGGGGATTCAGATTCTATCTTTGTTTGTTTGTTTTTCGATTTTTTTTGTTTTGTTTTTCAAGACAGGGTTTCTCTGTGTAGTCCTGGCTGTCCTGGAACTCGCTCTGTAGACCAGGTTGGCCTCGAACTCAGAAATCTGCCTGCCTCTGCCTCCTAAGTGCTGGGATTAAAGGCGTACACCACCACAGCCTGGCCAGATTCTATTTTTGTTTGTAGGCTTTTTTAATTTATTGAGATGAGGGTCAGTCTGTAGCCCAGTCTGGTTAGAAAACATACTGTGTAGTTCAAGGTGGCCTCAAGCTAACAGTGACCTTCTGACTTAGCCTTCAGAATTCTGAAATTCCAGCCCTATACCACCATGCCAGACTTTTCCCTGAGACTTTTATGTATTGTATAACGGAACATGACCTATCTGAGTGTGAATATTGTTCCCCTAGACTACCCAGATGGCAGCATTGCACACAGAGAGTCTGTGTGTGACTCTGTGGGAACATCTGTGTGTGTGTGTGTGTGTGTGTGTGTGTGTTTGTGTGTATGTGACCTTCAGGTAACTGTCCTTTGAGGATAGTCAAGGGTGTGTGAAGTCTGAACAGAGACCTGCTTGGGAATGGTATTCAATCTTTTCATGTAAAGTCCTCCTGAGACTCTGATGAGTTTGGGAACAAAGGGTCTGTGTGTGTGCGTGTATGCATGTGTGCATGTGTGTGTGCATGCATATGTGTGTGTATGCATGTGTGCATGTGTGTGTGCATGCATATGTGTGTGTGTGCACGCATGCCAATACAGCTAGCTAGCTGGCTTGTTCCATGTACCCCTGTCTATCAGACTCACACAGCAGGCTGGCACAGTGAGTACTTTTCTCACTGAACTGTCTCTCCAACCCCAACCAAGGGTTTGTGAGGCTCTCCTGTGTGCTAGTGTGTGGACATACCCCAGGAATCTTGGAGTATACCTGTCTCTGACTCTGGGTCATGTCATTGCTGGACCTGTTGACAGCATCTGGGTGTGGCCTTCAAATGGCTTTTTCCAACTGAGATGACTTGGGATCAACACAGCTGCTATACATGTAACTGTTGCCTATTGTCCTGAGTGGATTCCAGATTATTTATCTTTATTTATAAATCTACATAGATGATCATACATATGAGGCTACATGGATGCTGGGCAGCAAGGGCTTTGGGTCAGTTTCTGTCCAAGTGTGACCATATCTGAGTTTGTACAGCAGTATCTAGAGCTATTTGGCTCCATCAGAGAGAGCTGTGTGGCAATGTGTGTATGCTGTGGTTATACTTAAATGGCAGTGCAGGAGTGACTGTAGGGTCTATGCTACTGTCTCATGGCTCATGGTTTGTTTGAGGATGTCCAACAGCTCTATGGTCTGTGCTATTGTCTCATGACTGTGTCTTATCTCAGGACTTTAGGTGGCTGTAGGGTCTATGCTACTGCCTCGAGGTTGGGGTTTGTTTCAGGGGGTGGTGCTCATTATGATCTGTTGAGTATGCTGTCTATACCTGACTTAAGCTGGTTGGTTGTGTGTATGTGCTTATGCCAGCTGTATCTGTGGGTTGTTGTGACATGGGAATGTGAGTGTTATTATACACTTCATGGTTGACATGTCTGAGGTGCTTAGATGTGAAACATGCCTTCCTACTGTGTTCATGCCTAGCTGTCATTGCCAGGAAATACCTAGTGGCCTCTTGATGCCTACCTGGTCTGGGAGGCTGGGGCAGGAGGCTGCGTAGTCCTCAAGGTCCTCCCTGCAACCACCATCCCGATCCTCGATCACCAGGTCTATGGGCATCTTCCCCTTGAGGCAGGTGATGTAGCGGTGACAGAAGTTGTCGCACAGGTCGTGGACCTGGGAGGGCAGCGGGGTACTGGGGGGGGCCACCCGGGGGAGCCAGGTGTGAGGTGGACAGGGTGAGGGAGCATTCTGCTTGCACTCCAGTGGGGAGTAGGGAGAGAGGAGTTAGAGGGCGGGGGTGGGGCAGGTGCAAGTGAGACACCCTCACCTTCTCCAGCTCCAGCAGGTGGAACCGGAGTACCTGGATGGCCTGGACCATCTGCAAACAGAGAGGAGGGAGAGAGAGGAGAGCAGCTAGGTGTGGAGGTACACACATGGAATCCCAGTCACTTGGAGGGGGCTAAGGCAGGAGGATTGCCCACAAGGACCAGTCAGGGTTACATAATGGGTTTCTGGACAATTGGGTGAGACACTGTTATTATTATTATTTTTTAAAGATAGAGAAATTATCTTTGAGGCAGTACAGCAAAGAAAATGACAGGGACAGAATAGAGAAACCAACTGAGCCAAAGGAGAAACAGAGTTAGTAAGTCAGCATTAGGAAGAATTTGACTGATGGCTGAGGTAGAAAGAGAAGTGACAGGGAGAGAGTCACAAGGGCACCTGAGAGGTGCTGGACAGTGCACAGCCTGCCCTCTGCTTTTGGTCCCACCTCCACCTAGTGAACTACATTTCCCAGGGAGCTTTGCCAAAGGATGCGGTCCAAAGGAAGTGCTGATATGCGAAGAAAGGCTATCTCTCAGGAGCTTTCTCTCTGCCTTCGTGCCCCTGCACTCTGTCATGTGTCTTGGCTCCCTGGTTCATGAAGTGGCAGAGCTGGGATTCAGCCTCTGACCACCTGGAGCTCTCACACAGGCAACACTCTTGTGGTTTGTAAATGTGGGCTAGTGGTTTCCTGTCCTCACCCCTCAGCCAACCCCAGGAACACAGGTGGGGAAGGACAAGGGCTGGCTGCGGAGGGGACATGGGGAGGGCCTGGGCCTCACCAGGTTGTCCAGCTCCGGGTTGGAAGAGAACAGCGGCCTCTCGGAGCGGATCTGGGAGGGAGAAGAGAGGCCAGGCAAGGTGGTCCCGCCTCCTGCCCACTCTTCCTGCTGCCTCCCCTGGTGCTTCGTTCTGGGGCTGCCCACCTGCTTAGCAAAGGCAGCAATATCCTCATTGAAGGAGTCAGAGGAGCAGACATCACCACCTGGGGGTGAACCCAGCCCAGCCGAGGCTCCATCACGGGGCGAGCATGTAGCCAGCTCACACTTCTCAAAGACCAGGGCCAAGAGCGGGAAGAGGGGGTGTCTGCGGGGACAGGAAAGTGAGCATTCGTGAGGGGAAATAGGGAGCACTCAGAGACAGACACAAGGAGAGAAACAGACCCTGAGAGACACAAAGGACACTCTGGGAAGCCCCTGCCTGTCCCTAGACCCGCTCACCCATAGATGTCGTCCTTCTGTCTCTTCAAACTGTCACTGTCCAAGCCTGAAGCTGGCGGCTGGGGAGGCCGCTGTGAACCATAGGGCCCAGGGGCTCGAGGTACTGAAGGTGCTGCCTCTGGAAAACTGGCCAGGGCTGTCGTGTGCTCTGTAATGCCGGGGTAGTGGCGCAGCTCATCATACTACAAGAGAAGGGACAAGGCCGGGAGAGGTTAGTGTCCTCAGGGCTCAGCCTCCTTACCCAAGGTCACATAACGTATACTTCAGTCTCCATGGATCCCGGCCTTCACAGTATCACACAGAGCAGTCCAAGCAGGTCTGAGAGTCCTGCTCGGGACCCAAAAGAAGACCGGCTCAGGTCAGGGAACATCTAGGAAGGAGTTGAATGGCTAGTAACCCAGGGAGAGATAATAGCAAAGACGTGTAGAGACAGAGATGTTGGGGGAGCCAGCCAGGGAGGGAGAATAGGGATGGAAGGGCAGGGTCTGACGGAAGGCACAACCTGAAAAAAATCCAAAAATTCACCTGCATATACACAGCTTCTTCCTATTTATTTTACAAATGTATGTTTTATTTATGTAGTATTGGGTTCCACGGCCTGGTGCATCCTAGCCAGGGGCTCTACCACTGAGCCACGCCCCCAGCCCCTCCCTGGGGGAT
>NW_021604773.1:337004-339420 GCF_004785775.1 Grammomys surdaster | reverse complement strand
CTCTACCACTGAGCCACGCCCCCAGCCCCTCACTGGGGGATTCTAGGTAGGGGCTCTCCCAGCTTTGTTTGGTTTTGAGATAGAATCTTACTTTGCAGCCCATGCTGGCCTGGAACTCAGAGCAATCCTCCTGCTTTGACCTCTGGAGTGCTGAGATTACACTACATACATCTGAATGTCTTAACAACTTATCACATCCAACATGTAAATCCACCATACCCATATCCACACACAGTTGGGCACACAGCTGACATACACAAGCATGCGATACACCTGCACATGTATGCTATAGGATATGTTCTCCAGAGCACTCAGGCTTAGAGCACCACACTCCCAATTACAATAGACAACCCTACACAAACACGCACACACACAAACACACACAGAGATATATACACACAGAGATAGATAGATAGATAGATAGATAGATAGATAGATAGACAGACACAGAGACAGACAGCGTACCTAACACCACGTAGGAATTGAATGAACAAGGAAATGAAAGACATTTACCACAGTCCAACAACAGTTAATAAATATATTTGGGGGAGGGTTACCCCATTCTACCAAGCAAACAGCCTCAACCAGAAACAAGAGTATAGGAGCCAGATTTCTGGGTCCTCCTGTTAGGGAATCCCCATGGGGCAGCAGGACCTTTGATCTTCAGGTAGAAGACTGTCCTTGTCAGTGGGGAGACTGGGGCTCCAAGAGGCAAAGGGCTCGACGGTATAAGGCAGAGGGTCCTGTGTGCTCCAGCCGACCTGGGTGCACTGGGCCACCTGTGTGGCTGTCACTCAGCTTTTGCTTCCGCAGGCTAACTTCTCTAAGCATTCTGAAGTGAATTCACCTGCTCCCTGCTGCTCATCATGAACCCAGAAGATGGGGTCTTCACCTCCTTCCAGGTCCAGCTCCAACCCTCCCTACTCTCAGGGCACCCACCTCTCCCCTGCTCTCCCTTGTCTGGAAGCCTGGTGAGATGTCCCACCCCTAACCCCAGGGTGGGTCTCAGACAACAGAAGCCTGGGAAAGGCAGACAGGAAGAGGGTAGGGATGGGGAAGACCCAAGAGACAGAGGGAGTAGGGGAGCGGGGGAGAGAGGGGGAGAGAGAGCGACAGAGAGGAATAGAGGGAGGGGCAGCAGGGACTCTAACGGGCAAAAAGGGACATTTAGAGGCAGAAAGGGGCTCGGCGCGGGACAGCACGGCCACCTACCCTCCGGGCCATGAGCCGGCGCCGCGCGTCCTGGGCTCGGGAGGTCACGGCCTGGGGCTCATCGCGGCAGGAGGTCCCCGAGGTCCCTGCCGGGTGCGGGGGTCTCCGAGTGGCCAAAACCCGCAGATCGCGGCCGAGGGTGGCGGCGGCTCCTCCACTCACACGGGCCCGGCCTGTGTCACATCCGGAAGTTCACGCGGAGACGCTTAACCCGCTGTCTGCCAGAGCGGGGCCTCCTCCCGAGCGGCCCCTCTCCTGTCTTGTCCCTCCCCTCTCCTCTGAGTCCCCTCCTTCCTCTCTTTCCCTGCCTCCCCTTCTCCCCCCTGTTCTGTCCCCTCCCTCCTCCTCTCCTCTTCTTGAACTCCAGGTCTGCCTCCACCCACCTTGGCCTTTGTATGACAGATTCGTGGGGTCTTGTGTCTGGAGCTTCCCGCGGTCCCCACCCTCCCTCTTGGTCCTCTGCTTCTCCTTGCTCTCTCCCTGCCTGGCCGCCAGGGGTCTGCAGTAGCTTTTTGCCCCTCCTCTCTGGTCCTTCTTCTGTCTCTGTCTCTCCGGTCTAACTATGGGACAGGACTAGAGCAAACCAGGCGCAGCAAAGAACCAAACTTATATTTTAGTTTGTCTTCTTGCTCTGATTATGTCTCTTGTCTTCCCTGGGGGAAAAGGGTGCCTTTGGCCCGAGGCTCCAGTGTGTGTGTGTGTGTGTGTGTGTGTGTGTGTGTGTGTGTCCAGAGGTGGCAAAGTATTAGGTTGCTGGAGCAGCCCTCAGGGATGTGTGCGCCTCTGTCCTTCTCAGTCCTGTTTTCAGGAAGGCCCTTAGCCTGAATGGCATCCCAGGGAAACAGCTTGAGATCTTCAAGCCTTGGGGGTTAAATCGTGGGTCTAGCCACTGAGGAGCTGCAGACAAAAGCCAAGCCCTAAGACAAGTTTTGGAAGTGGTGTTCTAGTGGCAAAAAAGTAATTGTGCCAGGGGAGTGTGGCACTCAGGGAGGCTGAGGCAGGAGGATTATGAGTTGGATGCAAGCCTGCTTATGTGGTAAGATTCTGTTTCCAAAAACCAGAGGGAAAGAGGAGAATGTAGGTTGAGAGAGGGAAAGGAAGAAAGAGAAGAAAGGGAAACTGAGAAAGAGACAGAGAAGGGAACAGAATCTGGAAGGGAGAGAGAGAGAGAGAGAGAGAGAGAGAGAGAGAGAGAGAGAGAGAG
>NW_021604773.1:326741-336994 GCF_004785775.1 Grammomys surdaster | reverse complement strand
AGAGAGAGAGAGAGAGAGAGAGAGAGAGAGAGAGAGAGAGAGAGAGAACACAGAGGCAGCTGAGAGCCTGCTCACTGTTGGTGGTGTGAGCCCCGCTGGGCTAGCTGGAGGTACATTTTATGACTCCCATAAACAGCGCCTGGCACTCCTTCATCTTCTCTGCTGGAAATAAAAAAAAAAGCCAGTGCAGGGGTGACAGGTGGGGAGGACATGAAGCATGATGTATTGCACGGGAGGCTATGGAGGGAGGACTAGCAGGGACAGGACCCTGTTTCTTCTCAGTTCCTGCAGGGTCTCCTCTTACTGTCCCTGAGTCTGCCCCTCTCACTCCTGACTCTGTTCTGTCACCTGGGACATCCGTAGATCCTGATGGAGTCCAGACCTTTCTCCAACTTGCTTTCACTCTCTGCAACAAGCCAGGGCGGCAGATTTCAGGGGACCTTCCCTAAGTGTGGACTTATCACACTGAATGGGGTCCCCTTTCAGGTTTTTCCACTTTGGCCCTTTAAGGCTTGGGTCCTCGGGGTTGGCCACACATACCTGTCCCCAACACAGATACTGTGAGATAGAACATTAATTTAAATAACTTTCAATTAAATGTCTAAAGAACCCCTGTCTGCTCTTCTCTCCCTGACTACCCTCAGAGGAGATTCATGGAAGAGGAATCAGCAGTCTGGGGCCACAGCCTTGATATGTGTCTTGGGGGAGTCACCTTTGTCCTTATGGGACTGGATTTTTGGGTAGAGGGAATGACAGAGTCTCATGTGACCCAGGGTAACAAACTCTCTATGCAATAAAGGATGATCTTGATGAATGATCTTCCTGCCTCAGCCTCCCAAGTGCTAGGATTTCCAGCATTCATTGCCATGCTCGATTCAGAAGCTGAAGTCTGAGCCAGGGTGCCACCCCACTCAGTCTAAGGTGGAAGGAGGGAAAGGGGTGGACAGAGAAGGGCACGGGGGCGGGGTGGCAACAGAAATAAGAGGGTGTGTGTGCGCTCACTGAGAGCTGGCTGCTGTTACTCTGAGCAAGAGCAATCTAACAGCTCCCAGCAAGAAGCAGGGACTAGAGCTCGTGGGCATAAATCTTTTTAATTAATGAAAGCTAGGGGGAAAGATGGAGAGTGTCTGGGAGAGAAATTGATGGGGGAGGCGGTGGCTGTGAGAAGGAGGCAGGCAGAACTTGCAAGCCCCAGTCTAGCATACATGCATAGGTTTGCACACACACACACACACACACACACACACACACACACACACACACTATGTGTGTGTGTGTGTGCACAATCTCGGGCCTGTTCTCCCCTGACCTCTGGCCAACTTGATATGGCTGCTTCCCTAACGTGATGTTGGGACCCCTTTCTCTGGGACAGGAGGGGCTGATCGGCAGGTGTCCCCTCTGGGAGAGTGGTGCTTTGGGCCACTCTCCATGTGTCTGGGTGGAGCTGGGGAACTGTGCTGGGCTCTGCTTGTGTAGCAGCTTAGGACTGCTCCTGTGTGAGCCCACTTAACCCAGGGGAGGGCCCCAGACCACATCCAGCAGCAGCCCTGGGTGAGAACATGGGGCTTCCTAAGTCTTCCCAGATCCGTCTCCTGGGAAGGACTCTCCCACCTGGCCTCAAGCCATGGGGACTGTGACTATGTATCCACCATACCCGCAAGGTTCTCAAGGGATCCCAGCCCCTCCTCTCTGTCTCTTTCTCTCCCTCTTTTTCTTTCTCTCCAACTGTCAGTCTGTCTCTGTCTGTCTCTCTCTGTATATCTGTCTCTATCTCTCTGTCTCTGTCTTTGTCTCTTTGACTTTCTGTGTCTCTGTCTGTTTCTCTGTCTGTCTCTATCTCTCTGCCTCTGTGTCTCTCTGTCTCTGTCTCTCTCTCTCTCTCTGTAGTGTAGTGTATGTGTGTGTGTGTGTCCCCGTTACTCTATCTCTCAGATCCGCCATCTGCCTCTCTGATTTTCTCTTCACCCGTGGTCCTCCCTGCCTAGCCTGGCTGCAGCAGAAGGAACCATTTATCTAAGGAGCCCTCCTCACTGCAGGCCTGGCCATCCATCACAGCAGTGGTAACTGGGGCAGCTCGTTTGTCACCTGCAGCCTACTGCCCTTCCCTCCCACCCCACAAAGCAATCATTCCATTAGCCATGGCTGTGCAGTCCCAGGCACACCGCCTGACCCTGGGGAGGGGGAGCACCGCCTGACCCCGGGGAGTGGGGGCAGGAGGCTGCCACTGTCTGCCCCAGGCACTCACCACCCACCCCCATCCTTTTCTCTCTATTTTTCCCTGGCCCTTTCTGTCCCTTCTCAGTCCCCTCCCTCTGCCAGCTGCGACCTCTCCCTTGGTCTCATGGCTAAGAGTTTTCTCCCTTCTCTTCCCCCTCCTCATCCCTCTCCCCCTCCCTCCTCCTCTTCCTACCTTTCTCTTCCTCACTCCTCCTCATCCTCGTCCTCCACCTCTTCCTCCTCCTCCTCCTCTTCCTCCTCCTCCTCTCTGTGCCCCTTGACCTCCCTGGCCCTGTCTTGGTCTACAACCCTGTCCTATCTCAGCCTCTCTTCTCTTTCTGAGTCCCATCACTCTGCCTCCAGATGTCCATCCTCTTCTGACTCCATCTTTCATTTCTGTCTGTTAGCCTCCGTCTTTCCTCCCCTTCCCCAGGGAGCACAGAGGGAAGAGGGAAGGGAGCAGGGAAGGGGATGAGAGGGAGTCGGGGCCAGGATAGTGCATTCAGCACCTTGGGGATGATCTGAGGAGTGAAGCTTCCTGAAGCTGGGAACAACCCTTATCCTGTTCCTCCTACCTTCTTGGAAGTCCCCCCTAGAGCCTGACCTCAATCCTCATGGGACTGGGGAAGCTCCTTGGAGAGACCAGAAGCTATGGGCTGGGAGTTGGCAATGAGTGTGTCCAACCCTCTGAGAGTAGTGACTCAGCGTTCCAATACCCATGCTTGTACTGGAAGGATGAAGAAGTCCTCCCAGCTCTGCAAGGCAGCCATGACAGAGGCCCTTCATGAAATCCATGGACTCCAGGGCAACTGTCATGAAGCATCACCCTGATCACTGCCCTCCAGAAAGGTGTCATGCGACATATCAACGTCCCCATCCTCTGGTGAGGAACTTGGAGAGCATTCTGCACCCCCCAAGAGGGCTCCAGCTCACCCACATGGACACTAACACCTCTTTTCCCTTCCTTAATGTTTCTTCCAGGTCCCATCTGCCTCCATCCTTGCCTCAGCCTGGCTCGTGGGGAGCTCAGCTGATGCCAGTGACCAGGTACAACTGGGGACACAGAAGAGACAGGAGAAAAGACACCCGTCCTGTAATGGCGCATTATTGTAAACACCTACTCAGCAAGGTCTGGGTACCCAGCCAGTGGCTACAAGCCAGCCTCGATGATGCTGGGAAAGACACTCTCAGAGCGAGGTGTATGTTGAAGCTGGGTGACCAGTCAGAACAGATTGGCTGTACAGGCTGCACCCAAGAAGCTGAAGGTCTGATGGGAAAGAGAGTGAAGGTCTAGGGAAATGACTCTGTCAACAATATGCTTGCTGTGAAACATGAGGACCTGAGTTTAGATCCCCAGCACCCTAGTATTTTATTTATCTGGTACATTGTCACAGTGATATAAAAGTAACTAATACAAGGGGGCTGGAGAGATGGCTCAGAGGTTAAGAGCACTGTCTGGTCTTCTAGAGGTCCTGAGTTCAATTCCCAAGCAATCATATGGTGGCTCACAACCATCTGTAATGGGGATCTGATGCCCTCTTCTGGGACACGGGTGTATATGCAGGCAACGCACTCATAAATAAAATAAATAAATAAATCTTTTTTTTAAAAAAAGTGTGTGTGGGGGGGTGGTGGTGGTGGAGAGATGGCTCAGAGGTTAAGAACACTGACTTCCAGAGATCCTGAGTTCAATTCCCAGCAGCCACAAGGTGGCTCATAGCCATCTGTAATGGAGATCTGATGCCCTCTTCTGGTGTGTCTGAAGAGAGCGACAATGTACTCACATACATGAAATAAATAAATAAATAAATCTTTAAAAAAAAACCAAACAAAACAAAAACAAAAACAAAAGGGAACAGAGTTCTGTTGGGAGCTGGGCTAGGGTCCATTTGTGTTCCACTCTGAGGAAGAACTTGGGTCACATTCTCTCCATGTTTTGAGACTCTGTGGGAGGCTATGATGGTTAATTTTTAATTATCCATTTGTCACAACCGAGGATCATTCCAGAACACCCAAGGGATCACTGTGAAAGACTGAGTGGAAAGACTATAGGAGATAGAGGTGGTGGGTTACCGTAACGACACAACAGCAAAGCTGCACAGAGACGTGCACAAGATCTAGCCGAACAACATCCCAGCATGGAGAGAGGAGGTAGGCATGACGTCCCACCCCTAGCTAAGGAGGTACTGGCAATCAATGGCTTCTGGTAGAAGGAGGGAGGGAAGAGGGAGAGAGGGAAGAGGGACGAGAGAGAGAGAGAGAGAGAGAGAGAGAGAGAGAGAGAGAGAGAGGAGTGAGGGGGAGAGGAGAGAGGGAGAAGAGAGGAGAGAGACAGAGAGAGGAAGAGAGGAAAAGAAAGGGAAAGGGGGAGATAGTGGAGAGGAGAGGGAGAGGTAGATAGATGAGAGACAGGGAAGAGGAAAGTGAGACAGCAGGAGAGAGATAGAGCTAGAGAGAGAGGAGAGAGGGAGAGAGGAGAAAGAGGGAGAGGGAGAGGAGAGAGAGGAAAGAGATATGGAGAAACAGAGGGAGAGTGATAGAGATGAGAGAGAGAGAGAGAGAAAGAGAGAGAGAGAGAAAGAGAGAGAGAGAGAGAGAGAGAGAGAGAAGGAGAGGGAGGGAAGAGAAAGGAGATTTCTCCAATAACAGGACCCTTGAGAAGCCATCCATGCTCCAGGAGACAGGAACATGAAGTAAAAAACCCAACAAGAACTTGGGAAGGAAGAAATGGTGGGAGGGGTGGAAGTGGAAACAGGAGGAGTGGGAGGTGGGCTTGATTTTTTTTCTTTTTAAAAATAAGAGCCTCGGGATAGAGAATTAAATCAGTAATTAAGACTGTTGTTCTTAACTTGTTGCTCTTGCAGAGGACCGGAGTTTGATTTCCAGCACCCAGGTATTGGTTCAAAACTTCCGTAACACCAGTTCCAGGGGATCCAGTGTGTTCTTCTGACCTTCAAAGGTATCAGCATACACATGGTGCACAAACATACATGCAGGGAAACATACACATACAACAATAAAATTTTAAAAATCTAAACTCTTTTTTTCTAGACAGAGTTTCTCTGTGTGGCTTTGGCTGTATGAACTAGCTCTGAGGACCAGGCTGGCCTCAAACTCACAGAGATCCACAGGCTTCTCTGTCTCAACTGCTGGGTGGTCCTGGGCTGTGTAAGAAAGCAGCTGAGCAATCTTACCGGGTATCCTCTAGGTCACAGCACTGGGGCCAGCTACCATCTCTTACACTTTGGAGAAAAAAGTTTATCAGTCAGGGCTACAAAGAGAAACCTTGTCTCAAAAACAGAAAGAGGAAGAGGAGGAAGAAGAGGGGACGGTGGTGGTGATGAAGAGGAAGAGGAGGGGGAGAGGGAGGAAGAGGAGGGGAAGGATGAGGAGGAGGGGGAGAGAGAAGAAGAGGAAGAAGAAGAGGAGGGGGAAGAGGAAGAAGAGGAGGAGGCAGAGAAGGAGGAAGAGGAAGAGGAGGAGGAAGAGGAGGAGGCAGAGGAAGAGGAAGAGGATGAGGAAAAGGAGGAAGAATCAAGCAAGCCAAGCCAGCCAGCCATGTGGAACAAGCCTACCAGTAAGCATTGCTTCTTCATAGCCTTTGCTTCAGTCTCCGAATCCATGGTTCTATCCTTACTTCTCTCAGACACAGCATGTGATCATCAAGACATGCAAGTCACACTTTCCTCTTGCATATTGATTCTGGTCACAGTGTACAGCACAGTAGAAAGCAAACTGGGAACAAAGGTGACAGACTATTCAACTGAGCAGAAGAAATTCCAAAAGGGCATAGCATTCGGGCTACACCATGGTTATTATTGGCTGCCTTTAGACAGACTTCCATGGGGATGTGGGTCAAAAAGCAGAAGGATTTGGCAAGAGTGCAGTCTGGGCAGAACAGGAGCACAAACAAACACTGTGATCTGGGTGTCACTATGCACCCCTTTAATGCCAACACAGTGGGAGGCACACGTAGGCCGATCTCTGTGAGTTTGAGGCCAGGCATGCTGGTCACACATGATAGGAACCTGGGGTTCAGACACCCTGACTCACTCCTGGGCCGGCCGGGTGCTCCGTTTCAGGATTTTTCCTGGGCAGACTATTTCTCTTCACTTTGGATAGATGGCACTGCCGGCCCAAAGGAAGGATTCCATTGGCATGCAGCTTGGTAAGTTTTGGGGGTTACTTCCAGAAGTATGAATGACTCAGACAAGTGCCTCACCCAACAGCTCCCTCCAGAATGGGTGAGCTCATAAAACTGCATCCCTGGTATCATGGTTAGGGTTTCATTGCTGTGAAGAGACATCATGACCAAAGCAACTCTTATAAAGAACAACATTTAATTGGAGCTGGCTTACAGTTTCAGAGGTTCAGTCCATTATCATCATGCTAGGAAACATACAGGTAGCCATGGTGCTGGAGGAGCCAAGAGTTCAATATCTTGATCCAAAGGCAGCAAGGAGGAGACTGTGTCACACTGGCTAGACTTGAGCATACAGATGAGAACTCTAAGCCCTGCATCCACAGTGACACACTTCCTCTAACAAGGCCACACCTCCTCTGATAAAGCCACACCTACTCCAACAGGGCCACACCTCCTAATAGCACCACTCCTCAGGGGCCAAGCATTCCAACACATGAGTCTATGGGGGCCAATCCTATTTAAACCACCCCAATCTGTCTCCCCTGTCCATCATGCAGGCAGATACACTTGAGGAGTCTATCTCTCATCAGTTGTTTACTGCTTGTGTGCCCTAGGTTTTCACACAACCTTAGATTTTTCATAACCTACTTTAATGATGGTTCTTAAACACTTCAATTTCTCTTCTAGCCCACCACCCACCAGAGGTAGTGGAAAAGAAAAGTTAATAGGAAACAGGGGTTGTGGACCTGTTTAGAAATAGTTCTTTGGGGTGATTCCAGTCTTCATTGTCAGCAGTCCAGTCCACTAGCAAAACACCAACACAAATCAGCAGTGGCAGTCCAGTCCATTCAGCAATCTACACTCAAGAATCTGCAACAGCAGTTTGATCCAGAAGGAAACTAAGAGACTCTCCCAATCACCTGAGTCTGCAGAAGCATCAAGAGGCTGCCAGAATATTACAAGAAGCTCCTTGGCAAGTTACTCTCTACCAAGTCACGACAAACGAAGTTCAGCAACACAATGTAAGGTGAACCAATGCCAGAGCCTCTTCCCACTGTCTGTGGGGTCATATTTATATTCTTTCTAAACATTGGACAGCCTTTCATGTGTCTGCTTCAGCAAAAACATCTTTTCACCTGTGTCTGCCCCAGCAAAACATCATATGACATAACTGAGTTTCTAAAGAAACCAGAAATTTCCATTTCACCCTAGGGGGAGGAGTCTGCCTCTCGAGCTTTTGGATTCATGTGTCTCATGAGTTTTTCATTAAAAAAAGATTTTAAAAAATTTTTATAAGTATTTTGCCTGTATGTATGTGCACTATGTGCAGGTTTGGTGCCCAGGGTCAGAGGAGGTCACTGGATACTCTGGAACAGGAATTATAGATTGTTGTGATCCACAATGTTGGTTTTAGGAACCAAACCTGAGTTTTCTGCAGAGCAACAAGTGTTATTAACCAATGAGCCATCCCTCTAGCCTCTAAATTCTTTTATAAAAAAATTTATTGTTGGGTGATAGTGGTGCTCACCTTTAATCCCAGCACTTGGGAGGCAGAGGCAGGCAGATTTCTGTGAGTTTGAGGCCAGCCTGGTATACAGACCGAGTTCTGGGACAGCCAGGGGTACACAGAGAAACCATGTCTTGAAAAAAAACAAGTTTTTTATTTTATTGTATTTTAAAGTGTGTGTGTGTGTGTGTGTGTGTGTGTATGTGCACCAGGATGCAGGTGCCTGTAGAGATCAGAAGAAGGAGGATAGGTCCCCTGGAGCTAGAATTATAGGTAGTTGTGAGCTTTCTGACAGAAGCTTTGGGAATCAAACCTGGGTTCTCTTCAAGAGCAGTGCATGCTCTTAACAACTGGCCTTCTCTCCAGCCCCTCATGTTAGTCTAAGGAGCTCCCCTGCTCCCTCCATGAACATGTTTGATCCCAGGAAACAGCTACAGGACAACGGGTGTGTGGCTTGGTTGATGTCTGCAGAAGCACAGCAGGAGAGAGGGTCCTTAGATACATTCCATTAAGTCACAGTGGAGACAGTAGCGAGCTGAGTAATAGCCCCCCAGATGTCCACTCTACAGTCCTCAGGACCTGAGAATGTTCCTAAATGTGACCCCAGAAAAATCTGTACATGTGTCCAATCTAAAATGTTGAGGACAAGGAAAAAAGAACCTTAACCATCTAAGTGGACCAGGCGTGCCATCACCAGGGACCTTTAAGTTTTAAGAGAGGGTCACAAGGAAACTCCATGAAGTGGAAGAGGCTGGAGTCTGAGAAGGTGGAAATGGAAGTTTCTGGAATCTTGGAAACAGATTATCTCCCCTCCCCCAAAGTCCCTGGGCGTACAAGTCAGCTAACGTCATGGTTTAATAAGGCATCAGACTTTGAACAACGTCCATGTTGCTTTAAGCTGGAAGGTTTGTGGGAAACAGACATTTGGAAGGTTTCTAATCTGTATTTTCAGACCTGTGTCTCATCCTGAATCGAAAGCACATAGCTTCCTGTTGTCCTGAGTCCAGCTCCCTTTTAAATACACTCAGAATTTGCTGAGGGGAGCAATCTCTCCAGAGAGAACCCCCAAGATTCACTCCCCCAGCCTCCGGTGTGTCTATCACATGACTTGGATCCCAGTACAGTCCTAAGGTCCAAATGTGCACCTTGCAGAAAGGGCCCCCGACGGGATCCATCTGTGAGACACGGGATCCATCTGTGAGACGAGGGAGCGTCAGAACAGGAAGAAACTTGACAGCAATGACATTGCCTACCAGTAAGACAAACTGGGATGTCGAAGATCAGCTGTGTTTAGGGTGCTAGGAAAATGCTCTGCCTTCGGGCAATATCCCAGCCCCTCACCTGGGGATCCTAGGCAGGGGCTCTACCACTGAGCCACGCCCCCAGCCCCTCACTGAGGGATTCTAGGCAGGGGCTCTACCCCTGAGCCACGCCCCCAGCCCCTCACTGGGGGATTCTAGGCAGGGGCTCTACCACTGAGCCACCCCCCCAGCCCCTCACTGGGGGATTCTAGGCAGGGGCTCTACCCCTGAGCCACGCCCCCAGCCCCTCACTTGGGGATCCTAGGCAGGGGCTCTACCACTGAGCCACGCCCCCAGCCCCTCACTGAGGGATTCTAGGCAGGGGCTCTACCCCTGAGTCACGCCCCCAGCCCCTCACTGGGGGATTCTAGGCAGGGGCTCTACCATTAAGCCACACACCCAGCCCCTCCCTAGGGGATTCTAGGCAGGGGCTCTACCACTGAGCCATGCCCCCAGCCTCTCACTGGGGGATTCTAGGCAGGGGCTCTACCACTGAGCTACATTCCAAGGTCTTTCCTTTGGACTCAAGCAAATCTGCCATCCTCACTCCCTCCTACAGGCCTTGACGAATATCACCCACCCCGTCCCTCTGGCACATTTCCGCTGTACTCATTCATTCTTGCTAACGTAGAGCTGATCCTTGTTCCCCTGCATCTCAGGCCTCATTTTCGCCTTTCCTCACCTTACCTTTCCTTGGGTAAGCTGCTGCACCTCTCTCAGCCTCAGTTTCCTCGTCTGTAAGATGGCTGCTGGTGGATTTAAGGAAACTGCAGGGGGCATTCTGGCACAGGTCCTGGTTCAGGACTCTCTAACCCTGGCCACCTCCCACTCCTCTCTTCCCTCTCCAGATTTTCTGAATGTGGTCTATGCACCGTGACTCAGTTTCTCAGCTCTGCTCACTTCACATCGGGCTGATTAAACCCTCATGCTCTCTACCCTGGCTCAGACCTCAGCGAGGCTCTCCCAGCAAGGTCCAGGCTCAGATAGTTTCTTACAAAAAGCTTCTCACTGCCCTAGCAGTGGCACACACCTTTACCGAGAGAGAGAGAGAGAGAGAGAGAGAGAGAGAGAGAGAGAGAGAGAG
>NW_021604773.1:317656-326731 GCF_004785775.1 Grammomys surdaster | reverse complement strand
AGAGAGAGAGAGAGAGAGAGAGAGAGAGAGAGAGAGAGAGAGAGAGATTTTCTCACGTAGCCCAGGTTGGACAGGCTCTCCTTACTTACCTGCCTATGGCCCCAATAGGCTCAAGTGTTTGAATGCTTGGCTCATAGGGAGTAGCACTATTAGGAGGTGTGGCCTAATAGAAGGAGGTGTGGCCTTTTAGAGAAATTGTGTCACTATGGAGACCCAGCGTTGAGGTCTTAAATGCTCAAGCTACACCTAGTGTGAAACAAATCCAGTCTCCTCCTGCTGCCTGTGGATCCATATGTAGAACTCTCAGCTCCTTCTTCAACACCATGTCTGCCTGGATGCTGCCATGTTTTCTACCATGATGATAACAGACTGAACCTCTGAAACTGCAAGCCAGCCCCAATTGAATATTTTTTCCTTATAAGAATTGCCTTGGTCATGGTGTCTCTTTGCAGCTATGAAACCCTAACTAAGACAACAAGCTCACATTACCATGACTGGTTTTATGTGATGTTGGGATTGCTTCATGCATATGAACCCAGCCCTCTACCACCTGAGCTGCAGTCACAGCCCATTGTGATTTTGAGGTAAGGCCTCACTCACTCCATAGCTCAGGTTGGCCTGAAACTCAATCCTCCTGCTTCTGCCTTCAGAGTTCTGGGATTGCAGGTATGTGCTAATGATTTCTTCTTAACGTGTACCTGAGTCCTTCATCCTGTCTTTCATGCCACACTTTTCCTCATGAGCATGCCATCCTGGAAACTTGCTCGCCATCTGGGTTTCCTCCTACTCTTCTTGTGTCTCCTCTGCCTCCATCTTTCTCATCCACGCACCCTTGGGGATATCCCGAGGCACTGTTTCTGTTACTCCCTGAGCAGCCTATGCCAGCCCTGGCTTGCCAACAAGTCCAGAATCCTCTTCTCTGGTTGTCGGTTTCCTTTTCTGAGGGCCACAACGCCCTAGACCTCTCTCTCCCTGTTTCTTCTGCATTTGACATGCCCTGGCCCCCTGCCCCCACATCTGCTCTCCTGCCCTCTTCATTCTAGATGGACAGGAACTGGGCTTTTATCTCTGGCTTCTTGTTGGGCTCAGCCTGTGGCTACAGGAGCTGGTGGGGCCTGGAGGGTAAGGTTAGTGTGCTTGTTCATCCTTTAGTGCTGCTCTCGGGCACTCGGTGTGTCTGTGTCGCCCTGTGCTACACTCAGCACAACAGCGTGTTGGGCCACCGCAGCCTCTGCTCATCTTGTGTCCAGGAAGGGCAGCCACTCCCTCTGCACCCAGCCCTGTGGCGCATGCACCTTCCCTAACCCTACCGGGATCACTCCAAGGTCCTTTCCCTAAATTTCCCTCAATCACCACCAATCTTTCCAGTCGATAGGTCTTCCCGAGCCTTCTCGCTGGCTTGATCTGTTTCCTGATTTCCAACACCTGGTCCAGCCTCCACCCCTCTTCTCGTGCCTGAGTCCTAGATTCCCAGCCTCTGATATCACAGGAAGCCACTGATATCACCGGAGCCTATGAGGAATGTTTGAAAATACAAATCAGGAGCTGGAGAGCCAGCTTGGAGACCAACAACATTGACCTGGCAGGGTATGGTTCCCAGTATCCATTGTGTGGCCCACGACTGCCTGTTTTGGGTACCCAAAGCCCCCTTCTGGCCTTCTCAGGCACTACAGGCACACGATGAACATACGTACACACTCAAGTATACAGACACACAAAACAAAAAAATTATACAGATCAGCTGACATTAACTTTCTCCTTTTAAATTTCTTCCAAAGCAGCCCTTTGCTCTTAAATACTAAGCCTCCTTAGTGTGGC
Organism: Grammomys surdaster; assembly: GCF_004785775.1. Taxonomy (NCBI): domain Eukaryota; kingdom Metazoa; phylum Chordata; class Mammalia; order Rodentia; family Muridae; genus Grammomys; species Grammomys surdaster. Next base: position 324,913 of record NW_021604773.1, on the reverse strand, counting down.
TATTAACGGCTCTTGTATTTGGTCCCCTGAAGGTCTCTCTGCCCCCGACTTCATGCAGGAAGCACATCTTCTGTTCCTGGTCATCCTTTGTCCCACTCTGAAAAAGCCACTACCTCACAGGTCTGTACACATTAACTTTGGTTGTACTCATTCCCTGGAATCTACCCTCATGAACACACACACACACACACACACACACACACACACCCCTCCTGTCCGTGCATGATTCAGAAAGTGATCTGTTTTATTTAGGAAAACTCCATCAACCTCAACTCCCTCTGGCTCAGGCAAATTAGAGTCCTCCTCTTTTGCATTCCCACAATATCCTAAGAAGAGGAACCAAGTGTGGCTGGTGACTGGGGTGTGGCCAGCAGAAGCTCAGGACTAGTGAGGGGGCGTGGCAATCAGGCTGATGTGTGGGACGTGGTACTAGAAGCCTATGGCCGCTAGGCAGGGGCGTGGCTAGTGGAGGCTCATGGTTGATGGGTGGGACATGGTACTAGAAACCTATGGCTGATGGGCAGGGGCATAACTAGTAGGTGCTCTTTGCTAATGGGCAGGGCGTGGTACCAGAAGCCTATGGCTTTTAGATAGGGTCGTGGCTGGTGGATGCTCTGGTAACCATTGAGTGTGGTTAGCGCATGCTGGTGTCCTGCTGTCTGGCCAACTCTAAAGCATAGGCTCCTTGGTCTGTTTTCTGTCGCCTAGCTGTCAGAACTGCTATCAATCCTTTCCTCCTGCACCCCAACTTCCCATGGGAGGACTGTTCAGGCAGAATTTCAAAGTTTTATGGCAATTTTTACAGAAATCACAGAGAAGGGACATCGAGTGATGCTGATGAGCTAGGGGTGAAAAGGGCAGTGGGTAATGGATCCGATGCACAACTGGATGAGAAAATGCAAAAATAATAACTTAGGGAAAGCAGAAAGCTATGAGGGTGGCAGGGTCACCTAGGTCACAAGGAGTGGGCAGCACTCCCCGTTCCCCAAGGATGTCTTTTTGGGCAGGAGACATCAACAGTAAGAAAATGCAGGTGGCCTACCAACAGATGTATGGCCCGCAAAGTTAAAAATGCCCACCCAGCCCCCCACCCAGCACCCCTCCCGCCCTCCCCTCCACCCCCGCCCCCCAACAGGCAGAGATGTGGCAGCATTTGCTGGCTTGTAGCATTGGTCCTCTGGGACCCTCGGTCTCCTCTTCGAGGGTCCTGCCCAGATTGGCTGGCACTGAGGGCAAAATAAACCTTCTCGATTAGAGTATTTTCGTTAACCCTTCTAGAATATTGTCAGGGGAGGTCGACTGGACTCCCTTTGATTCTCAGTCTCATCCACTAAGCCGGTTCTCAAGGCTGTGAGTCGTGCTGCCCGCTCAGAAGGGAATGTCTGTCAACGCCCCTTCCCCCAAGACATGCACCCTCCCGTGTCCCCCCTCCCCAAACACACTATATACACACACAGGCCCCTCCCTCCAAGGCATGGCTAGGCTCTCAGAGGTAGTGGAGGGCGAGTAGGGCGCTGGAATGTCAGAAGTGGTAGGTTCAAGATGTGCCTCCTCCGGCTGAGCCCGGGGACAGAAACTCCAAACGTCCCTCCTCCCTCTCCAAGCCTCTGAGTGGATAAATCAGGGAAGGTGCGTGCCCTTCCCCCGTCCCCCTCACACCCATTTATTCCTTCCCCTGGGGACTGCAAGGGAGCTCCCTGAGGGTTGGGGGGTAAGGGCGGTGATGGGTGGCGTCCTGGGATGGCACAGCCTCCCTCTGAGGTACCTAGGGAGATGTTCTAAGACCTAGGGGCACAGGTGGAGGTTCATGGCTTGAAGGAGGGGACACAAGGGGACAGAATCAGGCTAAGTGTCCAGGGAGACAGAGAAGTAGTATCTGGTGGGTTCGGGTCTGGCCATGGGGTTCCGGTGTAACTCACAAAGGATGGACTGAAGGGGGTGCTGCTGAGAAGGGAGGGAATTCCAGGGAGGAAGGGAGGCTGATCCCAGGAAGAAGGCTGATGAGGAGGAGCCTAGGTAGTACCCAGACTGAATCTGGGTAGGGAGACAGGGGTGGGTCCAAGAGCAAATGCCACTAAGTCCCCACCTTCAGGGCGGCGGCTAGGGCCCTAGAAGCCCCGGATGTGGCAGTAAGCCTCCAGACTGGAGAAGAGAATGTAGAGGAACCAGAGGCCCAGGAAGAGAGCGGTGGTGGCCAATTTGGGTCCCCGCGGGCCGCCCAGCTCGCCGCCGATGTGTGGCCGGCGCCGGTACAAGAGCACTGCGATGCCCACGAAGGCGAAGACGGTGAACAGTGTGACTGAGAAGGCCAGCGTGCCTGCACGCACCTCGAAGGGGCGACCCTGCACCGCCCAGTACACAGCGGCCACCGACCAGGCCACACCCAGGCCCAGGAACACGTTCACCGCGTTGGAGCCGGTCACGTTGCCGATGGACGCGTCGGCGCACTGGTCCTGCAGCGCGGCCACCTTGCTGGCAAACGTGTCTACAGGGACAAGACACGGGGGTGAGAGAGGGTGCGTGACGCCCCAAATTATTGCCTACTTCCTTTTGGGATTGGTCTGCATGCAGTGAGCTCCACTTTCTGTGGAACACTTCTTTGGGACTTTTGTGCAACCAATAGGCTCCACTGCCTACTCTCAATGGCATAAGGCATTGTGCTCTCCTAGAGGGAGCCACTTTTTAATTTTGGAGGGGTTGCTGCTGCCCAGTCCTCTTCCCATCACACCCCCTCTGAAAACAGCTGCGTGCCCCCACGAATGCTCTCCTATTGATGAAGGAACCGAGTCTCCCCATTTTGTCCCTAATGTGCTATGCTCCCCAAGAGGTTTTCTGGGGTTCAGATGATCATGGCCTCAGCCTCCCAACAGGACCCAAGACACTGCCCTGTTTCTGGGGCATGTTCACCGTTATACTGTCTGCTCTCTACTCTCATCTGAGTTCATTTAGCCAGGGTGGCACGCAAACCTTCACTCCTCGCACTTGGGAGACTGAAGAAAGAGAATCATCATGAGTTTGGGGTCAGCCTGGGCTACATAGTCAATTCCAGGGCAACCAAGACTACAAATTGAGACCCTATCTCAAAAAAAAAAAAAAAAAAAGGTGGTGGTGGTACATGCCTATAATCCAAACACTTGGAGGTAGAGGCAAGATGGTCAGAAGTTCGAGGCCAGGCTCTTCTACATAGTGAGTTCTAGACCAGTCTGGACTTACCTGAGACCTCTACAACAAAACAAAACAAAACAAAACAAAACAAAACAAAACAAAACGGCTGATGAGATGGGTCCCTGGTTGTAAATATAGCATAAAGATCTGAGTTTGGATCCCAGTGCCCATATAAAAGGCTGGGCACTGAGCTGGCAAGATGGCTCAGCAGGTAAAGGCACTTGCCACAAAGCATGATGACCTGAGTCTGATCCCTAAAACCCACACAGTGGAATAAGAAGGCCCTCGAGCTGCTCTCTGAGAGGGTTCCAACCATCTACCACATGGAGCTGTGAAATCATCTGGGGAGGGCCTGTCTCTATGGAGCTTCCCCCCACACAATGGGTTTAGTGAGGTTTTCCAGAAACAGAGTCCGTTCCCAAGCCCTGTGGGGGCCTCCCCTTCTTATGTAGTCTGCGACTACTTTTTACCATTTCCTGTCACTTTAGTCCCCTCGGATCCCTTCCCCGATGGCTCTGGGGTGGGGTCAGCCAGCACACTGTACCCACAGGGCCCCTCCCTGGCCCTGTCATATTCTTTTGCAGGGCCGCCTCACGGGGCGTTACCAGGGATGGAGGTGCCCAGGGCCACGAAGACCACGGCGTTGACTGAGTCCTTGAGGCCCACGGTGCACCCAAAGTGTGAGGCCAAGTCTCCGATGAGGGCCGTGAGCAGACCAATGACCAGGATGCTGACACCAAAGCAGGCCCAGCCATGGCAGTACTCCGTGGGTGGAACGCAGGCGAACAGAACTTTCCAGAACACCGTCAGGAAGTGCATCACGTAGTCAAAGCAGGATGGCAGCCGCTCCTCACGAGACCCATCCTCATCCTCCTCCTCGTCCCCTGTGGGCACATGACCCAGCTGGGGCACACACCATGCCTCAGACTTCCTTGCTTACACAGCTCCATTGTGTTAGGCTTCCAGACAGTTCCACAAGAACTGCTTTCCCAGCATGCCTTGCAGCTAAGAGAATGTTGGTCTGAGATGAATATATTTATTTTCTCAGAATCCCTTGCAGCTAAGAAAGTGTTGGGCCCAGGTAAATGTAATTTCCCAAAATTCCTAGCAGCTAAGAGTGTTGGGCCAAGGGAACCTTATTTGCTTTCTCAGGTTTGTAGCTAAGAGAATAAATACTGAGCTTAAGTAAATTTGGTTTCCCAGAATCCCTTGGAGCTGAGAATGTTGGAGAAAAGTAAATATATGTACTTTCCCAGAATCCCTTGCAGCGAAGGGAGTGTTGGAACCAGGTAAACACACTTTTGAGAATCCCTTGCAGCTAAGAGAGTTTTGGGCCCAGGTAAACATGCTTCCCCAGCATCCCTTGCAGCCAAAAGAGTGTTGGGCATAGATAAATTCATTTGTTTTCCCAGAACCCTTCAAAGCTCGAGAAGGCCATAAATCCCTTTCTAAAAGCACCCAGCATCTCACAAACCCTGACTGCTAGAGATGACCATGTCTTGAGCTAAAAATAGTCATTTCCCCAAAAGTCCTCACAACCACTGACAGCCATCTGTACAGCTAGAAATATTCACTCTTGGGAGTCACTGCAGCGACCTGGGGCTCTGGCTCAGAGGTAGACTGTGCCTAGCATGTGAAAGGATCTGGGTTCCATCCCAAGCAACATTGACAAAATGCACACCAAGATTCCACAGTCAGCTTAACACAACTGGCTTTTCCAGAGTCTCCGGGAGCAAGACAGAGACAAATACCCAGCTAAAATTAGCTAAGCTCCCAGAATCCCTTGAGGTTAGCAACAGCCACATCCTCAGATAAAAATATGCACTCTCCCAGAATCCCCCTGCTTCTAGCAATAATACTTTCCCATAATCCCTTGCAACGGTGGGTCACTCTCTCCTTCTCTGGCAATAAGACAAAAGGAGGGGTTCTGAAATGCTCTAGTTCCCTCGGTACAGGTGCCCTGCACGTGTTTATCTTCTGAGCTTTGCATGGAGTCCCATCCTGTCCTTTACTGTGACCAGATTGGCTTTTGGCACTCAGACATTTGTGTGATTTGAAAGCCTAGAAGTATCTGGAATCCTCATCCTGAGCTGATAAGCAGGAGGTGATGAATGTGAAACAGAGTAGGCTCCCGGGTGCCAAATATTATAGCTGGAAGGGTGCTGGTAAAGAAGATGGCCAGCGGCCAGCAGGCAGGAAGGCAAGACTGAGGCTAAGCCAGCTGAGTCCTGAAGCCACTTGCCAGAATTTGTGATTACAAATCCGAAAGTTTTCTAAGAAACAGGAGAACCCCTGCAGTGGTGGAAGAGGAGCGTGACCCTGCCCCGACTGTAGGACTCCAGTCACAACACCCAGCTTGCTCTCTCTTTTCTAACTTACTTAACCACTGGCTTGCCAAAGAAAGAAAACCTTGACTTTGTACTCATCCAAGTGGGTTTTGTGGTTTCTCAGTTCTGCAAGACCAAACTTTTAGCTTCAACCATAAGTAAAATGGAAATCAGAAATGAAACTGGAAAACTCAGCCGACACTCCCCACCCTTTCCGGCTCCCCTGATTTCTATTTTGTTCCTGCTAGGACTGTGGACTTGACACTTGCAACGCTGAGGGCGCAAGGTTAGAGTGAGAAAGCGAAGAGGAGCCAGATCCAGGCACGCAGGGCAGGGCATGTGTTTAGTCTCAGCACTTGGTAGTCAGAGGCAAGAAGATGTCTGTGAGTTTGAGGCTATCTTGGTCTACATGGAGAGTTCTAAGCTAACCAGAACTATATAATGAGACCTTGTCTCGATAGATAGATAGATAGATAGATAGATAGATAGATAGATAGATAGACTCATCGTACCTGAAGTGTACTGAGGCAGCTGAGGCCAGTGCAGACCAGGCACAGACTGCCTCTCTTAGGCTTTTCCTTGCTCTGTTCCAGATTCCACTATGGCTCTCTGTTGCCAAAGCATCCAGACTCTGCTGCTCTGCAGCCTCATGGCCAACCCCTTCCTCAAACCCCAAGTTAATCACTATCCCCAAACACCAGACTTCCATCCTTGGTGCTCCCTCCAAACACCCAGACTTCTAAGTCTTTGGTGCTCCTTTTACCCAGGACGGTCACGCTTGTTTGCCCCCTCCTTGTTGCACACAACTTTCCCCAGTCTAGGCCTTAGCATGGTGTCCCTTTCCTAGAAGCCTTCTCTTACTTCCAGGCTGGGTCAGAAGCTTCATGTGGGCTTTTGAGGTCTCTCTTCCTATGTCTGTCGTCCCCAGTGTTGTCACTGTTTTGTGATGTGTCTGTCATTTCCACTGTGCTGTGAATTCTACAGGACCAGGGACAGTGCTGTGTCAGCCATTTCTCCATTTTGCTTCCCACTCAAACAGCATCTCCCTCAGACACACTAAAAATTGTGGCTTCGGAGGGCTGTGCCAACCATGCTGACATCTCTAGGACAACTTCATAATCTCCACAGCCCTAACTTTGAAACTGCACTCAATAGTTTCTTTTTATTTTTTACACTTGTTTATTTGGTGTGTGTGTGTGTGTGTGTGTGTGTGTGTGTAGATTAAAGGACAAATTGCAGGAGTCAGTTTTCTCCTATCACATGGGTCCCAGGAATTAACTTAGATTATCCGGCTTGGCAGCAGTCGCCTTTACCTGCTGAGCTATCTCTGCCCAACATTTTCTTTAACCATAACTCCTTGCATATTAGTTTCTCTAGTTGAGGCCTCCCAGAAGAAAACTTCTGAGATGGAGTCCTGAATTGCATCTGCAGAGCTCATTATAAACTGTTTGAGAGATTTGGGGGAGTCCTTTCCTCTATCTGAGCCTTAGTTTACCCATCTGTGTCACAAAGGGTCCTATGTAAATTTCCAAGATAGAATCTGTGGATTCAACTGCCATTGTACTTCTGGCCACATGAGGGCGCCATAGATCCGTGGACGAACTAAGAAGGGTAAGGACCACAGAGTCAGGTGCCCTGGTGATTGTGTCCATGGCAACCGAGTAGCCCAAGGCCTTATGGGGTTTCGAGGGGGTGGGGTGGACCCATTGCCATTACACTCTATCTATCTATCTATCTATCTATCTATCTATCTATCTATCTATCT
>NW_021604773.1:304002-317646 GCF_004785775.1 Grammomys surdaster | reverse complement strand
TCTATCTATCTATCTATCTATCTATCTATCTATCTATCTATCTATCTATCTATCTATCTATCTATCCTCTAACTTCTTGATGCTACTAAGGTAAAGTCTGGGCTGGTCCCCCACCTACCTTGGGTGAAAGGCAAAGCTGAGCCTTCCAACCAGTCTCCCAGCAGCTGGGACCAGTGTACAGTGTCAACTTTCTCCTTTCTGTTTCCATCTGCCTCTCCCTTTCTGACTTTCCACAGAGGGATAGGATGTTCATTCTCTGCCGGTCCACCACTCCCCATCTGTCTTCTTCACCGACCCCACTCCATGTACCTTTGTATCTCTGCCTCTCCATCACCTCCCTTCGCTCTCACCCCGCCCCCTTAACTTACCTGCGCTCACAGTAACTGCCTCTAAAAACTGCTCCCTCCATGAGTGCGTCCCAATCACCAAGGCCAGGTTCGTTTTCTTTATGAGTTTATCCACTGTGTTCTGGGAAAGAGAGAGGGAAGGGAGGAATAACCTTCCACACACATCCCAGGGCGGTGTGACGGGGGGAGCTTTGGAGCTGGAATTCAAACCCACATTTAAGGAGTCTCCACATGCCCTGTCCAGGAAGGTAATCATGTGCACTCCACAGTGCTGAAGCTGGCCCTGGAGACTACCCGGGGACCCCATTTGTGGTCCCCAACTTTGAGATTGGCATTGCCTTCCTGAGCCTCATCACCCTACATACCCACCCAACATAGCTCAGGACAGGCTTCAGGAAAGGGGAAGGCCCAGAAAAGTCACCTTAAAGTCATAAGACTCCTCAATGATGACCTCAAGGCGACAGTTCTCCCCAAGAACTGGCTTGCCCATCTCTGCTATCCTCTGGGCCTCCTCCTCCTCTGCAGTCAGCTTCCTGTCTCCATCCCCTGCAGCATGAGGGACGGAAGTTAGATGCCCAGGAGGTATACTTAACAGGGTCACTAATACTGTCTCTTCTCTCTGGGACATTGGTGAACTTGTTCAGCTCCCTCTAACCACCTGCTCCCTCAGCCCATGAAATTCTAGGAGCACACTCTGGGTTTAAATGGTGGAGGTTGTGTGACCTTAGACGGTGTATTATTAGCCTGTCTGCTTCATATTTTTTGTACATCGATGGGATCAGGAACAGTACCTACCTCATATAGTCCCAAATGCCACTCTAATGTCATGCACCCTGTACCTGGCCCTAGGCCTCACTTCCAGTTCACTCCTGGATATCATTAGCAACAAAACTTGGCCATGTGGCAGAGACAGCTACCAGTTCACTCAAATCTGAGAGAAAATAGCTGGATTACATTTTCCAGTATTCCTTGCAGCTGGGTACTGTCATGTGACATAATTAAAGCCAACGGACTTGGGGGGGGGGGAGGAGAAGTGATGGAGTGGTGATCCTCCAGAACCTCCCTTGTGGTTCTGGCAATTTTCTTGCCCAGTTGCCTGCAGGCAGTAGAGACATCAAACAGCTCAATAGCAGGTGAAGGCACAGTATGGAAAGGCCACTCAAGAAAAGAAAACCATCTGCAACAAAGGAAGACTCACAAACTTTGACTAAGCAACAAATAAAGTACTGTAGCAACTATTTGCTACTTTTTTTTTTTTTTGGTAACAAACAGGCATTGTTAGGCCTTTTTGTTACAGCAGCTTACAGAACTTCTCAATACATCTTAGTCTCGGGCTAGTCCTGACTGAATGCTGCAGTACAGATCTTGCTTCTAAATGGTCACTATATCCAAGCTAATGGCTCCTACCTCAACACCAACAGCCAACTTGGCATCAATTCCCCCTCCTCACCCCCACCCTTGGTGCAGTAGCTGTTTTGAGACAAGGCCTCTATATATCTCTGGCTGACCTCAAACTATTTAGACCAGGCTGGCTTCCAACTCACTGAGATCTATCTGCCTCTGCCTCTGCCTCTCTGCCTCTGTGCCTCTGTGCCTCTGTGCCTCTGTGCCTCTGTGCCTCTCTGCCTCTCTGCCTCTGTGCCTCTGTGCCTCTCTGCCTCTCTGCCTCTCTGCCTCTCTGCCTCTCTGCCTCTGCCTCCCTCCCAAGTGCTGAGATTAAAGGCATGGGCTACCAAGTCTGTCTTTTTTGTTTGTTTGTTTGTTTGTTTTTCTATACAGAGTTTCTCTGTGTAGCCCTGGCTGTCCTGGAACTCACTCTGTAGACTAGGCTGGCCTCGAACTCAGAAATCTGCCTGCCTCTGCCTCCCAAGTGCTGGGATTAAAGGCATGCACCACCACCTCCCGGCCTGTCTTTTTTTTTTTTCTGATAGCCCAGGCTAGACTCAAACTCTCTGTGTAGTTGAGGATGACCTTGAGCTTCTGATTCTATTGATTTCATCTCCCATGTGCAGGGATTACATGCCTGTATCACTACAGTGTTAGGATGGGACCAAGGGCTTTCCACATACTGGACAGGAAATCTACTGATTGAGAGGTCCTCAGCCTTCCTGATCCCACTTCTAACTCAAAATCTTCAAATTCCAACTTCCATTTAAAAACGTTAGTGTTTGTGTGTGCATGTGGGCGTGCGAGCATGTGTGTGTGTGTGGGGGTGTGTGGGGGTGTGTATGTGTGTCCGTGTGTGTGTGTGTGTGTGTGTGTGCATGTGTGCATGTGTCTGAGGAGGTCAGAAGGGTATGTTAGATCGCCTAGAGCTGGAGTTACATTTGGCTGTAAGCAAGTCAGGGTGGGTGCTGGAACTGAACCTGAGTCTTCTGGAAGAGCAGCCAGTGCTTTTAACAGCTGACCATCTGTTCCGCCTCAGTTTTAGCATAAACAGCGACTCCAGTTCTAATTTAACCCCATCTTAGTCCTGGACCACAGCCTCTATTTCAATTTTTGTCTTGACTCAGCGGGAAGATGGATCTCATACCCCAAACCTACCCTATGACAGATCCAGTCAATGCTAACCCTGATTCACACACGCCACAAGCTCAGATCCGATTTCCCCAAACGTTGATTCACTTGCCATCTTGAGCACCACAACCCCCATCTCAGTCCAGCTGCCTCCAATCTTTACCCATTCCAAATCCACCTCTGACTTCCAACCTGCCCCAAACCCAACCCTGTGGCTCCAGGGGCTCATCCCCTCCACACCCAGAGGTCCCTTCACTCACCTTGGTTGAGTAGCAGAGCTGGGGAGAGACAGAGACAGGGACACAATGAGAGAGTCGCTTCTCCTCAAAGCTCAGGCTCACGAGCCCCCCTGGGCCCCCAACCCTGGACTCCCTGCTTCTTCCCAGAGCCACCTCTTCACCCCTCACCTGAGATGCCCCGCTTAAGCCACTGGGGCTGGCCCAGTTCGATGAAGAAGTTGTCCTTCTTCTCATACTCTTCGTCATCCACTATCTTGACCTGAAGAGTTTTCCTGGGGTGGAGGAGGCACAGGCAGAAATAAAGCTTAAGACCCTCCAACACAGCCACCTTAGGACGATGCCATTGGCCTCCAGTGGAGTTAAGACAGCCATTCCTTTAGAGTCATGATTTTGTCCCCATTTGTTGGAAACAACCCTAACCCCAAAGACTCAACATGTGTCAATGAGGCTGGGCCCTGGAAGGAGCTGGGATGACGACTCGGTTAATAAAGAGCTTGTTAAGAAAGCATGAGGACCCAAGTTCAATCCCTATCTCAGCAGGGTGTCATGTCTGGGGGGTGGAGACAGGCCGCCAGTCTAGTCTAATTGGTGAGCTCAAGACCAACGGGATCTGTTTCAAAAGAAGCAGACAGTGTCTCCGAGGATGACACACGAGATTGCCCTCTGTCCTCCACACATATGAGCACACATACATGTGTACACACACACACACACACACACACACACACACACACATGTGCACATTAAAAAACCCTCTGGGTTTCACTGTCACCCTGTAAGACCCTTTTAATGTTCCCAACTACTTTAGAGGCTGAGGCAGGGGAGTTATCATAAGATCAAGTTCAGCCTGAGTTACAGAGAGAAAGGAAAAAAGGAAGAAAAGAAGGAAGGAAGGAAGGAAGGAAGGAAGGAAGGAAGGAAGGAAGGAAGGAAAAAAGGAAACATTTAAGTCTATCAGTACAAAATACCTGCAGCTTCCCACCCTCCATCCTGACCACATTTGGAAGATCAGCCTAATGTGTCCGGTTTTTTTCCAGCATCTCTGTTCCCATGGTAACCAGGGTGAGGCAGGGAATAGTCCAATGTTACCTGTCCCCTTAAGGCATTGAACCCACACACCTCCTACCCCTCCTTGCAATCTCCAAGCCCCACACCAAGGAATGTTCACAGATTGGGTGCCAGCAACTCTTGGCTAGAGGAACAGTGTATGTAGCCAGCCCCATAAGGCCTGGCCCCAGATCCCAGCCACACAAACACCCCACCCACGCAGTCACCAATAGAGGAAGCTCCACCAGTCACCCGCCCACATGCACAGCCATCCCCCTGCAGCGCATGATCTCAGGGAACAGATGCCTGTTCGTTTGAGAGACGCCCCCAGCACAGCCTGAGACAGACACTGTCACCCTGTGAGACCCTTTTAATGTTCCTCCACGGACCTTGCTCTTTTGTTATTTAATTACTTTTTGTTTCTGTGAGACAGTATGTTACTATTTACCCAGGCTGGTCTGGAATTTACTAGGTAGCCCATACTGCCTTGAAATTCACTCCCTCCCCCTCTGCTTCCAAAATCTGGGGTGTCAGGCATGTGCCATCACTCCAGGCTTATAATCCTTTCTTTATAACACTGGCTGTCTGAATACACTCCCCCCACCATGTGTCTCTCTTAGCATGTCAGTCTCTCTGACCACCATCATCTCCCGCCTTTCTCTGTATCTCTGTCTGCCTTTGTCTCTTTCCTCTCTCTGCCTTTCTTCAGCTGTTTTCTTTCCTCTTTGTCTTTGTCTCTCAGGGGCTCCCAAATGAAATAAAGCTAACACAGTCAGGCAGAAGATTTCTAATCAGGCAATAATTCAATCAACACGTCTCAGCTGGTGAACTTACACAACACACAGAGACATGGTCATATAAGGACAGACACCCACCTCCACTCTTTGGATTTAAAATTATTTACTTCAGACAGGGTCCCATGTAGCCCAGGTTGGCCTCAGACTCTATGTGAAGGCCTGGCAACACAGTTCAGTGAGTAAAGGCACTTGCCTTGAAAGCTTTTTGACCTAAATGTGATCCATAGAACCCATGTAAAAGGTTGAAAAAGAAAAGAGACTTCAAAGTTGTCCTCTTGTCTCTACATGTGAGCTGTAGTACACACACACACACACACACACACACACACACCACGCAAACACCAATAAATAAATGAAAATTCAAACTTGATGCATAGACAAGGATGGACTTGAACACTTGATCTTCCTATCTTCACCTCCCAAATGCTGGGATTAAGGATGTGGGCTACCATATCCCACTGATGTGATGGCACCAGGAATGGACCCCAGGGCTTCAGGCATGCTAAACACTCTATCACCAGGGCTACATCCCCAGCTCTGTCTGTTAAGCAAGTTTCCACACTGTAGCCAAGGCTGGCCTTCAACTCATGGCAACTTTCCAGTCTCATCTGCTGAAATTACAGGCAACCAAGACCATGTCCAATTGAGTTTCAAAATGCTGTGCTTGCCGGGCAGTGGTGGCGCACGCCTTTAATCCCAGCACTTGGGAGGCAGAGGCAGAAGGATTTCTGAGTTCCAGGCCAGCCTGGTCTACAAAGTGAGTTCCAGGACAGCCAGGACTACACAGAGAAACCCTGTCTCGAAAAACAAACAAACAAACAAACAAACAAACAAAAAAACAAAATGCTGTGCTGACTGGCCTCTGGAGTGGGTTGGGCGCTGTCCGCGGTGCTGAAACACCATATCTGGGACTGGGGGTCTGAATGAGGAGCATCTCCCCAGACACACTGGGCTTCTCAAATTCACAAACAGACACAGTGACACACTGACATAGTGGCATACACTTTGTCATGTACTCTCTTAGACAGCCCACAAACCGCTGACACAGTAGCTAATGCTTGGTGACGGGTATGCCAGTCAGTGCTCTGACAGGCAGCCCAGGAGAATTCCAACTGACAGGACAGGAGGGACTCGAGCTAGACAAGGGGAGGACTGACGAGATCTTAGAAAATACCCTTCCTCCCAAGTTTCTGAGAATTCCATTCTACCCCTCCCCGCCCCAAGACTCTCTACCTTCTCATTTCCCCTTGTTTCTCTATGACCCTGGTTCTCTGGGTCTGAATCTTTTCCTATTTTCTGCTTCGTTTTCTCTCCTTTGCTTCCTTCTCTTTTCGTCTCTCTTTTCTGTCTTTGGCTATCTTCATTACGTCTCTGATTCCTCCAGTCTCTGTGTTGATCCTGCCCAGGCCTCCACTCCAGCCTGGTTGCTTCAAAGCTCCTCTAATTAGCGCCTGCCCGTCAGAGGAAGGATGTGTTTCCCTAAACGCTAATTAGCCTCCTGTTCTCTTGTCTCCTAAAGCCACAGCTGGAAGCTTGGGCGGAGGCGGGAGGTGGGGGAGGACAGAGGGTGTCCCAGGCTGGGGAAGCCGCGTGGGGGAGGAGAGGCCCATGGAACTGCAGCAGCAAGAAGGAAGCGGGATAGACGATCAGAAGGACAAGAACCATAAAAAGACAACTCTGCCATATCCTCTGTCTCTAGAGATTGGCTAGGGATGACGATAGGACTCCACTCCAAGCAGCCGCCACCCCTCCACCTGCTTGTCCCAAAGAGAGAAATGTGGAGAGCGGCTCAGGGCTTCTGACTAAAGCATAACCCGAGTCAGAATGAAACACTGAGGGCAGAGCCAAGATTCCAGAGAGGCACAGCCTGGGAGGTCAGAGATGTAGGGAAGGAAAGCCATACAGGGATGGAAAGCCATCACCGGCCGGCTGATGGCAAGGCAGAAGCCCCATGGCTGGAGGGAGCGCGTGGGTGGCATGAGGAGGGAGCCAGCCGCTGCGGGGGCGGCAGGAGCGGAGGAGCAGCGCTGGTTGTGCCCGGCAGGCGCGGGGGAGGTGAGCTACGGCTCTCCAGGGACTCCGAGCCCAGGGCGCGGGGTTTGCAATGCCCTGTCCGTCTGCACATCTTCAGGGCCTACGTGTGAGTCCAGGCACCTCCTAGTCTTCTGGAATCCTTGCCCCATGTCTCCCAAGTCCTGCTTCTCTTTCCAGCTTCCTGGATCTCCCATTGTTTTCCAGTTTCTCCAGTATCTCACAAGTCTCACCTCTTGGACTTCTCCCACACGTAAGGCCCCACCCACCACTCGACCAGGACTTCTACTCAGCCAAGCAACTTTTCTCCAGGTTGGCTCGGCCGGCCGCGGCCACCTACAAACGCCCCTTTCTAAAGCCCCTCCTCCACCTGAGACCCCCTCCTTGCTTCCACATCCCAACTGACTCTTCCAACCAAAATCCACCCAGGCTCCGCCCATTCTCAGACTCCTCCCCTTCCTCCCAGTCAAATTCCATTTTGCAGCTTGGTCCCATTCAAGCCCTTCTCTTTCCTAAAGCTCCACCCAGTCTCCTCAACCCTGACTCCTCCTGTCCACAGGTCGGCCATGATCCTTTCTCAAACTGCACCCTCTGGCCCCGGCAAGCTTTGTTCAGCATGGCCTCGCTGTCAAGATTCTATCGTGCCTCTTCAGACCTGAGCTTGGACTCCATCCCTTGCTTGGCCCAGTCAGGTTCTCTTTCTCTGCATGCTTCCTCCTCCCCTCTCGCCCCTAGCCACCCTGCCCCCGAGAACCCCCAAGGCCCCACTCTCTCTACAGCCCCTCACAACCTCCTAGTAAAGTCCATTTCACAGGACCTGCCTACTCTGGTAACACACCCAGCCACATCCCCTTCTTTTCATTCAACCAGGGCCATTTCTCAGATCCAGCTCACCTTCGCTCTGTCCCCTCCTTCAGCCAAGGCCATTTCTCAGACCCTACTCATCTTGGTCCTGCCCATCTCCAGCAAAGACTATTTCCCACACTCTGCCCTGTCCCATCCCCACCCAAATCATTCTTCAGGCTCCGCCCACTCCCAGCCAAGGCCCTTCCTTAGCAGCCCCTCTCACTCTGGCCCCACCCCAACGCCTGCCAGGATTATTCTTTTTTGTTTGGTTTGGTTTTTTTTTGGGGGGGGGGCGAGGTAGGGCAGGGTTTCTCTTTGTAGCCCGGACTGTCCTGGAACTCGCTTTGTAGACCAGCCTCACAGAGATCTGTGTCTGCCTCCAGAGTTGCTGGGATTAATGGCGTGCGCCACCACTGCCAGGTTTGGGGCTGTTCTTCAGGTCAGTTTTACCCTGACCTCATCCCACCCCACTCTCAGCTAGGGCTGTTCCTCAGACCCGCCCGGCCCTTCCTTAGGCTCCACCTCTTTCCCACTCGTGCTTACATGGTCTCATCGTCGCCAAACTCCAGCTCTCCACAAGCGTCCTCGTAGTGCACACCACCGCCACGGGCCGTGCCGTCCACTGTGCGATAGGGAAGGCGTACGGTGCCACGTGCGCCCGAGCTGCGCACCACGCGCACGTCCACCGTGCCCATGCACTCGCTCACATGCAGCAGGCGGTCCTGGAAGGAGAAGATGCCCGCGTGGTCGTCGTCCAGGATGGTGACTGTGGCCAGCAGCGGCGCCACCAGCCGCCCCTTGGGCCGCCCACCGCCATCGGGCTCGAACATGCCCTGAGCATCGCCCACACGCAGGTTCAGCAGCCTCACGAAGAAGTGCTCGTCCTCCTCGAAGATGTCGTCGTCGATGATGCCGATGCGCAGCTCCTTCTGCGTCTCCCCGGGCTTGAACACCAGCGTGCCCTCGCTGCAGATGAGAACCAGAGGGGGCCATCCCTATTATGTGCATATGTGTGTGCAGTGCCTGCTGAGACCAGGAGATCTCCCAAAGCTGGAGGTACACAGTTGTGTGCCTCCCTGCGTCGGTGTTGGGACTCCAATCCAGGTCTTTTGGAAGAGCAGTCAGTGCTCTTAACCTTTGAGCCACCTCTCCAGTCCTGAGGATAGGCCTTATTGTCCTTAGCCTCCAGATTCCCTTAGTATCTTCTGAAGTAGGAGTTTGGAGCAAAGCAAAGCCACTCGGCTTCTAGATTCTGTATTTGTAACTGGCTCTAGGGGTTGTGGGCGGTGCTTGATTGAGTAGCAGAGATTTAGGGACTTTGAAATAGACCTTATCGTTCTTCTGACTTTAGATAGATAGATAGATAGATAGATAGATAGATAGATAGATAGACGGATGGACAGACAGATCAGGGCTGGGTAAGATGGTCCAATGGGTAAAAGTGATTGTCATCAATCTTGATGACCTAAGCTTGATTCCTGAGATTCTCAAGGTGAAAGGTAAGTACTGACTCCACCCATACGTTGTCCCCTGACCTTCATGTATGCATACACTAGGCATATATACAATTACAAAGAAATGTAATCTAGGGACTAGATCAGTGGCTGCTCTTCCAAAGGACCAGAGCGCGCGCGCGCACACACACACACACACACACACACACACACACACACAGAGAGAGAGAGAGAGAGAGAGAGAGAGAGAGAGAGAGAGAGAGAGAGATGCTCAAAACCATTTATAACTCTAGTATTGGGCCTGGTGCCCTCTTCTGGCTTCTGTGGGTGCTGAGCATACAGTGGTGTGGAGATCTATGTGTAGGGAAAACACTGGTACACATAAAATAAAAGAACAGCAACAGCAAAAAACTTTCAAAACGAAACCTAAAAATTAAGGAAAAAATAAAACAAAAAACATTAAATGCTGAGATGGTGGTGCAGCCACACCCCAGTCCCCATTGGGGGACTCTACACAGGTGTTCTATGGGTAAGCTACACCCATGCTGACTCAGATGTTAGGGACTCCTGAACCCTGCAGATGAGGGGCTCAGTACCTCCTTGGATTGGGGCTCTGGGACTGGAAAGTGGAAGCTACCACCACTGTGCTGTTTTATATAAAAGGTTCTTCAGGAAAATCCCAGGTCAGTGGGAGGGACACAGGCAACCCAGGGTCCTGTACAACTAAGAATAGAAGGATAGAGGGTCAGGGGCTCCTTGTTACTGAAGCCCTTGCCTTGACAGACACTGTCCTCAGTGGCTCCTACCCATGTGAGCCAACAGGCTGTGAGCCTAGCTCACCATAGAGCTAGCCACATGACCTCCAACCTCAGTGTCTCAGGTGTGCAAGGGTGCTAAGAGCAGCAGATACCCATTTGCTTAAGGAGGGGACTGAATTCATACAGAAGCACTCAATGAAATTTAGCTGGATGTGGTGGCTCACAGCTGTAATCACTTGGGAGACAGAGGCAGAAGGATTACCAGCTTGAGGCTTGCCTGGGGTATATAGCCGGAACAGTCTCAAGCAAAATAAAACAGATTATCTAGTGACATTTACATATTAGTGTTAGAATCCTAGACGTCTACACGCTGGGGTCATGGCTGAGTTGGGAGAGGGCTTGCCTAGCAGCCAGAATGGTGTCTGGTACATTTAGGAGGCGGGACATTTATTACATATAACCAGCGCTTCTTCTGGGTGGCCAAGAACTTGATAAAACTATAGACATTACACAGGTCTGTCTGTGCACCAAGAACTATAGGTAACTGGGGCAAGGTGAAAAGCAGTATGGTGTGGCTCTATTACCACATGGCACTCTGCAAATGTATTTAAGCACCAGGGATGTCATTTCCTCTGAATAGCAAAATATTCTATAGTGGAGTTTGCCTGTGGCTCAGTGGTTACACCCTGCCTAGAACCCCCCCCCCCATGCTAGGGCATAGCTCAGGGAAATAAAGGAATGAATGATGTCTGGATCATGAATGAATGATGAATGAATGAATGCACTCATACACGGATGCTACAGATCTGCATATAGAAAGGAAGGGAGACTCTAAAGGAAGTCCTGAGGTTCGGCCCAAGGGAGGCACTATGCCCCCTTCTTCTCATGTGACCTGCCTAGGACCCACCTGAACCTAGGCTCACCTACGCTCAGGACCAACCTGGACAGAGACCCACCTACCTATACTAAGACTTACCTGGACCTGGGACATACGCACTTGTAGTTGGGACCTATGTAGGCCTGAAAGCCTCCTGAACCAGGACCCATCTGTACTTGGGACCCACCTGGTTCTTGGTCCTACTCATAGTTGGGACCCACGTGAACCTGAGAGTAAACTATACCAGGACGCACCTGTACTCATAATCGGAGCCTGCCTTTGCAGAGCCGTCCTCGGTACGGTAATCCACATAGAAGGTGCTGTTGCCCTCACCGCCCTGGCAAGCCACCGACAGCAGCACTGACCCGCAGTTCTCCAGGCAGTGGTACAGACTAGGCTCAAAGAAGATGCGACTGGCACCATCGTCCTCATCATCTGTGGCACCATCGGTGGCCCCCGGCCTGCGGGCAGCATCCGCAGCGTGTCTGCGCAGCACGTTGCCCGCGCCTGTCATCAGCCGCGTGGCCTGGATGCGGTAGAAGGCGCGGCTCTTCTGCTGGTGCAACAGTGCATAGTACTTGGCGATGCCCATCAGCTGCTCCAGGTCCTTGTCTGGGTGCTTCTGCTTCAAGTCCTTAAGAATCTGGATGACCTCGCGCCGGCTGGCATCCAGCTCACGCGCCTCAGCAGGACCTGTGCCCAATGCACCCAGCTCGCCTGGGACCTCAGTGCCCACGAATGTGCCATCCAGCTCGATGCTTTTGGGCGGGTCTCCCTCTGCCCCGATGATGATTCCACTGCGAGGGTCGGTGCGGTAGCGCTTGTACACGTACTTGTAGAAGAGCAGCCGCTTGTCCGCCATCCAGGCGAACACCACACACACCGGGAAGAAGATCAGTGTGAGCAGTGCCTCCCACACCTGAGGGCAGCAAACTGTGAGTGCTCTACACACTGTCTCTTTCTCTTGCTCATCTCTGTTTACTTCTGCTTCTCCTATGCACATGTTTCTCCACATACATACCCATCCATCCATCCATCCATCCATCCATCCATCCATCCATCACCCACATCCACCTACCTACCCAGCCATCTCTCTATATTTGTATCACCCACCCATCCATCTATCCATGTGTCCACCCACATATCCACCGACCTATCCATCCATCCCATCTATCTATACATATACCCACTCACCCATCCACCGTCCATCCATCTATCCTCCATTCATCTATCCATGAGTCATGTACCTATCCACATATCCCATTAATCCATGTGTACATTCATCCACCCACCAACCCATCCATCCGTCCATGTGTCCACCCACACACCCACCTAACTATCCATTCATCCAACTGTCCTACCCACCCATGTGTCCACTCACCCATCCACCCATCCATCCATCCTTCCATCCATCTGTCCATCCATCCATCCATCCATCCATGCATGCAT
Organism: Grammomys surdaster; assembly: GCF_004785775.1. Lineage (NCBI taxonomy): Eukaryota > Metazoa > Chordata > Mammalia > Rodentia > Muridae > Grammomys > Grammomys surdaster. The sequence continues at coordinate 305,284 of NW_021604773.1, read as the reverse complement.
GTGTCACCCACACTTCCACTCACTTATTCATCAACCTCATCTGTGCTAGCTGGTTTTATATCAACTTGACACAATGGGAAAAGGAAATCTCAGTTGAGAAGATACCCCCAGCCAGACTGGCCTATGGGCAAACTTCTCATGCACTTCCTTTCTTTCTTTCTTCCTTCCTTTCTCTCTCTCTCTCTCTCTCTCTCTCTCTCTCTCTCTCTCTCTCTCCCTCCCTCCCTCCCTTCCTCCCTCCCTCCCTCCCTCCCCCCCTCTCTCTCTCTTTCTTTCTTTCTTTCTTTTTTTTTTGTGTTTCGAGACAGGGTTTCTCTGTGTAGCTCTGGCTGTCCTGGAACTCACTCTGTAGACCAGGCCAGCCTTGAACTCAGAAATCCACCTGCCTCTGCCTCCCAAGTGCTGGGATTAAAGGCGTGCACCACCACCGCCCAGCCTCATGCATTTTCTTAATCAGTAATTGATGTGAGATGACCTAGGCCATTATAGGTGCTACCTCTGGGTAGGTGGTCCTGAGGTGTATAAGAAAACAAACTGAACAAGCTATGGAAAGCAGGTCAGAAAGCAGCACTCCTGTATACCCTCTGCATCAGCTCCTGCCTAGTTCCCCCCACCCCCAGACTTCCTTTGATGATAAACTGTGACTTGGAAGTGTAAGTGTGGTAGTTTAAACAAGAATGCCCCTTCCCAGGCTCATATGTTTGAATGTTTGGTCCCCAGTTAGTGGAACTGTTTGGGTAAGATCAGAAGGTGTGTCCTTGTTAGAGTATGTGTGGCCTCATTGGAGAAGGTATGTCACTGGGGGTGTGTTCTGAGGGTTCAAAAGACTACGCCAGGCCCACCCAGTCTCTCTCTCTCCCTTCCCTTCACTCTCTCTCCATTGCCTTTGGATCAGGATGTAAATCTCTCAGCTACTGCTACAGCACCAGCTCCATGTCTCTCTGCTTCCTGTGTAAATCTCTCAGCTACTGCTACAGCACCAGCTCCATGTCTCTCTGCTTCATGTCCTGATGATAATGGAACAACCCTCTGAAACTGTAAGCAAGCTTCCAATGAAATGCTTTCTTTTATAAGAGTTGCTTTGGTCAAAGTGTCTCTTCATAGCAATAGAACAGTAACTAAGACAGTAGATTAAGTAATGTTTTCCTCCCCCAAGTTGCCTTTAGTCATGGTGTTTTATCACAGTAATAGAAACCCAAACAGACCATCCATTGTCTGTCTTCCATCCACACACCCATCCATCCATCCATCCATCCATCCATCCATCCATCCATCCATCCAT
>NW_021604773.1:178571-303992 GCF_004785775.1 Grammomys surdaster | reverse complement strand
CATCCATCCATCCATCCATCCATCCATCCATCCATCCATCCATCCATGAATATATGCATACATCTATGTATCCACCCACCTACCCATCCTTCCCATCCATCCATCTTCCATCTAGCCAGCTACCCACCCATCCTCCAACTCATCCATCCTCCCTCTACCCAAACACCCATCATCTTCCTATTCCTCTGTCAGCTCACACATCCATTTACCTATGTATCCTTCCTCCGTCTACACACCCACTCATCTGCCAATGCAAGCATACACACAGCATCCATCCGTTTTCCCATTCACCCACTCATGCACTCTTCTGTGTCCCTACTATTTATCCCGCCTCCCTCCTTCCTTTACCCTCTCCTCTCCCCATCTCATGCCCGCTTTAATGGCCCAACTGTTCATCTCTGCCTCTCTGACTGTCTCTTCTCTCTGCCCCCCTACCCCAGCTGGTGTTCTCTCCTCTCTTCTCCCTTCCACTTGTTCCTGTTACCTAGGTTCCCTTGTCTCTATGTCCCCCCCTTTTTTAAAATCTTTTTGTAGACACCCAGCTTTCTCGCTTGAAGAGTCTTCAAAGTTTTTCTCCTCTGCCCTCTCTGTAAGTGTGCGTCTCCAAACAGCATGTGCTCTTTGCCTGTCTCGCTCTTGCTCTTCTTATCCATCTGCCCACTGTGCACTATGCCTTGCTGCATATGCACTAGACACTGAGACATTCTTAGCTTCACCAAGTGACACATGTCCCCACTTGTGGTCCTGGCTTATCAGGGTCAGAGCCTGCATCTCTTCCTGCGCCTCCCCCTCCATTTCTTTCCTCTTCTTCACCTTGAACACATTTCTCTCTGATCACTACAATGCCTCCATCTCCCCATGCTACCACTGCTGACCACAGCTCCAGCCAGCCTCTCCTTCCTCAGAGTCTAAATGGCTCTCATGGGCAAGACTGACTCTAAAAGTTCATTTCTGGGAGCTCGAGATCTTTACAATCATTTATTTTTCATTCCTTAGAAGCTGCACCATGTCAGGTAGTTCTGAAGAAACCCAGTGGCCTTGGGGTCAGTAAATGAGGGCCACCTCTAAGCTGGAGCTGACATGCATGTCCCCAGCACAGAGCACCACCAGCTCCTGGCACATGAGAACCACTCAAGAGGTAAAATAATCTGGCACAGTTTGGTGACTGTAGACACTTAGGAGGCTGAGGTAAGAGGATAGCATGTTCCAGGCTAGCCTGGAAAACTTGCTGAAGTCTTCTCAAAAAGCTGTGGCCGGGGGCTGGGGGCTGGAGAGACGGCTCAGTGGTTAAGAGCACTGACGGCTCTTCCATAGCTTTTGAGTTCAATTCCCAGCAATCACATGGTGGCTCACAACCATCTGTAATGGAATCCAGTGCCCTCTTCTGGTGTGTCTAAAAACAGCGACAGTGTTCTCATATACATAACATAAATCTTTAAAAAAAAAAAAAAAAGCTCAGTGAGTAAAGGCACATGCTGCCAAGACTGAGACTGACACCTGGAGGTTGATTCCCGGGACCTACATAATAGAAGGAGAAAACTGACTCTTTCAAGTTATCCTCTGCCTCCAGCTGGTTACCCATATACCCCCTATACAAATATCAAGCTTTAGAGGGGTTTGGTCAGGTGTGGTGGTACATGCCTTTAGCTCTGGAAGACAGAGGCAGGTTGATCTCTATAAGTTCAAGACAGGCCGGGGCTCCATAGTAATGCCTTGTCTCAAAAATGTTTTTATATATATAAAATGTTTATATATATATATATATATATATATATATATATATATAGATATAGATAAATTAGGTTTTAAGAAAGAAATGGATGGAGCTGGAATGATCAAGAACACTGGCTATTCTTCCAGAGGACCCAAGAGATTCGGTTACCAGCACTCACATGGAAGTTTGTAACTATTCATACTCCAGTTCCAGGCATCCAGCATCCTCCTTTATCTCTGCAGGCAGCAGGCATACATGGTGCACAAGCATGCAGTAAAACACTCATACACGTAAAATAAAAATAAATAAATCTCCCCCAAAATGGCTTTGTAGTAGAATGCTTGCCTAGAATCTACCATTGAAGGGCTGGGACCATGGCTCAGCGCCACCTGCCTAGCATGTGAAGGTTCTAGCTTCAATCTCCAATATGAAACAACAACAACATACTGGTTGGGCACACGCCTTCAATCCAGCACTTGGGAAGCAAAAGCAGGAATCTCTTGAGTTTGAGGATAGCCTGGTCTACAGAACAAGTTCCAGGAGAGCCAGAGCTGCACAGAAAAACCCTATCTTGAAAAACAAAAGAACCAAAAAAATATTTTTCATTGAGAGAGAGGGAGAGAGCACATTTGTGCAGTTGCCTAAGGAGGCCAGGAAAGGGTGTCAAATCCCCTGGAACTAGACTTAGAGAAAGTGGTGAGCCACAGATTTGCGCACTGTGAACCCATCTCTGCTTTGCAAGAGCAGCAGGCACTCCCCCACTACTAAGCCATCTTCTCCAGTTCACATAAATACACATAATGTCATCTTTCTCATTAAAGGTAAAGAGGAAAAGATGGAAGAGTATTTCAGATGAGGTGGTCTCCCAAGTTCCTTACAAACATGTCTGAGAGAGAAGGAGGAGTTTTCATTTTTTATAACATTATTTATTTACTCTGTGAAGTGGGAGGAGGCATAGAGGTCAGAGACAGGCTTTCCGAAGTTGCTCAGGCCATCAGGCTTGGCTACAAAGCACCTCTCTACCCACTGAGCAATCTTGCCAGTCCAGAAAAAGTATCTCTTAAGATCTGGTCTCCTTATCCCTTAGTCCCCACCCCTTGGTGTGTCCTGATGGCTCTGAGACATCATAGCTCTGCTGAGGCAAAAGCAGGGGAGAGTGCTCATGGAGGCTCCTCTCTCTCTCTCTCTCTCTCTCTCTCTCTGTGTGTGTGTGTGTGTGTGTATGTGTGTGTATTCATTAATGGAGTTTCTCCATTAATCAGCAAAAGCCCCCAGCCCCTCCCACTCCGTTTCCTTCCCTGAGTATAAATAAAAGGTCCATCTGGACTTTCTCTCCATCTGGAGCTGTGATGTCCTCCATCTTCCCTCTACCTTTACATCAGAGCCAGCTTCTGTGTCTCCTCCACTCTGCTCCTCCCTACGACTCACCCACAGTGTCTAAAATTCCTTCTTCACAGCTCTCTCTCTGTATATGTGTGTGTACAGATGTATGTATGTATGTATGTATGTATGTATGTATGCGTGTTTGTATATACTGGGAGGTTGTGACCCCCGTGCTGGGGAGGTGGAGACAGGAGGATGCCTGAGCTCAGGGGCTATCCAGTCTAGCCAATCAGTGATCTCTAGGTTCAGAGAGGGAACCCTGACTCAAAAAGTAAGGTGGAGAGCAATTGAGGAAGCCCCCTGGCATTGACTTCTGTGCCTGTACATATGTGTACACTCACACAAAGGCGATTTTGGACCCTAAGCCAGGATGGTGCCCTTTTTTAAGAGGACCTGAAAACTGTCCCATGCCCCATCCTTTCTCCAGGGCTGCTAGGAGGCTTAGCGTTCCAGTCCTGAGCTCTCTCTCACGCTCTGGTCCCATAGTGTCTTTCTCTCTTTCTCTCGCCCTTCCCGTTTTCCCTCTCCTTTTCTTCCTTGTTCCTTCCTGTGCTGGGTATGGAACCCAAGACTTCATGGACGCTAGGGAAGTACTTCACCCTGTAGCCACACCTCCATCTACACATTCTCACTGTGCTACCCAGGCTGAACTTAAACTTACAACAATCCTCCTGCCTCAGCTTTCTTAGTGTTGGGATTACAAGCATAAACCCTGTGCCCAGATAAACCCTGCAGTCTCTTCTTTGATGCCAACTCTAGAGCCCTTTTATATCTGCGTACCTCTAGAGTACCATCTATTAAGTGACAGCAGTTAACAGATCATGCACAGCGTGAATGAGTGAGTCTTGGGCACTACAAATAAATTATGCATGTGGGCGTACGAATTAGGCCAGACCCATGAATAAATTATGCAAATAGGGGTAGCTGTCTTAGACTTGTGGGAAATAAATTAACCAAACGTTGTAAAGGAAGATGAGGACAGGCAGGGGTGCTGGTGAAGACACTGGACACGGGAGAGATAGATGGAGGATTGTGGGAATCGGGGTGTGAGCCAGGCAGCTATGAGTTTCGAATTTGTCTCAGTGTGGAAATAAATTATGTAAAGTGGACACCGGCCTCTGCTGGTGTCCCTGTCAATTGGATGGGAGTATAAACTACACTGAATCTGAACTGAAGCTGAATAATGAATGAGCCATGCAAACTGCCCACCTCTCTGGCCCTACAGAGAGATAAATTATGCGGATGTGGGTACCACAGATGCCAGTCCGTGGATATATTATGTAAATGCACCAAGTTACTCAAATTGATTTGCACTGTCAGAACACAGGAGGCTGGCCTATGCAAGTGAAGTGTGAATTATGCAAATAGAGATGTCTTACTGTAAAGCTGGGAATAAATTATGCAAAAGGAGTGCTCTCAGGTAACTCTGTGGCAAGCTGAGGCATGTCTTACATGGACCTTGGGCTCTGTTAGCCCATGCACTTGGGAATTACCTTTTGGATGGGCACAGAGCTCTCTACTTGCACCTGCATTCTTGACTTGCTGTCTTTGGCTCAGCCCTCTGGTGCAGTATGTCACACACACACACACACACGCACACGCACACGCACACGCACACGCACACAAATGCACACACAAAGACATTCCAAGCCACCAGGCTTCCCTGGGGTGTTGGTCTTTACTCACCTGGACCACGCCTGGGGAGAAAACTGCCAGAATAAGATAAAGCCAGACATAGGCAAAGATGCTCCAGGAGGCTGTGACGAAGAAGACCCTTAGGTGCTTGATCTTACGGCTCTCGCCAGCGGGGATGACATACACACACACAGCAATGACCACAAACATGTTGAAGGCGGCACTGCCCACGATGGTGCCTGGGCCTAGCTCACCCGCCTGGAAGTTGTGGCCACAGACCTCGATAACAGTCAGCAGAATCTCAGGCGCTGAGGAGCCCAGGGCCATGAGTGTAAGGTTGGACACCGTCTCATTCCAGATGCGCACAGTGCCCACGCTGGTCTCCCCGTTTGCCTTGGTGATGGTGATCTCTTTCTCTTTGGATGTGATGACCTCAATGGATGCCATAAAGCGATCGGCAATGATAGACACACCCAGGAACATGTAGACCATGGCCACAAAGTACACCACGGCCCGTGCGGCCTTGTCCCCCAGTGATGGGTCGTCGGGTTCCCACACAGGCAGCAGCACCCCTGGTTGGCAGCGGTAGGAACCTTGGCAGCCACCTGGGCTGGCATCGCTATCATTAGCTGGGGGAGGCGGCAGGGAAGGGGTTGGAGTGGCTTCCCCCAAGCAGTGAGGTGTGCCCAGAAGGAGGGCAACCCCCACCAAAGCCAAGGGAGCCATAGGGGGTGGTGAGGTCCTAGGAAGAGGAGCAGGAGATCAAAGTGAGTGGATCACATGCCTCCCTGTCACTCAAAGGGCACAGTGTGGTCTGGGGACATGGCTCAATGATAGACCCCCTGCCTAGAATCCCCCCAGTGAGGGGCTGGGGGCCGTGGCTCAGTGGTAGAGTCCCTGGCTAGAATCCCCCAGTGAGGGGCTGGGGGCGTGGCTCAGTGGTAGAGCCCCTGCCTAGAATCCCCCAGTGAGCGGCTGGGATGCTGCTCAAAGGCACAGTACTTTGCTATGATGCAGTGGGAGTTTGAAGGTGGTGTTTATTGATAGAGTGCATGCCCAGCATGCAGAAAGTCCTGGGTTTTATTACCAGCACTGTCAAACAACAGCATCCCAGTTTCTTAGACTACAAGACACAGGTGAGTTGGGAACGAGCACAAGAGACAAAGAGATCACCACATGGACCCCAGATGCAGAGACACAGGACTGCCCAGGACAGAAGGGGCTTGTGAGATGCTGGAAACATCAGTGAGTCACAATACCTGGGGAGCCTGCAGCCAACCACCACACACTCTGTGATCCTGCAGCTTTGTTCCTAGGGGAGGCTTATACACCCATCTCACCAAAAGGCCCCCAGGAGAACACCAATGGCAGCTTCATCTACAACAGGGCCAACCTTGAAACAACTCAGAGGCCTCTCAACATGAAATGCAGAAACGGTCATGGAGTAGTATAATGCCCCTAAGCAGGGAGTTGGGACTGTGGCTGATCGTGATGACATAGAGGAACCTGATCCTGAGACACAGGGCTGACTGAAGAACACCAAGTACAAAGAGCACTGTGAAACCCGTGTCAACTGGAGGCCAGGAGTCCACTGGGCAACTCCAGTCGTTTCAGCTTGACCTTTTTTTTTTTTTTTTTTTTTTTTTCGAGACAGGGTTTCTCTGTGTAGCCCTGGCTGTCCTGGAACTCACTCTGTAGACCAGGCTGGCCTCGAACTCAGAAATCCGCCTGCCTCTGCCTCCCAAGTGCTGGGATTAAAGGCGAGCACCACCACCGCCCGGCTCAGCTTGGCCTTTGAGGGTACTGTAGTAGCTTCTGGGTATGAGCATCTATTTTTGTCTTCTGTGTTTACGTTTTATTACATTTTATTTATTTTGAGGAGGGGGTTGAGTGTGGCATGGCCAAGGAAGAGATAGGAAGAGAGAACTGACTCTACACACTTGTCCTCTGACCTTACACCTCCACACAATAACAGATGAACAATAAACACACAAGAGCGCCCATCTGCTCTTCTTCCAGAACATTACACAGCTCCAGTCTCAGAGGCCTGAGGACCCCTCCCTCGCTTGCACAGCCTCTGTCCCACCTGCTCTGTCCCAGGCCTTCTAGCCTCTGCTGTTCCACACACAAACCATGCAAGTTTCTCCCGTGGGGCCTGAAGCCCTCTCCTCCTTGCGGTTCTGACTGTGCTCTCCAAGACGACACCTCCGGTCTTTGGAGAGGAGTCTTCTACTCAGTTCACAAAGTCGAGGATCAAGGCTCAGAGAAGTGAAGCAATTTGCACAGATCACCCAGCATCCACTCTCCTGAGAAGGTCTGAGCTCCTGGCCCCGCCCTCATGTTGTTATGGTAACCCAGTTGCCTTTTATAGAGAAAAGGCGGGTTGGAGAAGCTGTCACCTGAGCCTGCTGCCCATTAGAAATGCCTTGGGGGTGCCTCTAGCCTTGTCTCCAGGAATTACCGCCTTCTATGTCAGTCTGAAAGTTCCTCTTGAAGTCTAACCCACAGCCTGCCCTCAACTCACACCCACAGACCAGGAGCCTGCTTCTCTGGGGGAGGGAGGCAGTATGTTGGCAGAACTTCCTGAAAAGGAGTGAGTGGAGTGTGTATGTGTGTGTGTGTGTGTGTGTGTGTGTGTGTGTGTGTAGGCAGGGGCAGGGAGAGGGGTGATTCTTAATGAACTGCTACACAGCCCCCTAGACAAGGTCTTTAATGATATATCTAATTAGCAGCCCCTAATTAGCAAACACTTAGGCGTAATTACAAACCCACCAGGATCCCAAGCAGACTCCCCTTTGCTTTTCCCTCCTCCCTTTTTGGGTTTTGGGACATACAGGGAAGACCCTGAAAGTTAAGAACCATCTAACTGCCTCTGTTGGGGGAGGATGAGATGCCTGGGAAGTCTTAGTTCAAGTCTAATCAATTGTCCCTCTAGCTTCAGTCCTCCAGGAAGACTAGAGTCAGTGGACTGATGTTTGCCCGCCCAGAGGCAGGGTCATCCAGTCTATTGGATCCCTTTTGCTGTCACCCAGATTCTTCCCCCCATCTCCTAGTCTTGGAAGAGAGACCCAGGAGAGAAAGCACTAGATAAATATTTGTGAAACACTTGGACAAGAGGCCTGAGCATTGTCTGTCTGTGGCTGGGGCAGCCACACTTTCTACTCCAGGCTTTCTCCTCTGAGCCTTGAAAGTTAATCTGGGTGTAGACTCAATGGCGAAAGGATCAAGTTGAGTCCAGGAAAGGCCGGCAGGGCAGATGGTAGCACCCGCTCACGGTGGCATCTTCAAGGCCGTCTCTCCACCAACCTCATGGGCTGATGGCCAGCTGGGTTAGTGGTAAGTGTCCTGTTCTGCCTGACCTGTCTCTGGGGGATTCTGGAAAGCCAGGTGGGATTCCTCAAGGCAGCCACAGCGGGGTGAGGACCTGGTGTATATACTGACTGCTGGGGGTGGGGGTGATGCAATGCCGAGTGGGAATACAGAACTCAGAACACACACACCGGCTCTCTTTCCATCAGCCACACAGGGCCCCCACCACACACACAGTTGCAGATTGCAGACAGATAAACTGAGGCCAGTAGGGAGAGAAAGGACTCGGTCAAGCCAGAGACAGAACACAAATGTGGCATTAAGGCATGGGGCTCCTAACCCAGTGATCTTTTAAGCCATCTGGAATCCCCACGCTCCTGCCACGCAAGGCAGGCATCTTGTGGGCTCGTGAAAGCTCACAACAGCTCTGGCCCAGGTGTTGGTCAGTACCTCGCCCACCTTCCCTGGAGTCCTTCCTGAGGGAAGGAAAACGTCAGGCTGAGCCCCTCTGTAGAGCCCCCAGAAGGTGGCTGCTTTCCCACCCAACCTCACTATGAAGCTGGTGTGAGGCTGGAGGGATGGAAGTGAGATTGTGAGAAAGACCTGTCTAGCCTGACCTTAGAACAGTGCCCAGGAGTAGCAAAGTGTCTCAGAGTTGTCCAAAGAATGAATGGACAAACAGTGAGAGGTATAGGAGTTAGACTTTGGAAGGACTGGTCTAATGTTACTACACAGGTTAGGCTGTAGGCAGGATCAGCCCCAGAAAGTCAGGGTTAGGCAGGATGGAGAGACCTGGGCTAAGAGGGGGTGAGGAGGAGTTAGGGGCACTCCAGGCCCTCGGGGGAGTCCACACTGCGGGGAATCTGCCTCCTCCAGGTCCCCGTGCATCAGGGGCGGAGACAGAGGTGTGTGGGTGTGAGTTGGCTGCAGGCAGAGGGAGAAGAGGGAAGAGACAGACCCAGGTGCCCAGAGACGGACGGACAGACATACACTGTACACATGGCGCACGCTGAAAGCGGGGCAGCCAGGATTCAGAGCCAGGGATCAGGAAGCCCCCGCACTTGACGATGTGGTGCAGCCTGGATTCCCAAAACCCCGGGGGCTCCGGACGGCCACGCTGGGCTCTTACCTGCCTTGCGGCCGGGCCGGTCCCCGCTGGGCCCCCGCGGTGGGCGCCTCCGCCTGAGGAGGAAAGGGAGAAAGAGGGAGAGGAGCCGGGGACTGAAGGAGAGCAGGGAGGAGGGAGGAGAGGGGATGCGAGGAGGGGAACCGGGGAGGGGCTGAGAGGAGGGCGGAGCCCAGGGGAGGGGGCGGGGACAGAGAAGGGGGGGAGCTGAGAGAGCAGCCCCGGGGAGGGGGCTAGACTGGAGAGGTAGGGGAGTACAGCTTGGGAGGAGGCCGGGGAAGGGGGCGGGGACAGAGGAACTGGGGCGGTGGAATCAGCCGTTAAGAGGGACCAGGCTGAAGGAGGGAGATGCCGCTGACGGGAGTGGGTGGGATAAGTGAGCTGGGGAAAGGACCACCAGGAGGTGGGAAAGAGGAAATTTAGGAAGGGTGGAGTGGGAACAGGATAGTTGTGGGTTGGAGGACAGGGACAGCCTGGAAGAGGGAGGAGCTGAAGAGGGTGAGAGGGTGGGGACAGGCGAGCTGGGGAAGGACCACCAGGAGGAGAAATGTAGAGGCCGGAGGAAAAGAGGGAGGAGCCAAGAGAGGGCAGGGCTTATGGGAGGGAGCGAGGCCTGGGCTCTCAGGCTAGGGAACCCGCTGAGGGAGGAGCCAATATGAGGAGGCGTGGTCAGGGGAGCTAGGGGCGGGGCCACAGAGCTGAGAAGAGGCTTTGCAAAAGAGCAGGAGGGAGGAGCCAGGAAAGGGGCGTGGCCAAAGAAGCCAGTGGGTGGCAGAGGGGCTTGGCAGGGCTGGGGCTGCAGGTTGCCCCAGTCTTGGGGTTCAGCACTAGAATTCAAGGACAGCGACGGAGGGCTCAAGTTTGTACACCTGTCTGTGCTGTGGTATCCCAGTGTCTGTCTTTGATCACACACGCGCAGCATCCCGTCCATACAAGGGCCCAGAGATGCAGTCATCGCTACAAATAGCCACAGGCTGGCAGACCTGGGGGAAGTGGGGGAAGGAACATCGGGCGGCAGATCTTTCCAAGTTCACAGGCTCGGCCTGCTCAGAGCACCTTACAGAAGACAGGGAACTGGCATTAGAGTGCCCAGCTCAGGCATGACGAGAGCCATTCCCACTGCCCCTGCCACGTCAAAACACGGTCTGACTCCCAATCCCCTGAGGTAGATGTTATTAGCTCCATTTTGACATTTCAAAGGTGGGGAAACTGAGGCAGCAACTGTGGCTTCCGGTTGTGTATCTTCACCACATGCTGTACTGCCTCTGGGCTGGTGAAGTAGGGAAGGATCAAGATTACCCAGTGTGGTGACACACATCTGTGATCCCAGCACTCAGTAGGCTGAGACAGGAGGATGGCTGAGTTCCAAGCCATCCTCATAGCAAGTCCTAGACTCAAAACACTTTTGGGGTGGCGGGTTGAAGATGTGGACCAGTTGGTAGAATGCACTAACCCTGGGTTCTGCCTTCAGTACAGTATAAACTATGCATGGTGGTGCATGCCTGCAATCCCAGCAATCAAGAAGTGGAGATAAATCCTGACATGAATGTCACCCTTGGCTAGAGGCCAGCCTGAGCAACATAAGACCCCTTCTCAACTACCCCCCAACTGAAACGTCTTAAGCCAAGTGTCCTAGGATTCCGAAGCCGACAGGTGGTTGAACACAACTAGCTGTACAGGTGCAAGCACTCATACCTGCAAGTGCACACCCACGCACACCTCAGGATGTGTGCATCACACGCCCTCACCATCACTACCCTCAGGACAAAACCCACTCCAGGCTCCCTCCCTCTGGAGGACAGGTGACAGGTGCTGGGTGCAGAGCACAAAATGGTACAAGCAGGGAGAGAAGGCTGGCCCTGCCAGCAGCCAGTACCCACTGCCAGCTCTGGAGGGACACTCTTGGGCCTGCTGCCAGGAGAGGGAAATTCCAACTCCCTGAAGCTTCCCACGCTTTGGCCTGGCTTTTGGAGGTTGGAGCCTGGGAAGTTGAGAACTTGGCATCTGAGGTCCCAAGACCTTTGCAGTGAAGGAGGGTGGTCAGATTTACAGGTGGACTTCCCTAGCAGGAGTGACGGCTACCTACCCAACCTCACAAACACATGTTCCCCCAAGGAAGTGCCCAGGGCCCACGCCCAGCCTGGATTCCCTCTCTAATATTTTACCGACCCTACTGATCCCAATTCTATTCCTGGTCAGGGGTTGGGGAAGCAACATTTCCTCTGGGCTACATTCCTCTGGACCTTGGGTTAGAGACTGATGGAACCATGGGGTTAGTAACTGCTCTTGTCTCTCTGATCCTTGGGCCGTTTAGCTGAGCCCCACTACCAACTTTAGCACAGTATCTTCTGGGGCCTGTCTGCCTTGGTCTAGCTTTGACACCCCACACCAGAATCTATGCTATGTACACTTACTTTGTTTAGCCTTGGTCCATGCCCAGTCTAATCCCTTTTCTTTTGAGACCAGCCCCCTCCTAAATAGACCAGTAACGTGACCTCTTCTACTTTGGGGCTAAGGGAGTCTGCAGAGCCCTTACTGGGTCCGGTGGAGATGCTAAAAATCCCAAAAGATTCCCTTAGTCTCCATGGGTCTCCCAGGGGACCCGCCAGAGCTCGAAGCCCCTGGTGAGTTTTCACTTCCCCTTCACTGCTGAGTCCTCATCTGTCGTTCCTTATTCATCCTAGATCGAGACAATGAGCCTAGGGTAGCCTCAGTGGCATTTCTCTTGGACTGTACTTCCTGAGTTTAGTTTATCAGAGCAGAGGACGGCTCCATAGCTTTCAAAAAGGCACCCTCCACACACTGTAACTTTCTTTCCTCTGGGTCTAACCTAGGAATCTCTGTGAAGTCCTCCTCCTCAGTTCTTTGAGAGTGAATCCAGCATCGGAGAACCTGGCACACAGCAAGTACTCAATAGATGCTTGCCAGACAAAGGAAATGAAGACAGCCAGGGCAGCTTTGTTGCTCTGCATGTATAAATAGTCCTCCGGGACCAATACCTGATGGGATTGCAGGGGTTGGCTGAGAACGTCTCTTTTCAAATGGCTCAGACAGGAGTGATCAGCCAGGGTCACACAGCATACCAGGGTGGGCTAGGGACTCTCAGCATCCCTCTTCTGGGGGAGTCCAAGGGGAGCACTCCTCTTCTGAGATGCTCCCCCCACTCCCCATCAATGATACACATGAGGCACCTACACCTGAGAAGAGGGAGTGCTCAGGAGGCTGGGGGCTCCTCAGGCCTGGGACCCATCCTGTCCCCAAGGCCCTGCTGATGTTTCCTCTTCTCCACTTGATGACGAAGCCGTGTCAAGACCAGCTCAGAGGCCTGGATCAGGCTGTGCTGTGGGGACAAGAGAGGTAGGTAAGCTGTGACAGGCGAGTGGAGAGGGCACATGTTAGACCATACTGGGCAGAGACTAGACCACAGTGTGTTGGGTGAGAATTGGTTTCCCAAGTAGGAGCAGAGGCCAGACATAGGGTCGGGGTGGGGGATACAGCTTTAGGTCAACGTCCTGTAGGAGGGGCAAATTAGATATAAGTAGAAAGAACTGAGGCTGGAGATCAGCAGAAGGGCTGGTCATGGTGCTAGGGCAGCTGAGACAGAAGGACTGAATTCTGGGACAGCTATGGCTATACAGTGTGACTCTACCTCACAAACCCAAGGGCTGGGGGACATAGCACAGTGGGTCTGATACTAAGCACCAGACACATACATAAATAAGTGGAAAGAGAGAGGGAAGGGAGGAATAGAAAAGTAATCAGAGGAAAGACAGAGGTAGCTCAAAAGCAGACTACATTTGAGGGTATTTGAGGTTCAACTGATAGAGAAAAGCTGAGGTTATATCACAGCAGGGAGGACAAAGGTAAGATTCTGCAACAAATGAGAGGTTAACAGAGCAAGAACCAAGCAGAAGTGGAAAGCAGAAGTTGAGGTTAGACCTCAGAGACGTTCCTCTGGGGCTCATGAGCTGCCAGCTTAGTTTGGGGGTCAGTAGAAGACTCTGCCTCAAGATAATACGATAAAAGAGAAGACACACGAAATCCTCCCTGACCCCTCTCTCCCTCCCCCCCCCCTCACACACACACACACAGAGATAGAGAGAGAGAGAAAGAGGTTGTAAAACCCACAGCATCTAACTCTGCTTTACCAGGCCAATACCTCCGTCATGAATGCCACTGGATGGCATTCTCTTGGCTGCCAGAGACCTCCCAAGACCAGGCTATTCCTTCCTACAGGGAAAATGCCATGCCTGTAGCTGAACAACTGACCTGGGCTCAGCCCCTGCTCTGTTCTCAATCTCCCTCCCACCCAACCTGGCAAGGTCCCTCAGTGAGTGGCAGCTTCTGCCTCAGCCATGACAGGCCTGATACCTGGAGGATGTGCACCCCTTTCAGGGATACCACGGCCAGCTCCTGCAGGCCATCTCCAGTCAGGTCCACATGGGCCATGGCCAACAGGGGGCTGGCGAAGCTCCTGCGCCACAACAGGCGGAAGCCTCTGCTGGCCTCCGGCAGTCCACGGTACTTATAGCAGAGCAGTTCCTGTGGGGAGAGGGGCCGAGGTCATGCAGGCTGAGGAGGCAGGGTCGCTGCAGGGGCATGGATGGGTGATAGGCTAATCTTCCAGGACCCACCTGTCCATAGGTGGCCACCAGGACTTCCGGTTGTCCATCTAGGTCCACATCAGTGACCAGGCCACAGAGGACGCTGTCAAACTGGTCACTGCCAGGCAGGAGAAGTTGGTCATCCAGGCCCTTGTTCAGAAGGTCCCTGAGGGTCCCCAATACATGGGGGAAGCTAAAGTCAGATGACAGGACCTTGCCACCTTTGGATCTAGATTGTAGGTGATGCCTGACTGGCTTCCTCTGAAGTCCAGACTCACTCTTCTGATGCTGTGTGTCTTGGTTTCCATGTGTGTACCTTTGAAAGTGGCTAGCCTCAACTGTCCATCCTGTAGACCCACTTCGGGAGGGCCTATTGTGCTCCTAGGTGTGCGCCCACATGATGGCTCTTGGAGACACAGGTGCCCTGATCCCTGAACTTCTAAGCACTTGGTACTTCACAGAGCACAAGTGTGCCGGAGCTGGATGGAACTAGCTCATAGGAGCTGCTGGGAGAGCGTAAAGTGGGAGAGGTGGAGGGAAAGTAGGTGTCAAGGATGTAGTTAAATGTGTAGCATGAACGAGGCCCAGGGTTTGACCCAGTACCACATAAGCTGGGTGTGGTGGTGCATGCCTGTCATCCCCGCACATGGGAGGCAGAGGCAAGAGAACCGTGAGAGCTCAGGGTCGTCCTTAGCTACAGAGCTGGAGGACAGCCTTGACTTCCTAAGATCCTATCTCGCCCCCATCCCCAACACACACAAACTGACTGCCTGCGTTAGCATTATAACTGCACAATTTGTGGTGCCTTAAAATCCAAGATGGTGGGAATAGTGACACCATGGAAATTGCCAAGCACTGCACATCTAGGCTTTCCCAAGCCAGTGTCTGTTGGCATCCCTGGTCCACTCAGGTCAGGGGTATGGGTGTCTTTAAATGGGGGAAGACATACCCACCCTTAACAAATCCTCTACAAGATCCAGATGTGAGCGCTCCCACCTCCTCCCTGATCACAGCACCTCTCTTGATCCTAGCCACCTCAAAGGGTTGACAAGGTTAGACCATACCACATAGGCACAAGGTTAACTTGTGCCCAGAAGCCCCAGGCATGCTCACCAGTACACCACAGCTGGCTCCAGCATGCTGGCCACAAGCAGACTGTATCCTTCCTGAGGGGGGCTGTTCTGGGTTGCTATGGAAGAGACAGGAGTTGGCAGGTCTATGGAGACAGGCTCTTCTGTATCCCCTTCCCCACTGCAGTGAAGCACGCAGGCTAGACCTCAGGATGAAGACCCAAGATTGTGCCTCAGAAGGGAGGATTAGAGGTTAGAATATGACAGGACTGTGGCCAGACATTAGACGGTGTTAGTCTGAAGGTAGAACACAACCGGAGACAAAGGTTAGAGCAGAGTTGAAGTCTAAGGTTAGACTACACTGTGAGAATTGCTTAGAAGGTGAGGGGCAAGTTAAGGTAAATGTGAGTGAAGGACAAACCAAGATCAAAAAAATAGGAAGAAAAGCACCTGGGGGTAGGGTGAGACCATGATTGACAGTTGTCAGTCCAAAGGGAATAAGAAGTCTGGGGTGGGGGAAGTCAGTGTAAGATAGTATGAGGAGTGAAGGCTAGACTACAAAGGGAAAGTTGAAAGTAGAGAAAAAGTTGAAGGTTAGACCAAAGTAGGTAGAGAGAGGCTGGATAACAGAAATAACCTGAGGGCAACCTGTGGCATAGGTTATGGACTGGAGAGGGGCCTCAGAAGGAGCAAGAGGTCTAGCCTGGACTCTTAGGGTGGAGAAAGCTGAGGTTGCAGAGTCCACTCTCCAGACCCCAGGTCTAGCAAAGAGCTCACCCTCTGAGGTTGACAGGCTGAACACAATCACTCGGGAGATGGGCCCATCCTGCTGGATTGTCCATGTCTGCAAGATCTCTGTATGGAGAGCAGGGACTCAGGGACCTGTTCACATCCCTGGGCTTGTCCCCACCCCAGGCCTGACCCTCACCTCGAGTCTTCTGGTCCACGTGAGCCACGCGCACATAACCACTCTGGCAGCCCAGGGCTGAGAGCCGCTGGGATGAGCCAGGGAGGTTGTGGACATCAAGCCAGAGGACACTGGTGGGAGGAGGGCGGATAGGTGGACAGACAGGTAGATTTCTCAGGACTCAACTCCATCTCTGTTTTCCAGAACACCCAGCCCCTCCCTGAAGCACCAGGAGCCAATCCCTGCACCCCATCCTGCTTGCTCTGGGGATAGCCACCCATGATCAATCAACTTCCTTGAGGTCATGATGAAAGCTGGGAACATGCTACCCAGCTACCTAATATATTTATTTATTTATTTATTTATTTATTTATTTATTTATTTTTGGAGACAGGGTCTTATGTAGACTAGCTAGCTTCAAAGTCAAGGATGAATTTGAATTCCTGACTCTCCTGTCTCTACCCCCTGAGTGCTGAGGTTAGAGGTGTACGCTATCATGCCTGGATTATAGGCTGGAACCTAGGGTTTTGAGCATGCTGGGCAAGCATTCTACTAATTGAGTGACACTCCAGCATGCTTCCTAGTTTCTCTAAGGTTGCCCTCCTGTGTGTTGTGCTAGAGGACAGCCTGCTATGTTTGGCTTCTTTGCACACAGGGCTCTGATCCCTTCTTTGGGTGCCGGGGGTCCCCTCCTACCTACTGGTCAGGTTCGTGAGCTCTGGAAAGAGGTTTTCCACGGGTTGCTCCTCAAACTGATGTAGCCCCTCATTCTGAGGGAGCAAGATACCCCCCCAAGCAACAGAGTCAGTCAGTAGCGTCCTGCACACAGGCCAGTACTGTCAGACTCTGCCAAGCCTGCCCGCCTCACCTCCTTGTAGAGATGGATAGCTGGATCGTTCCCACTCAGGAGAAACACTGTCTCCAGCTGCTCCCCAACCTGGACTCTGAAAGCAGAGAAATCTAGAATGTGCCAGAAACCTGAGTGGGGTTAAATTCCTCCAGGGATTCAGAAATGCCACTGTCAATTTATTTTGAAATAGGGTTTCCTGTACCCAAGGCTGGTCTTGAACTTACTATGTAGTCATAGCTGGCTTTGAATTCCTGATCCACTTACCAGTGCCTCTTACACCAAGCTTGAGATGCATTTGTAAAAGCAAAAAAAAAAAAAAAAAAGCATGCAAGATCTCTGACATTCAGAGTCTCACATGCCAGGTGTAAGGCTTAGTGTTCTGCAGACTTGTGTATACCAACTCTTAAGTTCTACAACTGCCAGCTCTCAGAGCGGCCAGGTGCAGATGCTGGGAGCCTGAGATGCTGGGAGCCCTGCTCTGAGAGCCCCAACTGCTGGAACTTATCCTTCACTCTCGGAACAGGATAGGGTACTCTAGAATGAGTCTGCAAACCCTCATAGCAAGGGCCAGTGAAACGGTTCAGTGGATAAAGGCAACTGCTACCATTCTGGATGATCTGAATCTGATCCCCAGGTCCACACAGCCAGAAAGAGCAGACTCCTGCGGGCTGTTCTCTGACCTCTACCTATATGCGGTGGGACACTCTTGCACACAAGTAAATATGAAAGAATCTTCATAATAAGGTGGATATATACATGCATGCATATGAACACACATGCACACCACTAAATGCTTTTTGTAAATAAAGTTTTATTGGCACAGTCCTAGCCATTCGTTTACAGTGTCAACTGCTGTTTGCTTGCTCCAGTGGCAAAACTCTACAGTTGTGATACCAACTGTCTGACTCTCAAAACTTAACTTTTACCAACTGGGCCCTGACACCCCCCACCCCAGAAAAAAAGAAATGTAGAACAAAGCAAAACAATAATGTTGCTAATCGCTGATATCAGTGTTGTTATGAGGACTCCCAATAGAACCCACATTCTGACTCTCAGGAGCTGCTGGGTTTGACAGAACTCTCTCTCTCTCTCTCTCTCTCTCTCTCTCTCTCTCTCTCTCTCTCCTTCTTTTTTGGAGACAGGGTCTCATATAACCTAGGCTAGCCTTAAACTCATGCAGTCAAAGATGACCTTGAATCAAATTCTGATCCTCTGCTTCTGTCTCCCAAGTGCTGGAATTAGAGGTATGCGCACTGGCTAGCCACTGGTTTATGTTGCTTCAGATGGAACCCAGAGCTCCATGTGCTCGGCAAATGTTCTACTGCCTGAGCTGTATCCTCAGCCGTCAGTTGCATTTTTTAAATCTGGGACTTTTAGGGCTTATGAAGCTAGAGAACAAGTCCAGGGCTGGGAAGTAGAGATCTAGAGTTTCAGAATTGGAGTCCTAGGTGCTCAGTTAACTCACTGGAAAGGTCTACCTGAGAGCTGACACTGTAGCCAATGTGAATGGCGCAAAGGCCTCTGAGTGCAGGGAAAGGGTAGGAGAGCACAGGTGCCCAGGGACACTCACTCTGCGTGGCACAGCTGGAAAGGTGTGAACTGGAGTTCCAAATTCAGGCAGCTCTCTGTAGAAGGACACAAGTTCAGTCCAGCAGCAGCTGGAAGCCCCACCCACACTCTCCCCCAAGCCCTACTCACCTGCAATGGAGTCCAGGTTGTACTCTGAGCCAGGCTCATAGTCACAGTAAATGTTAAGAAAGGGACTGCCCTTGTCTCCTGAGTCCTGGGGGGTGGAAACTGCTCTCAGGGGAGGTAGGGGAGGTGAAAGGCATTTGGAGTAGATTCAGAGCACCTGGGATAGACTTGGTAGGCTCCCCAGTGACAAAGGAAGAGGGCATGGACGGGTGGAGGGTGCTGTGGTACCTTTATAAAAGTGATGCCCACAACCAGGCCCCGTTTTGGGGGTGACTTGTTGAAAGTGTCGATGGAGACGATCTCAGCATCCACTATGAGGGGAGTTTAAAGTTCACTGATTAGGCAGGTCTCCACTCTCGCAGCCTAATCACACTAACTTTGTACCACTGCAGTAAACCTTTGGGTGAGCGGGAGTCTAACCACTATCGCCATTACCGAGTACTATGCTGCTGACACCTATGTTTGCGGAATCCTGGACTACTTTCGGGCCACGACGACAACTGTCTCAGACCCTAATAATTAACAGTTTTGACCCTGACCTTGCATCACAGTGGCAATCTTAGAATCCTCAACACCAGACTCCAGTCCCGCCCCCGGCACCAGAGCGCCACGCACCGGGAATGTAGTTGAATTGCAGCTCTTTGGCCACAGGCCGAATTTTCTGTCGGAGGTCTTGATAGCGGAAGCCGAGCACCTTGCCTTTAAGAGTAGCGGCCAGCAACTCCCCGCGCCCGTCGGCGCCTCCAGCAAGCCCGTACACGTTGCTCTGCGACGAAAAGCGCGTGAAGCTGTCCTCTCGCAGTGGACAGGGTCCCTCTGGCACGGCCGCCTCCCCCATCCTGGCCCTCCGCGATCGGTCTCAGCAGTCCTGATGCTCCCCCAACCTGTCAGGGAACCTCCATCAGCGCATACTGATGACGTCAAGAAGCTGCCGTCACTGCCCTTTACAAAGATGGAGCCCGACTCCCTGACTGGGCTTTCCAGAAAAAATTGCCCTCCTGCGTCTGCGTTCTGTACTTACCCATTTCAGAACTAAGGGGAAGGTCTTCCAGGACTTGAAATGGGGGATGGAGGCGTCTCCAGGCCTCTTGGAAAGCCATGTGAAAAGGAGAATAAGAATCACCCTGAATTGGGGGGTGGTCACACACTCCTGTGGTTACAGCACTTGAGAAGTGGAGGCACTTGGACCAGTTTCAAGGCCATCCTGTCTTACAGAGATTGAGGCCAAGCTTAAGTGAATAAGTAGTTTTCAGGCCCGCCGGTCTGCATGAGACACTCCCAACCCCCAACTCTCGTCTCTGATACACGCACATGCATTCCTATAAATACACTCATTCTCCAACCAAAACTACCTGAACAATAAAACAATGATAAAATCTAATTACTTCTCTTTTGGAAAAGCACATTTGATCTGCTAATTTATTTAAACTCATAAGCAAGCTGAAGCTGATGCACATACCTAATCTTTTTACTTTTAGAGACAGGATCTTACTCTATAGCCTTGGTAATTCACAAATCAGGCTGGCCACAAACTTGTGACAATCCTCTAACCTTTTATGTCAACTGCCAAGATCACAGGCATGCCCTTCTAAAGTAGGTACTCTTAATATTTTTTAAACATTTATGTATATGCTTCTGTATGGGCACATGTACCACCCTCACGTTCTGGGTCCCAGCGATTGAACTCAGGTAGTTAGGCTTGGTAGCAAGCACCTTTATCTGCGGAGCCATCTTGCTGGCCCTAAGGTACTCTTAAATCTATTACATAGGCCAACTGAGGTAAGTAAATTCTCTAAGACCACAATGAAAGAAGCAGCCAATATTAAACCCAAACAAATTATAATGTTATACTTAAGCAATATTATCTTTAAAATAGTAAAGTGTATTCTTATACCAGGGGAAAGATCAGTTAACCTGTCCATCCTGGTGGCAGAAGAGACTACCTGCTTTACTGAACATTCATAGTGACAGTCTGCAGGACCCATGGCTACCTTGTCCACCCAGATTGCACCTGGTGTCATCACACCCTTAGAGAGTCCCTCACAAACTTCTCACCAGTGCCACACAAAAGAGCTTTATAGAGGATGAGCCCAAAGTCCAGGGGGAGCAGGATCTGGACTAATGGTTCTCAGTGATGGAGATGGGTTATAAGCCAGGTGCTCCTGACTGAGGCCTTCAGGGGGCCTGTACCTGCCACTTCAGTCAACCTCAGCACCTGGAATACATAGCCTCAGACACAAAGCAGGCTCAGTAGATAAGCTAAAAAACCCGCCAACTCTGGGCCAGACAGATGGCATAGATTGGAGAAGGGCACTCGCTATGCAAGCCTCACAGCAACCCAAATCCAGTATGTGGAATTCATGTAAAAGCCAGATGAAGTAATGTACATCTGTAGTCCTAGTACTCCTTTGGAGAGGTAAGAGCTGGAAGCTCATGGACCAGTTAACTTGAGGTACTAAGTACATTAGCAGAGAAAAGACCCTGCCTTGCCCAGCATGGTAGCCCACACCTTTAATTCCAGTACACAGGAGGCCAGCCTAGTCTACAGCCAAAGCTACATAGTGAGTCCCTGTCTCAAACAAGACAGAAAAACAAGACTCTGCTTCAATGAGGAGTTAAGGATTGACTGACAATGTCCTCTGATGTCCACATGTGGGCCATGGTGTATGAACATACACATATTTAGAAACCTCCAACCATGTGGTTAGCCAGTATGTTGTTAGTACTGAGACTTCCCCCAAGTTGTCTTTAGACAGTGTGGCTATGAAAAGTGATGAGAAGCAAGATGCTGGAGCATTCTAGATTCCTGGCCTGGTGAGGAAGAGCTCCCTGAGGACACCTAGCAGTTGCTTCATGATCCATCCAGAATGGATGGGATGTGCAGGTTGACATGGCCTCTCGACTTTACTATTTGTGCATGTAATGGATGTATCTTGTACATATCCATGTACACGGGAAGATGGTTATCAATTGCCATGTTCTGTCACTCTTACTCCTTTGAGGCAGAGTCTTTTGTTAAGGCTGCTGCCAGCTGCAGGAGGAAGTTGGGTCCTCCTGCTTGTTGCAGTAAGTGTTCTTACCCACTAAGCTCTACCCACTGTCCCGGCTGTGCAGTTTGTTCTCTTCCGGCTGCTTCTGACTCATGGCGGCAACTTATAAACCATGTTCACTTAGATTTTCAACCCTAGTATGGATCTGAGCCACTTATGAAGCTTCCAAAACATCAGGATAGCAACCTCTGTCTAACCAGAGCAGCAGGCTGCAGCCCTGGGCATAAATGGGAGATTCTTGCAAGCCTTCTTGGCAACCCCATGGTAAAAAATTGTCAAGTCTCCAGCCTCAGGTTTCTCCAAAGTTGAGGGCCACTCAAAGTTATCAACTGAATAAAGCTGTTGGGGACACTGGAGGGTCAGAGGAGCAGAGCAAGATGTCTGGAAGGCCAATGTTTTCTACTAGGTCGTCTGCTTCAGTTAGGGCAATCCCACAGGAGGAGCCCAGTCCTGGCAGACCCCCTGTAGGATGAAACGGGTATCAGGACCCCGTCATCTTGGGCCAGTCCATAGCTTCTAGCAAGCACTCTGATTCTGAGGCTCAGCTGCAGAAACCTCTAACTCCTCCAGGACAGCCAAGGCCCAAAGGGAAGGAGAGGGCAATAGAGACAGCGGAAGAGACTCATGCAAAAGTGGCAGGTTTTATTGTCCTTCTTGGGCCAGCTGCAGTTTCAGGTCAGACAGACCTGGATGCAGGGAGAGAAGCAGGCGCAGGGCAGGACCAAGGCACCCCGTGAGCTCCAGGGCTAGGTCTAACCTGAGAGGTTGGCATTGTAGGAACAAGGGAAGGCTCCAGGGGCAGGGGTTACCCCCAGCCAGGGAGAGAAGTCTCAGAGCTACCTGTGTTCTTATCTGTGCTAGGGGACAAGGTAGGAGATATGGAAACAGCCTTAGTACACTGCTGGTCAGGTGATGGGCCCGGATGCTGACCCCAGGCTCCTGAAGCACACAGAGAAGTCTGTATTAGAGAATATGTCCAGGTGGGTTTTCCAGGGCAGGAGGACACCTTTAGGGGCTTAAATAAATGACAGGGTGAAGGATGCAGCGGGCATAGGGTGACCAGCCATCCAGGAAAGCCCGCCTGGTGCCCTGGAGGATGTGGCCCGCATTGCACCCACTCCTTCAGACTCCTGGTGGGAAGTGTTGGTTCCACCTCTGTGACAGACAGATGGGTGGAAGGCAGTGGCTGGAGGCCTAGCGCAGGTCCTCCTCATCACCCTGAATGGTCTTCTTGATTCGTAAAAGCATAGTGGTAAGCCACTGGTCCAGTCTTGAGATGGAGTCATATTCCTTCACCTGTGGCACAGAGAGGGTGAGCCATGACACACTGCTCCCTCCTGGAACCCTCCCTGGCCCCAGTCCCAGGTTTCCGAGAGAGCACCCTGTCACCTCAGTCTGCAAAGCTTGCAGTAGGAGTTGGCAGTAAAAGACTCTGTAGTCTAAAAGAACCCGAGCGTCCTGGCTTTGTGGGTGGAACTGAGGCCTTGGAAGCATGAAAACACTGCCTCTCCCATCTATGTGCCAAGTGGGATATAGCCAGCTTGACCCCTGCCCTCAGGGGCCTGGTTACCAAGGGCACCTGGAGAGTAATGTAGTGGCAAGTACTGGCTAGAGAACTAAGGTAGACATAGTTGGACACAAATGTTCAGAGTGGAGTGAGAAAGGGAAGCAATCCTGCAGGGTAGCCATGTGGTAAGAGCAGCAGAGGAGTTCCGACAGCCTTGTTGTCCACAAGGGCTTGAAGATGTTTTGGTTATCGGGATTAAAGAGGTGTGCTACCGCTGCCTGGCTTAAGTAGGGTAGAACTGATGAGAGAGCACATTGCAGACAATCCACTGGTCAGGACCTGTGTGCCACTCACCGACTCTGTGTAGCTGTCCACATTCTGTTCCTCATGGGCTTCTAGCAGCTTCTGCAAACAGGGTCAGGGTCAGCCAGACTCAGCGGATGTTGTGGGGTATAACTGCAAGGAGGACCCCACACTGACAGGTTCTGCCCCAGTCAGGACACTGTGGGGCATGTGCAGGGGAAACCCCAAGGTCCTAGCCCTACCCACTTCTCCCCACTGTCCCTGCATTAACTGTACTTGTTTCAGGTAGAGAACTGAGCAGAATGGCAGGAGAAAAACAAATCAAACAGAGCCCCTCTAAGCAATTTTGGTGGTTACCCCAGCTGAGACCCAGATCCAGGCGAGCCAGATCCAATGCTCACTTTTATCAGCTTGCATTCCCGGGAATCCGAGAAGGCTGGGAACAGCTCCTCATACTTCTGAACAGCAAGCTGAGCAACAGGAGAGAGGGTGAGAAAAGTTAAGAAAGACTGGGACACCAAAAACATTGGCCTGCAGTTCTGATTTGGTGCTCCATGCCCTGGCCTCCAGGATCACCTGACTCGTGCCTGATGGTGCCATCCCCAAGTCAGCTGAGTCCAGTTAGCAGAGGTGGCTGTAGGAAGGGGCAGAGTTTCCAGGCATGGAGTGGGGAAGGAGGCAAAAGAGCCTACTGCACACGGCAGGCCTATAGCTGCGCTTTCATACATGGAACCCTTGTGAGAGTCTTGCTCAGGTCAGTGAAGTGGAAAAACTTACTGGGGATACTAGGTGAGTTGGGTGGGGTACAGCCTGCTCTGAAAAAAACCCAACTGCGTGCTAATAATTCACCAGTATGGGCTGGGATGTGGCTCAGCGGCAGAGCATTTGCAGAGCAGGCATGAGGCTCAGGTTCCATGCCCACCACAGAATGTAAAAACAGCAAAATTACCTCCCCCAAATGCATAGCTGCCAGCTATACTCAGACAGGGAAGGAGACTGGGGCAGCCAGATGTCATGTAGCCCGTGAAGCTACAAGAGGATTGAAAGCCAACACCCAGCTTCCAGATCCTTCTACCAACCACTGCTGTCCCTATCCCTGACCTCTTGCCCAGAAGCACTGAAATTCAGTGGGTAGGCACTTAGTCAAAGGTAAAGTCATGCCAACAGGAGTCCCAGGTCCTGGCAGGAACTGTGCCTGGGCCTCAACAGCTTCTGCACCACAGCTGAATGGGACAGTCAGGATATACATACAATAATCCATAATGGGGACAGGCCAGCAAGGAGCAAGGCAGCAGCTGGGAACTCAGAAAAGCATCCAGACTATTTTCCATCCTGACCAAAGAGTAAGGGCTAAATAGATAAACTGGCCTCTAACACTGAGGAACATCTTGGCCCACTGACAAACAATGGCAGGCTGGAAAGGCGGCTTGGCTGTTGGGGACTCACCTTGGCATTGAGCATGTCGATGCAGAAGTGGCAGAGAGCCGCCTTGAAGAAGTAGTCTTTGGCGCTGTACTTGAGGAGGGGACTGTCCATGGCGCTGGTCCCTACCTGTAGCCACATATCACCATGAGCTTAGGCAGGCAACTCAAGGATGAAGGTCATCGTGGCACTAGAGCCTGCTGGGAGCTAAGCCCATAGCCTACTGTGAGGTCTGGAGACCTCAGGATGACAGTGAACACAGACAGCTCAGCAAGGCTATGAAGTGCTGCCAGAGTGACCAGAACATGATGAGGGTGTGGGTGGAGTAAGGGAAGCCAGGTGTCTGTGGGCCTCTCCCCAAGTCAGTGGGGGAGGAGGCACCACTGCCAGACATACAGGAAACTGGCATTCAGTGGGCAGAGGGGTGGCAGTTGTGGGAGCATGAGAAGTAGTGCCCGCCCGCCCTTCTCCCACGGCCAGCTGCCTGCCTTTCTTCTGGCCACAGCCTGTTTTCCCCAAGCACAGTGTTACATGACACCTGCTACTTCCCGTGGTTCAGGGTCCCCCCCTCTGCTGATTCTTCTCCCTCCTGCTCTACTTTTTCTGCAGAGGATAACCAGCTCTGGGGACAGCTCCCATGAGGAGGGGCAGGACACACCTAAGACAGGTTGCAGGTGGAAGAAGCATTTGGTGGGAGTGGCCTGGGAGAGAGTGCAGACCGAGTGGGGCAGGCAGGGTGGGTGCAGAAGCTGACAGCAGGCAACGCCCACCTGCTCATAGATGTCAATGGCCTTCTGGTACTGCTCCAGCTGTGCGGCGTAGCCAGCCACCTTCAGCAGACACTTGTTGGCTGAGCTGTGGGAAGGAGGGGCATGAAGGGACAGTAGCAAGTCCCACAAGGAAGGGTAGACTGGGGAGGGGCTACCTGTTGGACTCTTCTCCTTTGTAGTAGTCTGCAGATTGCTCGTAGTGGGCGATGGCCTGGGGAGACATGAGAAGGGGGCCACTGAAATGGAGAATAAGGTGGAAGAGTGCCTTAACACAGCTCCCCTTGCCTTCCGAGACCACAGGCAGGGCACCATGATACCAGCTCACCTTCTCCACATCCACCAGCTCTGTCTCATAGATCTCAGCGATGGAGATGTGGTGCTTGGCTGCGATCGTGAATCTGCCCTGGGGTAAAAGGGATGTGACCAGAGATGTGTTCCACACCAAGTCTCACCCCAATCCAGTCTAGCCTCCTTGGCTTCCCACCTCGGTAAGGGGTGTGACCACACATATATGGAGATGACTTGTGAAGGGATGGACAGCAATGGGTTGACAAGAGCAGTAGCCTACTACCTAGCAGCTGTCTCTCAGGACGGTAGCCTTACTAGAGGGTGAGACAGCATTTCTCAGGTCCTAGGGACACCAGGGGAGGGCCAGGCAAGGGAAGCACCTGCATGGGCCCTGCAGCCACAAGGACCATGAAGGGCACAGAGGCAGCATGTGAGGAGTGTGTGCTGCAATCGACACCCCATTCTGCAGCTGAGCTCAGCGATCAAATCCCTGCCCCCTAAAGCACAGCATAAACAGGATGGGGCAGAGCAAGGCAGGATCAGAAAGCAACCCTTCCTTACCATGTCTGTATAGATCTCAATTGCTCTCATCAGACAGTTAATGGCCTCTAGGGAGGAAAGAGAAGATGCAGAGGTCATTACAGCAGGTCCTCAAGACAGGAGGCAGACTGTACTCCCTGAGGGAGATGACAGGCACATGGTTGCCTTGGATTCAGGGCTCCTAGGATCTCCAGAGCAACCGGAAGGAACGGATGGGAGCCCTAGGCCCCAAGCAACCTGGTCAGACTGGGTATCTCTGCATACAGAGACGACGTGCTGGGCACATCTTCCCAGGAGGCCCTCTCCCTTAGTCAGCCATACTTTCAGCTTTCAAGCAGGACCAGGGCACAGTGGCACAGCCAGACTCCCATAGACTTTGAATCAGACTATCACAGCCCTGCTGTCAAAGGGCAAACTGATAGCCAGTGCTAAGCTGGGGCAGAGGCCACAGTGCTCAGCATCTGCCCTTGGAGACTTTACATTGAGTAAGCCCTATGCTTGATAAGCCCTGGTCTGACTGGCCTCTCCTGCAGAGAAGGCTGGATGCAATGAGCACTGGGGCCTCTCTATGGGGGCTCTGCACCCCCAGCTGAAGAGCACTGTCCTCTTCTTAGTGTACCCAAAAGGTCCTGGCCCTGCTGGCTGCTTAAATAGCAAGCTGTACCGAACACCAGGATGGTACCAGGCTACCTTTGTTGTGCCCTTTCTTCTTCTAAGATTTTAAATTGGGAAAAGGATGATTTTTTTTTTTTTTTTTGAACAAGTTATTTGGAGGAGAGAGGCATGAGTGGGAGGCATTTTCTAGCAGATGGAAATGAACTCTCAGTATCTTTTAACCACCGTCCCAGGAGGGGAGTACAGGGCAATGAACGGGGTTGGGGGCGTCACAGGGTTGGTCAAGGGTCTAGATGGATTATAGAACATGTGCTAGGAAGGCTCCAGGGCTGACAGTGGACTGGGCTCTCTTGGGATGAGGATGCTAAGATTGCTTCCTGTGGGGATATCAGTAGCTAAGGCCTGTTGGCATGGGATCTGTTGGTGGGGCAGTCTCTGCCACAGAGGCAGGTGAGAAACATAGGTTTAAAACATGGATTTACAGGGCCTTGGCTCCTTGCTCGGGGAACAGCTTGGAAAGTGGCAGGCTGCTGGCTGACACCCTCATCTGCTCTCACCACAGGGCTCACTGATGCCTTAGATCTGTTCCTACCCAGCCAGGTGCTTAGCCTGTAGAGAGCAGGTAGAGGGTCACAGAGTCCAGCTCAAATCTGCATTACCCTGATGTCCCTGGCCATATGCAGATCTAAGCAAGTGCTGTTCACAATAAATCAGGAACAAACTGCCAGCTCAAATAAGGAGAGGGGATGGATGGAAAGGCGTCACGTGTCTCGTACATGGTAGGCATCCAGGAAACAACAGTGGGCATGGGTTAGATAGAAGACATGTGAAGACAGACTATTTTCCTGCCTATGTACATACACAGTAAGCTCCTGCTATAAAAGGGTTAAATTCCCAGGCCATCAGCTGCTGCTAGTGGAAGCCTAGGTGAGATTCCTAAAGAGCTGATGGGTGAGACCATAGGGCAGGTGATCAGACAGGAGATCCCTCATGAACAAACTGGGTGTTCAAGCCTCCCCTGGTCTTCCAGCTGTTTCCCTGGACATTAGCCACATGGGGAAGCGCTAGAGCTCAGGGTAGCTCCCTTCTGGAGATGAGAAACTGTTATGTGCACCTCACAGTAGGTCTATGCTATCTCTGAGGAGAAAGCAAAGCCCAGAAGAGTGATGGGGCTAGGATGCAGTTTCACGGTGCAGCACAAGGCCCCAGGATCCTCAGGGATGGGAGGCGATGCCCAGGTTCCCTGGGCATGTCTTCCCCTGCTTGGTTACTCTGAGTCCTGACTGCCCCCAGACAGAACGGCTGTCGCCTGTGCAAATGCACTCCTTTCCTCCCATCTGTGGAACTGTGATTGGGAAGGGCACCATGGCAGCAGGGCTGGATGTTACAGAGCTGTCATCTCTCCCTGCCCAGCATGAGTCCCTAAACCTTAACATCAGCTCTCCACTCACAGCTGTGTTTTCCCTACCCTGTAAGGCCTCTAGCAGTCTACCCTCTTCACCTTCACACCCTTGGCTGCAGCATCCTTAGTACGCTTCCACGTCAGTCTGTACTTGTTGAGGCCAGGGCCCATGCCTGGGTCTCCAGACGAAAAGGATATGACCACAAGCTGGGAGGTACAGCACTGTTCAAAGAGCTCAGGATGCTATGTATGGTTAGCATCCTATAGGTTAGCAGCTGTTACCACCCAGGAACTAGTTAGTCCTCCCAACCACTCTTGATGGAGTATCAGCTAGGGGGCACAGATGCCAGGCAATATCTCCAGGGCAACCCGTTCCCCAGGGAGCAAGAGGGGAAAGAATGAGGAGGGCTGTGTGGAGGAGAGGACTGCTCTGAGCTGCTGGGTGTATCTAAGTCCTACCAAGCTGAGAGGTCATCCGTCTCTCTCTGCTTGTCAGGACTGAGCCACACCACATCACAGCCAAACAAACAGGAGTGACCAGTCGGCCCAGGGACAGAGTCAACATAGTCATCTCTCTAGCTGGGAGTGGTTCTGTGACAATAATGGCAACTATTCACTGATGGTGGAGAGAGCAGAGGGCGCTTTCCTTCTGCCCAGAGGTGGCATTTATCCAAACACTGAGCATCTCCCTTTCAAAAGAATATTCACTTCTTTTCTATTCTCCTGAGGGGGGAAAATCCTAGATATTTTAAAAATTTATTTCCAAGAGTTAGTCTCACATAGGCCCAAGCCTGCCTCAAACTCACTTGTGAGCAAGAGCTGAGGATGGCTTTGAACACCTGATCTTTCTGTCTTTACTTACCAAATGCTTAGAGGATGGGCACATGCCACCATGACTACGTTAGACACCTCTGCTTGCTAAAGTGTAAAGTTAGCAATCGATGTGGCTCTAAAATTTAAAAAAAGAAGCACTCTGGGGACTGGGGACGTGTACAACATATTCTCAGCATATCAGAGGACCAGGCTGAATGCCTAGCATCACAAAAATAAATGAATAAAAATATCGAAGCAAACTTCCCAGCCCAGGAAATGTGACTCTGATGTCCATGGGCTGTGCTGTGTCCCCACGGGCTCTGTTTTAAGGAAGTGGGCTCTGGCGACTCTCTCCGCTTCTTCCTGGAGTGCAGGGAAGCAAGGTCAAGCTGATTTCCACTTTACTTGGCTCATCGTGGACTGGCCTGCTCCCTCCTGCATGCTAATTCTGACAAGTGAACAGCTTTGCCTGGCTCTCTGGCAAACAGTGGGTCTGAAATGGAACTCCCACTCCCAAATGCTCAAACCCCAGGATGGGGTGATGGCTGCACACCAGGGTGGGAGGGGTGCCACCTGTGGGGCAGGATGTCAGTGCCAGCTAAAGACCAGCCAATTCTGAAGTTAGGGTCTATCATGTGTCAGTCACTGGCAAAACCCAGATCTTCGTAGACACCTGAGGATGTGGGGACAGTACTCAACTGTTTTGCCATCTGTGGCTCACACAGGCCCTTACCTTGGGGGTCAGCTTTCTTGAAAGCGTTGCCAGCATCCACGAAGCAGGTGGCTGCATCATGCTTGCTTTGGAGCTGTAGGTGCAATTGGGCAGCCTGGCAGAAAGCGTTCCCAGCAGCTAGAATAGAACAGATTGTCCCAGCTTCAGTCACTGCCCCAGGAGGCACTTTGGGCTCTCAAGAACACAGCTACAGTCCCAGGTAGAGGCCAAGATCAGCCCACTCCAGCCCAAGTAGCCTTCGCAGAGCTTCCTGGTAGGATGAGGATGTCAGAAAGCTGCCTTGGGAAGCCTAGTCCCAGGTATACACAAACAGCTGAGGTGAGCCCAGTACCAACCCATACTCCACCCAGCCTGTGCCAGCAACTCTAGAGCCACCACTTCCACAGAGAGAAAGGAAAGGCAGGCATAGCTGAAGATGGTAAATACACAATGTCCAGGCTCTTGGGTTCAGAAACTCTCCCCTTGAACAGGGAAGCCCAGAACCTAAACAGAAAGCAAGGTGGAGATGAGGAGGGTCTAAGGGGTGCTCCTCTGTAAGGGGTGCTCTGTAAGGGGTTCTCTGTAAGGGGTGCTCTGGGAAGGTACAGGTAAGAATAACCCATGTGACACTTCCCTACCCACTTCTTTCCTCAACTCCCCAAAGCTCTCGGGTATACTGCCACTATGAGTCCTTGCCTAGAAAGGGAAACAGGACATGGACAACAAGAGCCAGAGTCCATGAAGACAGCGCTCATGCCTGAAGGCCAGGACATCTTGTGCTTGTCTGCACTGTCAACACCCATGGGGTCCACGCCACTCTGCTCACAGACCTCCCCGAGACTGGCCAGGGGGAGGCAGCAGGTCTCCCCCACTGTGGGCAGGGCTTCAATATCACCTCCACTCAGCTAAGGTGCTACCTCGAATGCTCCTAAGTCCCAGCTGAGTGGGAGCCGCCAAGCTGTGGGAGGGCTGGCTTGCCTCTCACCTGAATACGGCAGGACACACAAAGCCTACCAGCTTTGCCCTACTGATCATATCATCAGTAACAGTAACAGTATCCATCATTGCCACCTGTTTGCTTTTCTGAGACAGGTTCTCTTTTATTGCAGAATAATCTCAAACTCCTAATGTAGCCCAGGAGGGCCTTAAACTCCTGACCCTCCCACCTCTGGAGTGCTGGAACACATACTAGGCTCCTGAATTATTTTTAGGAGATCTCTAAATAGTTAAAAATAAAAGTTTAAATGGCCTAAGACTTCTGTTTTGAACATGGGGAGGGGCAGGAATACAACCTATGATTAAAAAACAGGCTTAGAGTGCTGGACTTTGGGAACTCCACTCACAGGAGTGGCAATAACTGAGTCTACTGTCTTGTAGCTCTGGATCCTACCGATCAACCTTGCTGACAATGGAAGCCATATTATAAAATCTGGCTTAGCAGGCTCCACACAGTGATGGGCTGCCCCACCAGATCTCATTGGGAGGCAAGTGAATATCCTCCATGCCTCCTCTCAGAAAGACATCCTGCCATGCCCCCAACTCAGGGGGCAAAGCATCCCATTTGGTCTCATGCTGTGGCCTCCTGGGGATGAAGAGGGGACTTCAAGGCCACACGCTGTGCTGGGCCTGTGGGCACGCACCGCTCCAGTTCTTGGCCATCTTGAACATGTTCGCCGCTCTGGCATAGATCTCGCATGCTTCCTCTATTTTGGATGAGCCTCTGGAAAAGGGAAGGGAAGAGGTGAAGAGACCATCCCGTCTTCTATCAGAAAGCAAACCCGTACTCTGCCCTGCCATTAGCTGAGCAGTGCCCTTAGCCCTGCATCCAGGTAGTCTGCAGGGAGGAGGCTGTTAGTGCCATCCCTGGAGGGGAGTGTGTGGGTGCCCATGATAGCACGATGTTGATTCCTGACCTCCCCTCCTCCATAGCCTGACTCTTCAGCCTCTTCTAATTCCTGCCTAGATGGTAGGTGACCACTGAGACCTAAGATATCTACAGATTCCTACACTTGAGGAGACTGCAAAGCATTCTTGGGGGTGGGGGTATCCTCAGGACCCCGATCCTGTGCCTTGCACATGGCCATGGTTCCAGAACGGCCTTAATACAGAGTGTGTTGTCACACTTCAGAACAAGGCAGATCTGGCACATGACAGCCATATGGAGGAACACTATCATAAGACATAAATACAAACGGCTCCTGAAAGATACATATTTATATAAACACTGAATATTTCTCGAAAAATATACCCAAACCTAGTAATAGCATTGCTTGTTGAGGCAGAGCCTGTAGACCTGGGGCTGGGCTGGTGGCTTCTCCACTGCACACACCTGCACTGCTAATTTGTTTGGCAACATCTGCACATTTTCTCTTTTTCCGAAAATTTATCTACTTTATTACCTTATTTTTAACTTATTTAAAAGGACTTACTATGCTTGTAGCCTAGGCTGGTCCCAAACTGTGGATCTTCCTGCCAACACCTTCTGAGTGCTAGGATCACAGTTATACACCACAGGCCTATGGGGTCCTGGGCATGCATGTGGTCTCATGCATGCTGGGCAATCTCAGCTCTACTTCCAGCCCTGAGTGTTTTATTATCAGGATTTTCATTTGACCCTGTAGCCCAGTAATGAACACCACCACTTGCAATTTATCTAAAGACACAAACCAGAAGAACTGCAAAGGCATTGGGCACAGCATTCTAGAAATGTAAAACCACCCTCCTACATTCACGGTGCCAGGGTAGGAGCCTGGGAAACACATAAGTGCAGAGGACTCTTAGTTTCTTTGCTGAGTCACGGTCTTATACAGCTGGACTCAAACTTCCATAGTGGGAGGAGATCTGAGACCCCTCCCACTATGGGCTTGCACCATCACATCTGACTTTGGCTCAGTGAGCAAGTATTCTGCCACTGAGCTACAGCTCCTGCCTCGGTATCTTACTATTATTTTAAAATAAGTGATACCTCTTTGGGCTTTTTTACTCTTGCTTCTCAACCTCCAAGAGGTTCATATGAACCTTCTCCTGGGCTGGGGGGCTTGCAGGGGAGGGGAGCTTCCTTACTAGCTCAAACTCCTAAGTCCCTTCCATTCTGTCTTCCAACGATGACATGAAGACTGTGAGCCGACAACTGTTCAAACTCTCACCACCCACATGAGCAGTCGATGACATTCTTCAATATCCCATCAAACGGATTTCAAACCTTCTCAAACTGGTAGCAATTTAAAAAACAAAAAGGAGTATTTCCTCATTAAAAGTCACATGCACTATCCTCACCACCTGCCCTGCAACCCCCCAAATCAACAGATGCAACATGGATGGCACTTGGGAACTTGGCCTTATCACGCAGCCATGGGGGCTATTGTGTTTGTGTGTGACCTAAGACAGTACATAGCCCTGATCAGTGTGGGGCAGCACCCATGGCCCTGAACATGCCTGCACATGTGCTCAGTGTGCTAGGTCAGCAATAGTCTGGAGAACTCCTGAATGCGAACAGCACCAGGTGAAGCATTTCCTCAGAGTTCACCCTCTCCTGCTCTGGCACCGCATCCCTCTCCCCCACATTACTGGGACCCTGTCTTCTCTTGAGCCACTCCTGGCCACGGTGAGGTCAGAAATGTTCATGTTGCTGTTGGCACAGGATAAATTAGGAAGGCCCCTTGAACCTGGATATAAAATGCCCCACAAGGACCTTTGGAATGTTTCCTCTGGATGTGCTAGAGATACAAGTCAGAGTGGGGCATATGCTCAACTGCTCTGCCACTGGCACCCCTAGCCCAGGAATATTCATATTCCCTGTCTCTGACAGAGTCTCACGTATCTTGACAACCAGGCTGGCCATGACCTTGTTATATACTGAGGTTAGCCTTTATGCTTGATTTTATGTGGTGCTCAGGACTGAACTTGGGACTTTGTGTATGTCAGGGAAACTCACTACCAGCTAAGCTATATCCTTAGAATTTTATTTTACATTTATCTTATGCATATGAGTGTTTTGCCTGCATATATGTATTTATGTATGTATGTATGCCATTTGGGTGCCTGGTGCCTGAAGAAATCCAATGAGGGCATCAGGTATCCTGGAAGCGTAGTTACAGACAGTTGTGAGTCACCATGTGGATGCTATGACTTGAACTCAGGTCTTCTGGCAAGAGCAACAAGTGCTCTTAAATGCATCTCTCCATCCTTTGGAATATTGTCTGAACTGTCCATGCTCCCAGACATTAGCCACAGATCTTTCAAACCCAGTAATCTCCCAGCTAATCCTTACTTGGTGGGTGGAACTAAGTCCTATGCGGCCCCAGATGCACCTGGTGGAGCAGATGCATCCAGTGTCACAAAGAAGCCTGAGGCAGAGTGGTGATGAACAGTCACTGCGGGCTAGGTTGGCTTGAGCTCAGCACAACAGGCAGACTCAGCACAAAGTCTGTCAAGCTGTTGGCTGAAGCTCTCTGATCCCACGCTAAGCTGGGCTGACCTGTCTACTGCAGGGAAGCCAGAGGGATTTTCTGACTGTTCTGGCCCCAGGCTGCCTTCTGCCCTGATACTCTGGTCCTTGCCCTGCCTCTGTGAGGTGGCAACGGAAGATCTCCAGAGTCCCAATTCCTCTTGCAGATGGGAGGAAAGTCACAAGGGGTAAGTCCACTTGCGTAGGTTACTCAGCAAATCCTGAAACAAGCTGTATGCACACTTCCTTAGCTGTAAAAACAAGTATCCGAGGATTTGATGACTGTTCACAGAGGAGGAAGCCTGCTGTCCACATCTCAGCATGCTTGCTCACTTGCTTGGCATGAGGGCTGTACCTGATGGTATGAGTGGCCAAGGAGCTACCCCGGAAGTGGGAGGGGCACTGGAGGTGAGACACACAGCATGTGCAGAGGCTGAGTCAGAAAACATGGTTGAGGAGCTGAGGAAGGGAAGTCAGCAGTGGACAGGGCAAGGCGTGGCACAACTAGGCCAGAGCAGGCAGGACAAGGAAGAGTGGTTGGAAGGAAGATGCCCTCAGATCCACCGTGCTATGCTACCCCTCTGCTGACTCGCTAAGGCTTCCCGTCCCAGCTTGGGGAAGCTGTTTCAGTCACCTCTTTACTGTGGCCTGACTAGAACTGCTGACCACTGAGAGGATGCCTCCTGTGTGATGCAGCACAGGCTCACTGGCTGCCTCCTGCATGAGGCACCACAGGTTCTCTGGCAGCCTCCTGAAGGGCCTGGGTAGAGCTGCATGTGACAGCTGACAGGCCTCCCCCACTGACCTCCTCCAAGCTGCCTCGGTTGCACTCTTCAGCCCACAGTTCCATGCCTCTCTGGGAATAGAGGGAACTGGTTGGGGCTGGCCTGGTGCAGGCTGTCTATAATTACCGCTCAGCTCTGCTCCCCCAAGAGGCGCGGAGGAAGCAGCCTCAGGCCTCCCAGGCACAGCTGCCATATGGAGTGCTGAATGGTGCCAGGGAAGTGCAGGCGCTGTTGGCAGCGGCCAGGGGCTTCTGCAGGACAGATATGGCTGGACTGCCTCCTGCCTTTCTTGCTCCCAGAACCGTGCCATTTCATTCCCCTTGCAATCCCGCAGTTTGGGTCTGGAGTCTGAGACTCTCCCTTCTGTCCTTCTGGCAGCCACAGCCACTGGTTCCCAGTTCTCTCCTAAGCTCACTGACCAGATTATCCACCCAGGGTACTTAAGTTTTCACTAATACGACAGACCCACCGCCCGCCACAATCACCCATGACTCCCAGCATGGCTCTCAACTGGTGATGTTGCTGGGAGACCTGTAGAAGCATGAGCAAGCTGACACTGCCTGTCCCTTGTTGAGTACCCCAGAGTCCTCCACAAAATGAGGAGCGTGGCCAGGTGCATGGCAGTCTTGAGTGTACAGAGACCAGCATGCACGTGGGCTGCTGACAGGACACCTCTGCTCCGTGCTGGACTTGCCAAGCATCCTCTGGGTAAGGGACACATTATACAGCCAGCCCTCACAGGTCAGCACAGGCAGAAGGACCCAGAAGGAAAGGATCACCAGCTTGCCACCATGCCCTCAAATCTTCTCGGAACCCTCTCACATGTCTGTGACCTTGGGCTAGTACCCCAGAGCCTGCTTCTCCTCAGCTGCACAATGGAGACTGAACATGACCTGGGAGAAATCTGAGAGACAGCAGAGTCAGTACTTGGCCTAGGCACAGTGCCTGGGAGGTACTCAGGTGGCTGCAGAACAGAGGAGACAATCCCCCTCACAGTGAGCACTTTCAGAGTGGCTTGTGGTGATGCATCCTTGCCTTTCCTGTCACAGGGACAGGGCTCATATCTTGGTGAGGTTGTCACTGTCATCAGACCCCACAGAATCAGACTACGGAATGTTTCCCCACTTCAGCAGC
Source organism: Grammomys surdaster (assembly GCF_004785775.1). Classification (NCBI taxonomy): domain Eukaryota; kingdom Metazoa; phylum Chordata; class Mammalia; order Rodentia; family Muridae; genus Grammomys; species Grammomys surdaster. Next base: position 267,911 of record NW_021604773.1, on the reverse strand, counting down.
TCAGCGTGGGCTCTGAGGCCTCCTCCTTCCAGTGAGCTGTGCTTAACTCCTTTGTTTCTAAGTCCCAGGTCTTCCCTTCCTGCACCAATCTGCCAGTGCTGACAGGGCAGTGGCCTACATCTCTGGGTCTGCACCCATGGAGTGAACCCATCAGGATCACGAATGTTCTAAAAACCTCTACCTGCCTTCAGTATGTCCTAGCTTCCCCCATGTCACGGGGAGGAGGCAATCCTTCCACACTGACATTTCTTAAGGAAGTAACCTGCAAGTGACTCAAAGGGTACAGGGGGTTTATGTAAATGCTGCCCCTTCTCATGGAAGAGATCTGTGCAGATGCTGGTGTCTGTGGGGGTGGGGTGGGGGTGGAGGATGGTTAGGGGAGGACACATTGGGACAACAACACTGTACTTAATAGAGCGTCTACTGTCCCATGAAACTGCCAGCTCAAGGAGAGGTCACAGATGTTGCTCACACAGCTTTTGTGTGCCCTGACAAAATCTCACTCATCACAGCAAATGCCAACATTTGCTTTCCTTAAAGAAGTGCTGAGGATGGCCCTGGCCTCTCAGCAACTTCTTCCACACAGGAGGTACCAGGAGGTACCTCTGTGCAGCCAGTTGGCAGAGGCCATCCTGTGACTAAGTCAGGAGCTCCTGACTTAGTTTGTGATTCCCCTACAAACCTCACCTGCCCTGTAGACTGGGTAGGAGGTATCCTGCTGTGTACTTCAGTTGTGTATCCTGGCAGCTGGTGAGCACTGTGGCTCCTATTGGGAAAGATAGCAAACTTCTGCAGATGGCAGGGGTCAGAATGAGGCAGAGCCTGGCTCAGATTGCCTGTGGGCCCGGTTGGAGGCACCCTCCCTCCCCAGGCAGGAATCCTGCACACTTCCAAAGCTGGCCTTGCAGGCACCTGGTGCCTGCAGGCAGCTCAAGCGGAACCAGCTTGTCAACATGTCATCTTGAGGAACTGACTATTTGTATACAGAACACTCTACCACCTCCTCCAGTTTCCCAGCGCCTCCAGCTCAACTTGCAGCAATGACACCAGTGAGCATCTCATATTCATACTCAGAGTCAACAGTAATCACCATGCTCCAAATCAGCCTGCTTACTCCATGGAAAAGTTCTGGGAAGAGGGGTCACTCTAACCTTGTCTCGTCAAGGGAAAAACTCCCCAACCACACTGGCATCCTATAGGAAATGGTTTGTCCTGGAACTCCCTGTGTACACCAAGTTGATGTCAAACTTACAGAGATGTGCCAGCCTCCGGTTCCTAAGTGCTAGTCTTTCTGTTTTTCAAGAGAAGGCTGTAGGGCGAAGTTAGGGATCAAGAAGAGCCCTATAGAACAGAACTGCCCTTCAGGACCGATTCAGTCCCTACGGTGCACAGCAGAGGAACAAAAGGAGGTAAAGGGTATCCAGACTCTCAGGCAGGGATGCCCATCACCAAGGGAAGGTGCGAAAAAAGGCTTTGACCCTAAACTAAATGGTGTTTCAAAGCTCCCTAGTGTCTACCAGCCCAGAGATCCAGGCGTGTGAGGATGGGTGAGAATAGCCTACTTGACCCATGCAACCTGAGTAGAGGCTTCTTAACTTGGGAAGCTTTCATCACGGACATTCCAGAGAGCAGCTAAGTGAAGGCTGCTTGTCAAATGTTTACCACATAGCCCCGGTTCCAAGAGGTGGGCCAGAGCAGGGCCCATGTGGTGGTGGTTTCTCTCCAGGTGATCTTGGGGTACTTCCAAGGCCCCCAAGTTCAGTGGGCCTTGCTCACTTTCCTATAGCACACCCTCTATTCTTCCTGGAATGACCAGAAGAAACTCACCTGTTCTTTCAAATGTTTGTAGAAAACTACTGTGGGGGCAGGCAGCAGTCTACGGGAGGCAGCACCCCAAACTAGTCTGCCAACACCCTCCCTCCCTATATGCACTGTCCACAAGCAGGCCTGAGTGTCCTGGAGTCCCTGAGCTTCAGAGGCACTAGGCTAATGGAGGGGGGTGTGAAACTACATGGGCCAGGTCTGACTACCTGGTGCCTCCTCTGCTTCCTGTGCTGCGAGACAAATAAATCAAGTTTAGACTGCCCCCTTTATCCTTTACCCACCTCCACAGTGATCTTGTGGGGACTATGTAAGATTGACAGCCTGACCCAGGCAAGGCTGGGCAGCAGAGCGAGCAACTGGCAGGCATAATCCACTATCACTGTAACAAGGTCTCAGCTGTTTTTTTTTTTGTTTTTTTTTTTGTTTTTTCTAAAAGGTAAAAGAGGAAGCCACTGCAACAGGCCCTCACTAAAATCCTGCAGGCTCCCAAGAACTCAAGTCCAAGGCCATGCTCACAGGGCTCATCTACATCCAGCCTCCCAGTGACAGTCTGACTGGGAACTCTGCCTACACTAAGCCTTCCTTCAGCAGTCAGGCTTCTGGGCCTTTTCTCAAGCTTGTCCCTTCTGCTGCTCTCCAACTGAGAGACCCCTAGATCTTCCGCTCAGCCCTGGCATGGAAGCCCATCCTCTGGGAAGCCATGTCTGTCCCTGTCCCATCATTCTGAGCAGAAGCTCTGTCACACCAGAGAGAGCTTTATTCCCCCATCCCTGCTGCCTAGACTGCTCTCCCAGGCCACTGTTCCCAGCCTCGCTCCTCACCAAGAGCCTCCCTCAAGTTCTCAAAGTTTCTTTTCAGCTCAAAAATCTTTGTGTATGTGATACAAACTGGCCCTTACACCCCACAGTTCTGCTCTGATAGAACTATCAGTGGTTGGGAAGTGGTAAACAGGTGGGACACACAGCTGCTCCCCTGGGAGCAGCCCAACTCTACACTTATCTTTCTGTTGCAAAGAGGCCAGACACTGAGCCATCAGGAAAACTACTGCTGAAAACTGGGCAGGAGGCGCCACTCCAACACCACACCTAACCTGAACTTCTTCCCTTGTGAAGACTGAAGAAACTCAGAAATTCATTCTCTCTCTCTGTCATGAAACATTCTCATCTAACTGACACAGCCTATCATTAACTGGATGTCTGTGCAGCAGGTACAAACATTTTTCAAGCTCCTTTGCTAAACAGTATCTGTCAGAAAACAACACGGGTTTCATCCTCTCCCTCCCTTCAAGTCTTTCTGTCCTCACTCAGCTTCTAACAGCCTCTCCCAGAACCCAGGCTTTTCTCCCAGCCTTTCCCCAACTTCCTGGTAGTCTTCCGTCTTCTTTGGCCCTTGTTTTGGAGGCTTCTGATTTTGTGTCCTACCCCTCTCACCTGCTTCCCGACACCTGCTTGGACCTTTCCCCAGTGCTCCTCTCTGCTTGTTCCTTCAAGAGCCTTGCCTGCTCCCATGTAGTGCCATTTCCCCCTACCCTCCTACATCCCAAGGCTCGGGGCCCTCTCCCCAGATCCCCTCAAGCTTTCCAGTCCTACCATCTTAGGTCTCCCCATCAGCATCTTACACTCTCTGAGTCTGCCTCTTCCTGGCTGGTGAGCCTTTCGGAGGGCCAGACTCAATTCTGAGCACATTACACATAGTTTATCCTCATAACAAACTTCTGCAGTCAGTTAGTTTTTACCAATGAGCCCTTTCAGGGAAACCTACTTCCTAAGGTAAAGAAAGCAAGGAACCGCATCCCAAGCATGGGTTACGCTGCTCCTAAGTTAATATGGCTGAAGATGGCAAACTTGCATAAACTTTGTGTGAGGTATCTGCCACCTCCTGGGTGTGTTCAAGCCCCAGACTTGAGGAGCACCTAGTAGGCCTCTACCCTACTGATTCCCTTGTGTGCCTCATCCTCCCACTGCCATTTTCTTGGCCAAACCAGTGTCACTGTCCGTTCATTTCTGCCCCCTACAACCAAGTCTCCAACACTCGGTCCAGGTCTCCTTGCCATCAGTCACTCTTAGCAGAGCCTCACTCTCCCTCACACCTCGTAATCCTCATCATGCACAGGGTCGCCTCAACCCAGGTCCCCTCGGTCTGGTGTCCTCACCCCGGCAGCCAGGGCCGCACAGATCCACGGGCACTAGCCTGGGAAAGGCGCGGCCACCACTTAGCGGGTGTCGTCAGCCACAGGGCCACGGCCAGGGCCTGAAAGGCCGCAGAGGGGCTCCCAAAGTGCAGAGAGCAGAAGGGCCCGCTCTTCCCCGCCTTGGGCCCAGCCTCACTCGCTGCTCACCCAAAGAGGCCGGAGAAGAAGGACTGCGAGTTCTTCACCTTGCGCTCCGCTTCAGCCAGCAGCGCCATAGCCTCAGCCTGCTTCCCGGAGGTGTCCATGACGTCGCACAGCTGCTCGGCTCAGGCCGGACACAGCCTGGCGACGACTCACAGGCCCCGGACACCGCGCACTCAGCGGAGCTCCGCCCGCTGCGTTGACGTCACCCGGGCCTGCTACCCCACGTGAACCGTGAGAACCAACCAGCGGGCTCAAGCTGCGAAGCACCCTCCTCCCGGCGCGCCCCCTCGGGCTACCGCACTCCGCACCTTGACCCGCAACACGTGATCACAAGCCCGCCGTCTGACGCCGCTAGCTTCCGAGACCCACAGAGCACACTGCCACGTGACACCAAATAAGCCAATCATAAGCCCGCACTGCCAAGTGCCCATCCCTCCCCAAAGCGCGACCTTTGACTCCCTCCAACCAATCAGAAGGCTCTACAGACTTGTTCCGCCACGCCTCGGCGGAACTGGGTTACAGTAATCGGCAAACCAGTGTCGCGGCGCTCACGTGACGCCTCAAAGTCGATGCTCCAAGTTTGACAGACCCAGCAGTTTAGCTCCGCCTCCTGGCTCACTTTATGTCTTAGTCACTTGGGAAAAAGCTGTGTAGTAAAAAAGAACCTTCTTACTCCCTCTGGCGATCGTCTCTAGAATTGGCTTGGGGAGTCCAGAAGGTCTCCATTTCTAGCTGCATGGCTCAGCTGCTAAAGGCATTTGCTACCAAGTTTAACAACCATAGTTCGATTCCTGGAACCCACATGGTGGAAGATGAGAATTGACTGCTCTAAGTTGTTCTCTAACCTACACATACAATGCCTTTAGAGTATCTTTCAGTGCCACACACAGAATGGCACTGGATACCCAGACCCATGTAAAAAGCTGTCTGTCAGCAGGTCACTGTAACAGGAATGGTGGGTGGGAGACAGGCATATGCCTGGAGCTTGCTGGCCAGCCAATCTGGCAGAATCATTGAGCTCCAAGGTCAGAAAGAGACCTGATTTCAAAAAATCAGATGCAGAACAACCTTCAGTTCAGTACTGTGCTATCGTAAGAGTAACGTCTTACTATATGAGAGAAACTGGGTATGTGGGAACTTTTGGTACTACGCTAGTTTTCTGTAAATCTAGTTATTAAAGAATCAGTCCCCAGGGCTCTGCTCACAGTGATTCCAGTCCCAACAGTGTGCTGTGGTGCAGGAATCTGTATCTGTTCTTTACTGAACTTTACTGAGTAGCAGAGAACATTTGAGGAAAGTGTTATGTGAGTTGGCTGTTGGGGACAGGAAAAGGCAAAAGACATCTTCCCCTGACCCTTTCTCAAATGCCTGTGCTCACCACGACTGTGCTCTGTCCCTGGAGTTGGTGAGTTTGGATGGCCGTAAGCAGTTACAGTTCCACCTCCATTTGCTGCAACATGTCATCCTTTTGGAACAATGAGCTATGCAGCAATAGATGACTATATACCCTCAACCCGTAAGGCCAGACTCATGCATTTCCAATCATGAAGTTGGGTCATTCAGGGTAAAGTAGTGGAATGCTCACTGCATAGGAATTCTCAGGTCACTGGGAACACCTAACAAGCAAAGAGCATTTCCTCATTTACCAGCTACACACATTGGGAAAAAGTGTTCAAGTTGGAAGGAAGAGAGCCATTCTGGTTACTGGGCTGTCCTGTACCCCTCATTTCCCTCAAACAGGCTATCTCAACAGCTCCAAAATCAATTCCCTCCCTACCTTTAGGCTTTAGCTGAGATGTTGAGACCGTCTCTGTAGTGCTGGGATGGCCCTGGGACACAAGAGGCGAGGCATGGCTCTTGCAGGTTGGGGTTGGTATAGATGTCCCTGACTTTACATGGGCTGTAGCCAAGGCACCACTCTGCCTGCTGTTAGGGTCCTTCTTCATCTCAGGTTGAGCAGCTAGATGTACACATGCTTTTCTGGCTTCAGTCTAACCAATCCTTCCCATTATCATCGTCAGATTGTGCCTACTGTCACTACCTTTTCACCTGTGTGCTCATTCACAGCTGCTACAAGACCCCTCCTAAAATGAAGCTCTATGATGAAGGGGCTTTCACTGCTGTGTGTGTATATGCCCATCTACAGACTGAGAAGAGCTGGTGTGTGCTGCTAAACAGCACAGCTGACTGTGCCCACCTTCTCCCCTCTCTCTGCTCACCTCCTGGCCCCAGATATGGCCCTGAAGCTTCTGCAGAGCACACAGGCTTGGAAGTTGGAAGACAGCTCTTTAAGAACCCAATTTAATAAGATACAAGCAGACACGTACAAAATACACCTAACAATATACAGTCATTGCAAGACTAGGGATGGTGGGAATGCAGGGAGGCCCTGCCCCAAGGAGGGCCCAGCTCACTGTATCTCAGGTGTCCTTACTGATTCTCTCTAACCAATGTCAGCCCCATGCCTACAGCTCAGATCTAAATGCCACCTAGACCAAATCTTCTGCCTCCCAGGGTCCCCTGCTCCAAGTGACTGGGACTGCAAATAAGCAACTATTAACCAGGAGAGAATGGAGCCTCTGATTATCCACATGACTCCAGAGCTACCTTGAGAGCTTCTGCCTGTTCATGTCCAAATGCTAGCCAAAGATGCTAGCAAGGATAGAAGTGAGAGGACAGAGAGGATAAGAATGCCTCAAACACTTCTGAGGGGCCCAGGACACTGGTTCAGAGCTGGATCCCCTCTCCTTGCAGACGAGCTTCTAGCAAGAAGTCACCACTGCAGGGGGCCCATGTCGGCCCCCAGCTCTTCTTCTTCCTCCTCCTCTTCCTCCTTCAGTGGGTAGGGCTTCACAGGCCACTTCACCCTAACAGGTTCCACATGCTCCTGGAGGCGGTGGCGCTTCATGTGGGCATTCCGACTCTTGATCTTGTCGAACACCCTGAGGAGTCATAAAGATGTGGGTCAGAGATGGAGGAGTTAGGGAAGCAAGCCAGGCCAGAGACTGAAGGTCCAGAGGGAAGGCTGGTACCTCTCGCACTCTCTGCAAGGGAACACGCCCTGGCTCTCCACACTCCCTGGAGGCTCAGGGGTGCGCTTGGGGGCTGCACTTGGGCTGGAGTGAAGGATAGACTCCCTCCTGTAACTCTTGGTCTTTATCTTTAACTCAGGAGTTGGACGGTGGGTAGGTCTCTCTCGAGGGCTGCAAGTCACCTACAGAGAGGGTAAAGATGACTTAAGACACTAGTGTGGGACCATGTCTTCTACACAGAAACCTTCCCTTGAGAACCTCCACCACCCTCTGACTAGACCACAGAAGCACCCAGACCATGTCCTCATGCATCTTCTACCTTGTCTTCAGTCCTTTCTACCTCATCCAGCTCTCTTCTGCCCCTCTTCTCCAGCCCAGGAGCTCGGCCACAGTCAAACTTAACCATCTTTTTCCAGATGTAGTAGTACTCAACACACTGTGCTACACTTTTAGTCTGGATCTAGTGGGAAGGAAGATACAAAAGCAGGCTGTGGGCAGTACCTTACATGTGAACTCCACCCTGGAAATCCCTTCCCCAACATCTCTGCCCATGGCTGGGCAAAGGCAGGGATCTTGGTCTTTCCAGGAGGTGAAGGGTCCAAAGTGAAGCCACACAGTAGCCATCAGCACTAAGTCCAGCATGCTTCTTCCCTGTAGGAAGACACACAAAGACCCACGAGTAAGGAGGCTCACTGTGACATTATAGCAGGCAACAGCCATACTTGGTGAGATTAGGATTAACACAGAATGCCTTTCCTCTGTGGTGAGCTTTCAGCCACCACAACTAAGCATAGCCTAGGAAGTCCTCCAGGGACAGTGGCCCCAAGGATAGTTATTAGTGCACATAGCACTTAGGCCCAGTCACTTATTCTTGCAAAAGTATGACTCCTGCGCTGAATGTCATACCGCCTGTCTCTGGAGGCAAAGGCCGCATGAGAGTTATAGGACAGGCTGGGTACATAGTGAATCCAGACCAGTCAGGGATATAGAGCAACCATGTCTCAACAAACATGACTTCTGGTGGATGCCTTTAATCCCAACACATTGGGAGACAGAGGGCAGTGAATCTCTGTGAATTCAAGGCCTGTCTGATCTACAAAGTGAGTTCCAGGACAGCCAAGGCTATACAGAGAAACTGTCTTGAAAAACAAAACAAAACACACCAATCAATCAATTAAACAAGCCAATGACTTCTGGAGCCAGGTGTAGTGAGTGATATGGGACTATAATCCTAGATCTCAGGAGGTTGAGGCAGGAGGACTGAGAGTCTGAGGCCAGTCTGGGCTACACATTGATACCTTACATCAAGAAAGAAAGAACTCTGGATGATGGTGGAGGGAACAAAAATGGAGAGCTGGAGGTGAGACCTAGTGGTAGAGAGATTGCTTACTATGAAAGAGGATGTGGGTTCCATTCCCAGCACCAAGAAGAGGAGGGAGAGGATGGGAGGTAGGATGGAAGGAAAGTTCAGCTGTCCGGGACACTTTCCTAGGAAATTAACTGGCCAAGTGAGCTCCTCACTCCAGAATACACTTTCTCCACATGAACCTGGAACTGCTTGTGTGCTGTCACAAACTAGAAGTCAAGCAGCATGTATACTCTGCTTAGGAAACAGCCCCAAGTTAAAAGGAAATGGAAGATGGCTTCTGCTTCTGAGAAAGATAGAGCAACAGGAACAAATTCACCTTCCAGCCAAAAATGATGAAAGAAGCAGTGCTGGGAAGGGTAGTAAGCTCTGAGAGCAGACTTTGTACATGCTGTTCATAGCCACTGTATTTTATAATTGCCCAGACTGGACACCCTCAAATGCCTATCAACTAAGAAATGATTAAATACAGCTCTAGTGCATCCATGCAGCACAGTATTATTTAGCAGCAGAAAGGATGAACCATTAATAAATGCAACACAAATGAACTTCAAAGTAAGTATACTGAGTACAAGCAGCTAGATGAAGTGTGGAACACAAGCTGTTTGACTGCCCTAGCGATACAAAACTCCAGAAAGTACAAACTTTCTTACAGGGCTGGCCAGGGACATGGAGGGAGGCACAGTGGCATGTGTGATAGGCTACCAGAGAAGAAAGAAGTTCTGGGCATCACAGAGAAGTTGCTGTCTTGCCTGTGGTGACAATCCTACAGATTCATACATATGTAAAATATTCATCCATGTACCTTGCTTATGTGTAGTTATATGTATGTCATTTAAAAAAAAAAACAGAGAAGAGAACTGGGTGGTAGTAGCACACCCCTTTAATTCCAGCAGAGGCAGGTGGATCTTTGTGAGTTTGAAGCTAACCTGGTCTACATAGTGGGACAGCCAGAACAACATAGAGAGACCATCTCAAAAAACAAACAAACAAACAAAAAGAACCCCACCAAAAACAAACAACAAAAATAGAAGAGAGTATTAGGTTTTATGTTCGTGTACATTTCAGCACATGCACAGGAGTAAATCAGGACATAGAAAGGCAGCAAGTGCTGAGCTGCAGTGAGCAGCACTTACTTAGGAGAAGCAGGGCAGCAGCAGGGTAGCCTTCTAAGGTAATAAGCCGCTTACAAGGTACTGAATGTGCTGCAGGCAGGTAGGGACAGTTGTGCGAGGTGGGGTTTGCTGCCCCAGCCTTCTGTCATCTTACCGTCTTGTGTATCAGGTAAAAGTCCTTCTTGTGAGCACAGAATGCTTTCTTGAAGAGCCTCTTCTCCATGGGGGTCCAGATGTCTGAACCTGCCGGGGAGTACAGCCAGGGAAGGGTAGGTTTTTCTCAAGGGACCACAGTCTGACTGACATTATGAACACTGATGATGTACTAATTTCAGACAGTCTTCCCTAATGCTACAAAGCTGGGGACTCATTGTCCTCATGTTATGTGAGCAACAGATGTGGCTGTGGTCTTAGTAGCCTAACAAAAGCAGGTGGTCTCAAGCTGCCTGACTTGGATGTGCTAGGTTTAAGTCCATATCCCTTGCCATCGTTAGGAACACTGATCTTGTTGAAGAATGATAGAACAGGACTGGTGGGGTTTAGTGAATGAACTTAAGACAGTGCTTGCTGAGTCCCCCTGGAAAGAACAGGCCCCTTCAGGAAGACAAACAAAAGCCCTGGAAGGAAGGCCAAGAAGAAGAGGCAGAAGTGAAATTTGCCATCAGCTGTGTCAGAGATCAGTCAGGTCCCAGTATCAAGCAGCCCTTTCTCCAGTCACCTGTGTAGCGATAGTCAGCCAGCGGGTGAGTCCGGGGCTTCTGGGGTCCTCTGAGTAACAGAGTCTCCAGGGCAACCTGGAAGGACAGGAGGTATGGGCCACTCACAAGGCCTGGGAATTAGGGGTTGTCTCCATTCTTCTTTCTTCTTCTTCTTTTTTTTTTTTTGGTTTTTCAAGACAGGGTTTCTCTGTCTAGTTCTGGCTGTCCTGGAACTCACTCTGTAGACCAGGCTGGCCTCGAACTCAGAAATCCGCCTGTCTCTGCCTCCCAAGTGCCTGTCTCCATTCTTCTTTCTTTCATTGAAAAACAGATGTCTATAAAGTCAATGTTGAAGGTGACCCACAGGTGCTTGGTCCTTATGCTGGTGGACAACCTGTTGGCCCATGATGACCTCACTAAGCACCTCTTTGAATGTCATCTTTGCTTTCAAAATATGACTTTTTTCATGAAGAACACAGTGTGTGGGTTTGTGAGGCACATTCCCCTACCCACCAGAGGCTGCTGCCTAGAAGAGTGCTGTCTCAGCCAACACTCCACTTTTTTCCCTCTTCTGCACTCCATGCTGGGCTACTGTTTCCTTTTAGCAGAGCTGGGGATGGAGCCTGGGCCTCACATATGAACTACACCACTGGCCTTTGACTTTTTGAGACAATCTCATACTGTAACCCAGGCTGGTCTTAAACTTATTCCAAGTGCTGGAAGCACAGGTGTGAGCAACCACATCCCTCAGCAATATACTTTTAAAGCTTTTGACTTTCTTAAATTATAAGCCCTGTGAGGTATGGGCTACTCTAATCCTAGTGGGAACAAGATCTGTTTTAGGATCTGGTACAAAATGAAAATAAGGATTTCTACTGAGTGGTGGTGGTGTATGCCTTTAATCCTAGCATTTGGGAAATAGGGGTAGGAGGATCTCTGAGTTCAAAGCCAAAATGGTATACAGAGCAAGTTCCAGGACAGCTAGGGATACTCAAAGAAATACTTTATCTGAAAACAAAAAAAAACAAAACAAACAAACAAACAAACAAACAAAAATCTACCCAAGATTTTTACTCAGAAAGTCTAAAGCCTACCTAGATAAAGACAATGAAGTATTAAGACAAGGACAGAGCCCTACATGATTGAGATCCAGTGGGTGCTCAGTATACACATGCCAGAGACTGCCCTCAGCTTGGCAGAAAGCATGGTCTAGGATTGAATGAGTCTCAGGTCTCAAACACTGGTCCTCCCCCACTGCCCCAGAACCCCTTCTCCTGGAGTAGTGGTTCTCAGGTTCTCAACTTTCCTAGTGTTGCAACCCTTTAATATAGTTCCTCATGTTGTGGTGACCCCCAACCATAAAACTATTTTCATTGTTATTTTGTAACTGTAGTTTTGCTGTTGTTATGAATCATAATATATTTATTTTTAAATGGCCTTTGGGTGACTTCAAAAGGGTCATGACCCACATGTTGAGAACTGCAGTCCTAGAGGATCAATAATTGACAGACAAACCCTGTAACTGACCAGCCTGTACTCCCCACTCTGATATTCTAGCCTCAAAGCACTGTAGACTTGGACCTTCACCTTCCCTCAGCTGGGCCCTCCAAGTCGCAGAAAGCCCAGCCTCAGGTGTGCAGGGTGCCCCAGGTCTCACCTGAACACTGCCCTGGGCATCATGTAGGCAGTGCAGGGCAAGCTCCAGGTTGGTGCCCCCTCCTGGCATCACGCTGGAACATGCTACATTGCACAGCTCCATAACTAAGGTCCCAGCAAAGCCGAAGAGCATTAGGAAGAAGAAATGAAGTCAGGCATGTGAGGGAGGTAGCCTTCCCCATGGCACAGGGGCTTCTGGTCAATTCCCCTTTCCTTACATTCCCAAGGTGTGGGCAGGGTGAGTAGGGGAAACAAAGAGGAACCATAGGAACCCTGGCCTGGCACCTGCACTGGCAAGTGAGAGGTAGGAGAGGGCAGCACAAGGAGGGAGACATGTTGGGCCAAGGGTACATTTCCTGGAGTTGGATGGGAACGAAGGAGCCTTGGGATCTGACTCAAAGCCTCAGCCACCTCTGTCCTGGGTCTCTGGGTTGGTCATCACATCTCCCCATGGCTTCCAGACCAGAGAAGCTACATTCTCATCCACTCTGGCCAGCGGCTTCTCCTGGAGTTCTGGGATCTCTGCCTGAAATCTGCTTCCTACGTTGATATGTCTGAAACAAGGCCACACACAAACATTGAGATGCAAAGCTGCCTAAGCCAGGAAACAGCAGAGATGTACCATGCATTCTGTTCACAGCCACAGCCTGCTCATGGCAGTTCGCTGCCATTTCTCAGACATGGTGGCTGCTTATTACGTTCATCACCCAACAGACACGGGCATTTCAGAACACTCTATGTGCTGACACTAACCACCTGTGTCCAGCCACAACCCACAGACGCCCTTGCCTCATGCACTACGCTGTCATCATCTCTGTCTAGAAACCCAGCTCCAGAGCAGAGACTCTGTCCCACCCCATGCTCATCTATGTTACAGAAGTAACACAGCAAAAACTTTTCACCTACTATTGGAGAAACCCACAGCTTCTGTATGGAATATCTGCATCTGATCTGTCCTTCCCTTGGAAGACAGGCCTGGGAAAGGGGGCTCTGGAAGGCCATGCTGGTGAAAGCACCCTCGATAGAAGGTCTTGGGCACTAAGGGTTCCAACTCACGGTTCGATGCTGATTTTAGTGTCATCCTTCACCACACAGATGCCAAAGGAGCCGTCCACTTGGTCTAGAAAACACACAGGGAAGGGCCTCAACAGAACTGACCTAACAAAATCCTCTCGGCCTTCTACCTGCCTTTGTGGACATGGTAGACAAACAAACTGTAAGGTCCAGAAGGAAAGAAAGACCTCTGAAAAAAGCAGATGAAGAAACTGAGTAATTTAAAATAAAACAAACAAACAAACAAACACAAAGCACCAGAGATGGGCAGATCTCTGTGAGTTCAAGGCCAGACTAGTCTACACAGTAAGGTCCAAGACTTCCAGGGCTACATAGAAAAACTCTGTCTCAAAAAATCAACCAACTGTTAAGGCTGGTGAGATGGCTCAGCTGGTGAAGATGCCACTAAGTCTGAAGAACTTAGATTAATCCTTGGGGCCCACGTGGTGAAAACAGGGAACTGACTGCTACATACACTCCGTCATCTCACGGGTGACCACACACAAGACAGACAGATGGACAGATAAACATAAATAAATACTAGATGGTTAAAAACTAATTTTAAAAATCCCACACAGTTAACAGGCTACTGAGATTGTCAGGGCATAAAGACACTTGCCCGCCGGGCGGTAGTGGCGCACACCTTTAATCCCAGCACTTGGGAGGCAGAGGCAGGCGGATTTCTGAGTTCAAGGCCAGCCTGGTCTACAGAGTGAGTTCCAGGACAGCCCGGGCTACACAGAGAAACCCTGTCTTGAAAAACCAAAAAAAAAAAAAAAAAGACACTTGCCCTAGACCATTTGATTCAATTACCAGGACCCATTAAGTGGAAGAAGAGATCTGACTGACTCATGAGATGCATTTTGAACTCCACACATGGTGTCCATGCTCATATGATTAAGCACATATAATCAATCAATAAATATAAGCTTTAAAAATTAAAAAACAATAGAAATGACTTTCTCTTGATAAGAATCACAGTCTGAGTCCTGAGCAAGCAAGTTTGACTTTCTTCCCTACAAGCTCCTGGCTTGGGTAATTGATGCTTTCTCCCAAGGACTTCACTCAAAGATGGGGCTACCCCACAACATACAACTCACAGGCTTAAGGAAATTGCAGAAAGGCATGTGAACTGATCCAGTGGGTAAAGGTGGTTACTGCCAACCCTGATGACCTGAGTTTGATCCCTAGTCCCCACATAGTGGAAGGAGAGAACTGACTCCAAGATGCTTTTTGACCTCCACGTGTGCCCACGTGCACAAATAGATATAATTTTTAAAAAAAGAAAGCAAAATTTAAAAAGTGTACAATTAACAATTCTTGGAAGGTAGCACGATGAATTTTCATCAAGGAATAACTTTAAGAGGTGGACATCTGGTGACAAAAAGTACAATGGCAGGCTGGGGAGATGGCTCAGCAGCTGAAAGCACAGACTGTTCTTCCAGAGGTTCTGAGTTCAATTCCCAACAACCACATGGTGGCTCACAACCATCTGTAATGGGATCCGATGCCCTCTTCTGGTGTGTCTGACACATCAGTGTACTCATATACATACAATAAATAAAATCTTTAAATAAATTATTTAAAAAGTTAAAATGGCCCAAGTTAAACTCATCAGGTTTGTCTGAGTTGGTAGAAGGAAAATGATCAGCAAACCTGGAACAGAGTGAGTTAAGAATCTGCAAAGGGAAAAGAATGCAGAAGGATGGCCATCACTGAAGGCTGAAACCACATGCAGTGGATGTCCCAGACAGAGAACAGAAGAGAATGGAAAGATATTTGAAGAGAGAATGATAGGAGAGGCCCCAGACTTGGTGAGAAACAATATATACATCCAATAAGCACTGTGATTCTAAACTGGACAAACACAGAGGCAAAAGTGCAAAGTCAAAGATTAAAATCTCAAAAGCAAAATGAGAAAAAAAAGCAAAACTAAACCCACCTGACCCTATGCAGAATTCCAGTAAGATAGTTGACTTCTAATAGATTGGTGGTCAGACGATAGGGGCACAGCACTATGCTGAAAGTAAATGTCAAGTCTTATACCAGAAAGTTAACCTTAAAAAGCAAAGTGAAAAAGATCACAAGATTTAAAGAAGACTGGGGAAAATCTGTTGCTACCAATTTTGGCTTATGAGAAATATTACAGGGGGATAATCTTCACCCTTGGGAGGAAGATACCAAGACGTCCCACAGCACAGATGGAATTTGAACATGGCTGGGAGTAAAAGAAGCCAAGCATAAGGAACCACATATTGTGACTCCATGTGTTTGAAACCTTTCAAGCAGTCAAGCCTACAGAGACAAAAGTTGGATGAGCTCAGCCCAAACCTGAGCAAGAGAATGGGAAAGGAATAGTGGCAGAGAGCAGAGTTCCTTTCTTGGGTGAAAATGTCTGAAAAGCCATTATGGGATGATGATAGATGGTCCTGTATCATTACTAAGAACCACTGAACCATTATGCAGTTTAAAATAAGTTGTGGGGCTGGAGAGATGGCTCACATTGCTTTTGCAGAAGACTCAAGTTCAGTTCCCAGAACCTACATGAGGTAGCTCACAACTACCTATTACTTCAGCTCCAGGAGATCTAATGTCCCTAAACTAAACTACACAGGTACCTGCACTCTCATGTGCATACAATACCCACAAACAGATAGATAGATAGATAGATAGATAGATAGATAGATAGATAGATAGATACACATACACATACACACACACACACACACACACACACACAATTCTAAAAAATTAAGCTAGGATGGTAGTACACACTTTTAATCTCATAACTCAGGGGACAGAGGCAGGCAAATCTCTGTGTAAGGCCTCCCTGCTCTACATAGTGTGGTCCAGGCTAGCCAGGACTACACAGTGAGACCCTGTCTCAAAACAAACAAGGATTAATTGTAGAGTATGTGAATTGTATGCCATTAAAGCTATTGTTACCTTCATTAATCTTTAAAAAGTGGTTGTAAAGAGGCAGTGGTGTGGCTCCACCCTCCAAAGTGCTGGCAGTAGTAATTGTTCAGGAAATCACAAAAGATAGTCTAATTTATTGTGATTTATTTTCTCTTCCTAATTAATTTAAATATCAGCTGCATAAAGCAATGTATATCATGGGCCTGAAACATCTAGAAATGTAATATATGTTACAGTGACAGTACAAAGGACCAAAGCTGTCTTCTCTGGAGATGGCACAGTCATTTTGGAACTCCTCAGCTAAACCCCCAGAATGCCAATAGAAAAACAAGGGAAAACTAACTAAACAAAATCCTGTGTGTCAGAGTGCATATTTACAGACCCACTGCTGGAGAGGTAGAACAGAACCCCCAGGCTCACTTGACACCAGCCCACTTTGTTCCATGAGCTCCAGACCAGTGAAAGAGCCTGTCTCAAAAGAAAGAGGCATTGACAGGTTTATCTTCTAGTCTCCACACACGTGGTGGTTTGAATATGCGTGGCCCAGAAAGTGACACTCTTTGGAGATGTGGCCTTGCTGGAGGAAATATATCACTGTGGGCATGGGCTTTAAGACCCTCATCCTAGCTGCCTGGAAGTAAGTCTTCTCCTGGAGGCCTTCAGATGAAGATGTAGAATTCTCAGCATCTCCTGCACCATGCCTGCCTGGATGCTGCCATGCCATGCTCTCACTTGATGATAATGGACTGAGCCATTGAACCTGTAAGCCAGTCCCAATTAAATGCTATCCTTCTAAGAGTTGCTTTGGTCATGGTGTCTGTTCACAGCAGTAAAACCTTACGACAACACACATGTGTACCTGTATATACATGAACACACACAGAGCCTGCATGCACACACACAAAGAAGAATAGCACCCAATGGTAATGGCCCTATAAGAATTACAGAAAAGCATAAAATGGTAATGAAGGGTACAGTAAACTCAGCAGTGCTTGATTTCTTCTATTGCTTTGACTTCATATGACCAAATCTATAAAATTATACATAAAGTTGAAAAGACAACAGTTCAGAATGGAGTCTGCTGACACATCTGCTAGGAAACAGATGGGACAGAGGCCCATGAGATGGAGAATGCAGTGTCTTTGCTCTTCACCATTGCTACATGAACACAGATCTGAATGGATTCTGCTAAGGAAAGATGTCTATTGCACAGCAAATGGTGGCATGTGCCTGCCTTTCCACCACTTGGGAGACACAGGTAGGAGAATGGGGAGTCCCAGGCCAGCCTGGGCTGTATAGAGTTCCTATCTCAAAAAACAGCAACAAGCAAAGATATGTAAGACACACACTGGGAAAAATGATTGAGACAAAAATGCAACATGTCCTAAATAAATGGGAAGATGGTCCAGCCCATCACAAATAGAAGGTCTAAATTATTTAGGATAGTAATACTTTCCAACTTATCTACATATTAAACAGGGAACTATCAGAATCACCATTGATTCCAAAATTCTACAGTAATCCAATGGACCCACGACAGCTAACACAATCCTGGAAGACAGAACAACATAAGAGAATTCAAATACACCTATTTGAAAGCTTACACAATCCTACAGTAGTCAAAGCACTATGGTACCAGCATAAGAAGAAGCATGCAGATCATAGAGAAGAACTAGTCTCAGGAGCAGACACACGCACTGACGATTAATGGAGGTGTGTGCTTGTGTGTGCAAGTGCACATTTATGCAGAAAAGCATGCAAGTGTGTGAGGGGGGCACGGGTAAATGTCATATGTTATTCCCTCACCGTGTTTTCTGAGACAAGATCACTCTCTGGCCTACAGCTCACTACACAAGCTGGACTGGCTGCCAGGAAAGCCCCAGCCTCCCTAGTGTGGACAGCACATGCGCATGCCACTACATTAGGCTTTTTTTTTTTTTAAATAGGCTCTGGGGACTGAACTCAGGTCTTCACGCCTTGGTAAACTGATTTTAATAAAAACAATCTGCTAAAACCAACTTGATGGGAATGATATTTTCAGCAAATGATCCTGGAGTGAATGGAATCCATGCAAAATAAATGAACTTTGATCCTTACCTCATACAATATCCGAAAGCTAGTTGGAAATTGATTAAAGATGTAAATTTAAGAGTCAAAATTATAGCTGGGCAGTGGTGGCAGATGTCTTTAGTTCCTACCCTTGGGAGGCAGAGGCAGGTGAATTTCTATGAGTTCGAGGCCAGCCTGGTCTACAGAGTGAGTTCCAGGACAGCCAACGCTAGATAAAGAGATTCTGTCTTGAAAAACCAAGCCAAGCCAAACCAAACCAAACCAAACAAACAAAACTATAAAACTCTCTCTCTCAAAAAAAAGATAGTACTGTGCATCTAGCTACTCACGAGGCTGAGGCAGGAGGGGTGTGAACTCAAGGCTTGCTTGGCCTACAGAGTAAAATGGCTCTTCATTACTCTGTGCCAGTCAACTGGTCACATGTAAAACCTAGTGCACAAATGACACTAGGAGAATAAACAGATCTCCTTAATTTATAATGAAGGACACACCAACAGCCAATGAACACCCAGCAAGATTCTTGGCACCAATAGCCATTAGGATAACACAAATCCACACAAAACAATAGGCACCTTTCATCTGACAGGATGGCTAGAAAGAATCGCAGTCTATAAGTGCAGGTAAGGGGCAGAGGTATCAGGACTCTCCTGATTGTTGGCAGGAATCCAAAATGGGACAAACACTCTAGCACATAGTTTGGCAGTTTCTTAGATAGTGAAACAGATTTCCATGTGACCCAGTATTTCTTTCTAGGTATGTACACAAAAGGAACTGGTACACAGACCCGCACAGGAAGTTAGACACAAGTGTTCTTACAGTATTATTTACAATAGCTAAAAGGAAAACAATACACATACTTATCAACTGATGATTAAAAAGAGTAGTCTGGCCATTGGGTAGACTATTACTCACTAACACACACTACCACCTAGTGAACCCTGAAAGCATCAAATTAAGTAAAATGGGTGATACATTAAAAGCTACACACTGTATGATGTCACTTATATGAAATACCCAGCATAGGCAAGGCTATAGTGACAGGAAGTAGATGAGTGGCTCCCTGAGGCCAGGAGATACATAGGACTTCGAGAATGAAAGCAAGAAGGGTGGTGTTGCCGTTGGTGGAGTACAGGGTTCTGGAATGGCAAAAACCCTCTATAGATAGTGTGCAGGGAAGCTCAGAGACCAGAGGGCAGCCTCAAAGCACAAGCTTTAAATGGCTGAGCTACATGGTAGGCAACCATGGTGTGTGTCTCTGTCTCCATAGAGTGGTTATAAAAATGAACAGAAGAGGTATTAGGCTGAATGGCCTCTATGTGTTCTCTCTGGCTGTTAACAAAAAAACTAACTAACTAACTAAATAACTAAATAACTAACTAAACATCTAGAAGAATCATCTTGGTATGTTTCTGAGTAGCAATGAGTCCCCCAGAATAGGCACATACAAGGCTGGAAATAATGGCTGGATCATATACTGCAAGGCAGAGAGATTGTTGGCCATAAGAGAAGCACCTTAGCCTGGAACAGAGTAGCTTTCTGGCCTCACTCACCAAGTACAGGGCTGATGAGGTGGGGCCCAGCCCTGGATGTGGAGCAGAGGGTATTGAAGTACAGCCCAGAGCCCTCACGAATCGGGCTAAGCATAGGCGGTGGTGTGTAGGGAGAGCACTGAAACAAGCCCTTCAGGAGGTGGTCCACCAGGAACACAGGAGAGCGCAGGCAGCTCTGGTGGCATCCTCCTGGGCCTGGCTCCCCAAGGACAGAGGGTGCAGGAGGGGCAAATAGGGCCTTGGGCTGGGGCCGTTTCTTCCGTTTTCTGTACTGACTGCTCTCCTTGCTGTCTCTCTCTTCCCCATCTTTTTCTTGTCCCTGAAAAAGAGAGAACAGAACCACAGGTGTCACCAGAGACAACCTGTTGCATCAACTCAGTCTTCAGCTTGTCTTCAGATGGGAAAATGGGGCTTTTCATGGGGACAGAGGGAAGGAGGATATGTATGTCTGCCATGGCCATACCCAGGGTTTAAGCACAGGAGGCTGAGTAGGACCTTCTGTTCATAGTCCAGCCCACATGAGCCAGAGCTGACTGACATACTCAATATGGTGACATCCTGAGGCTCAGAGCCTCCTCATACAGTCATATAGGGATACATGGGGGCAGTTCAATGGCTCCAGTGACAAGCATTCCAAGAGTGAGGGTCAGATACAGGGTGTATGCCTTTGATCTCAGCACATAGGAGGCAGAAGCAAATCTCTGTGAGTTCAAGGCTAGCCTGACTTATATATAGCAAGTTCCAGGTAAGGCAGGACTATAATAGAGACCCTGTCTCACAAAATAAATAAGCAAACAAAACTCCCAGATAACAATAAAAATATGTATAAAAAGGGCCGGGCGGTGGTGGCGCACGCCTTTAATCCCAGCACTCGGGAGGCAGAGGCAGGCGGATTTCTGAGTTCGAGGCCAGCCTGGTCTACAGAGTGAGTTCCAGGACAGCCCGGGCTATACAGAGAAACCCTGTCTCGAAAAACCAAAAAAAAAAAAAAAAAATATATATATATATATATATATATATATGTATAAAAAGGAAAAAAAGAATGAGAGCCAGAGACAAGAGTATTATGGCAACAAAAATGTGTTCTTCCAGATATGTTCTCTGTGTATTTTATGAGCCAACACTGGCCTTGCACTGACACAGAAACTTCAGGCCAGGGTCCAGTAGTACAGAGATGAGACTCGGGGAGATCCACCACTGCAATCATAATGATCTCTCATATCTTCTACTGTTCCTTCCTCCCTGACAGCCTTCCTTTTCTTCCAGGCCTTAGCTCTGACATACCTTCCTGCCTGGCCCCTCAGCCTTCCTTAGTTCCTTCTTCTCCTGCATCCCAGCTCTGCAAATTTTGGGTCATTGCTGACTAGGGTCAGGACCTGGGCTGTCAATATCATTGCTGTCATCAGCACTCACATCATTAGGCCTGTCATGGGCTCAGCCAGTGCTGACTGTGGATACAAACCAAGGCTTCTAGAGTAGGGACTTACGTGTGCTTTGGTTTGGGGTTTTCCTAGGACTTCCACAGCAAGTGGGAAACAGCAGATGAAGAAGCACCCATCCTGGCTGAGTCTTCCAGCTATAGCTATGCTTTCCAAGGACATTTTGGCTCTTGGGGGACCCCTGTTCCCAGCAGGCCTCAGTGCAAAACTTTGCCAAACACCTGAGCATAGAGCATTAGTAGCTCTAAGACACAGAGCAGCCAGGAAGAAGTGACTCCTGGTGACATAGAAAGTCTACAAGGCTGGTTCAAGAGCCGGAGAGGCTGCTGCAGGCCTGCACAGATGGTCCTGGCCCTCATGTCACCCCATCATCCTTGCCAGGATGCTGCCTTTAACCTGACATGGATGACACTGTCTCTTCATTCATCCCCAAAGCCTGTCTAACCCCAGACTACAGAAACCACTGTTTTCCCCTTCACCTGTTGCTCCTGCTTCCCTCGAGGTGATGGCCACTGGTCACTATGGAAACACATGTGGCTGCTCAGCCCTTTCTCGGTGTAAAACATCTGGCTGCAATTCTTGCACACAAAAGTGCTCTTTGACTCCATCCAGTCTGTGGGACCCCCATTTGGCTGATGGCTGTAGAGAGAAAAGGCAGAGAGAGAATGGGAGAATGAGGCTCTATCCCTGACTACTGCTTTGTTGTTGCTGTCTTTGCTTTTGGTTTGGTTTGGGTTTTTGTTGTTGTTTTTGTTTGTTTGTTGCATGCAACCCCAATCCACTGAAAACTTGTACTAAACAATGAAAATGGAAGACCATTTTCAACTTTCCAAGGGTTGAAACATCTTCTGCAGGTCTGGAGGCATCTGGCTCCCTCACTCAAGACAGTACAGAGAAGCCAGAGGACTTTCCAGGGGAGTGCCTTGGTGGGGCATGAGAGCTTTTGAACTTACCATCCGCCTGCCAAGCTCTCTTCCTTCACTGGATGGGGGAGTCTGTAGATGTTTCCACCCTGGAGATGAGAAGATATCTGAGCCAGCAGAGCCCAGACAAGGGAATAAGGAAGACAGCATTGGGGAAGTCTGCTTGATGGTGCTCTGCGCAATGGTGTCTCAGAACTGACACCAAAGCAAAGCAGAAAACCTAACAGACACAGTGGACTCATTAAAACTGAAAGCCTCAATCCCACAAATATTCACACATAAGATGAAAAGGCAGCCCACACAAGGGAAGAGAAAGTCACATGTTTGGTGTACATACAGAATATCTCTATTTCCATCCATCCATCCATCCATCCATCTATCTATCTATCTATCTATCTATCTATCTATCTATCTATCTATCTATCTATCTATTCTATCTATATCTTTGCAAGTCAGAAAGACAGCAGTTCACAAGTGATCTATAAGCACATGGGAGGATTCTAACATCAGCAATGCCAGGGGCATGAGAGCGGCAGCACCAGCAGACACCACTGCATAGCTTAGTGTGACTGTGACAGCAAAGAGGATGGAGAAACCAGGGCACCTGTATACAGCAGAGACACTGGGAAATTACTGCTTTCTAGAAAGTAGTCTGGCTACTCCTTAAACATGGGGCAAGAGACTCTGTAGGATCTGGTGGTTCCAGCCCTTGGTCTAGCCAAGAGAAACAAGAACACATGCACCCACAAAAAAGCTGTACACAGCCTTCCCAATAGGTCACACACATGAGCCATAGTGGAAATAGTTCACTCATGAATGGCAAAATAAAATCTGGCCTGTCTATCCACTGGCTATTGCTCAGCCAGGAAAAGGAATGGAATAGAGTAGGTAGTAAGATGGCGGGGGGTGGGGGTTGGGAGGAGAGGCACTTGCTGCCAATCTGGTGCAATCTTGTCTGATAATCTGGTGGAAGGAGAAAACCAGCTCCCACAAGCTGTCCTCTGAGTTCCACATGACCTCTGTGGCAAGCTCATGATAATACTAACACCTACCCCCAACAAAAAATGTGCCAAATGGCACAGGTCTTTAATCTTACCACTCAGGGGAGGCAGAGACAGGCTGATTTCAACTGATCTCTGTGAGTTCAAGGCCAACCTGGACTACATAGCAAGTCCCAGGCCAGTTAAAGTTACACACCCAGACACTAAATAAATATAAAAATTGTTTTTAATTTCTAAAAAAAATGAAGCACTTACAGATGCTGGCATATGAATGGACCTTAATCATGTGATACAAACAGGTAATGCCCGACACAAACCACCACACAACATCTGACTCTACTGACATGAAATGTCCAGAGCAGTTAAGCCATGGAGACAGAGGATTTGTGGGTACCCAGGGCTGGAAAGATAATGGTAGAGAGACCAAAAGACCAGGGTGATTACTAAGGGGTGCAGGGTATCTTCTGGGAGTGATAAAGTGTTCTGGTCAACAGTAATAGCTGTGTAAACTTGTGACTATACCAGTATCTGCCAAAGCACCAACTTTGTAAGGGTTCATTATACATCATTTGGCTAACGAAGATGTAAATGTTTACAAAGTGGTAGCTGTGAGATGGAGGGAATGATGCTGGTTTCACTAAGAGGAGTGGCTAAGTGCCCAGAGCAGATGGTCACTGCATGATGCACAAAGGCCTTGGGTTCTGCCATGTGTGGGGAATGTCCAGCTATCGCACATAGCTAACGGTGCGATGGTAACGTAGTTAACACAGTTAAGGGAGGAGGCCCACACCTTGATCTCCCTCAAGAGTTGAAGGAGGGAAAGCTAGATGGAAGTAGGAGGCAAAGGAAAGCAGGGAAAATAGTTTAGTGAACAGCAGCAGTCAGCGCCTCTTATAAAGTCACATCTCAAGACCTACTGCACTGGAGAAGTACCTGGACAGTTAACCAATGCTAGCATCTAAGGAAACAGACATAGCCCTGCCACAGCCCAGACATAACAGAGGGCTACAAATACCTGGATTCTGTTGAAGATGGTCAGCTTGGACTTCATGTCTCGGGGTGGGTCTGGAACAGGCCCAGCCGACGAGAAGGAGGCCATGGCCACCTGGCTTGGAGAGGCTGCACAGCACACATCCATCTTTACTTTCTCCTTCCGGAAACCTGAGAACCTCTGGGCCCTGGGGTGCCCTGAGAAGAGCCTGTAGCCTCCACCTCGGGGGCAGGCTGGGCCCTTCTCACCTCTCATGACCCCTGAAGCCAGGCCATTCTCTCCTTGCCCCTGTTTCCCAACCAGCTGGGTTCCAGCTGGCTCATCTCCACCTAACTGGGACTGCCTTGAGCCTGCACTGGGGATAATGTCCCCTAGGTCCAAGGTCCCTTTGGCCAACGAAGAGCTGTCTGGATTCCGGGAGGGGTGCAGAGCTGGCCCTGTGAGGGAGGGTGGTGCAGAGGCCACTTTGGGGCCTCCTTTTGTGTCTCGCCTAGGCCCACCAGGGGATGTTTCTCTGGACACTGCAGGCATGGTTTTCCTCCTGCGGACTGGGGATCCCTCTGGCTCTGAGTGTCCTGGGCCTATCTGGAAAGAGTCTACAGTGGGTACTGGTGGCAGAGTTTGTGGTGGCCATGGCCCCTGTAATGGCTTCAGAGTGGACTGCTTGCCCTCAGGCCCTGGTCTCTGGGCTGAGGCTGTAGCCACCTGGGTATGGGAGAAGATCCGCTGGGACTTAGCAATCATCTGGAGCACCTGCATCTGCTCATGGCTTACCAGAGACTCCTGTGACTTCATGAACAGCTGCCGGAAGAGGGGCGTGGCATCTGAGGGGAGCCCACCTGGGTTCTGTGCATCTTGGAGCCCAAGTTCAGTGGGGCTCTGCCATGGGAATGACTCACAGTCTGGTTTGCACTTTTTGGGAGCCCAGGATTCATCTTCCCCAGCTCCCTGCCGGACTTCACTGGAGGCCTCACCAGGGGCCTTTAGGAGTGCAGGAGGAAATGGCAGCAGGTCCTCCTGGCTGGTGCCCAGGCTGGGTGAAGGCTCCACTGAGGTAGGGGTGCTGCTGGGCCCAGAGCCTCCCTCAGAGCCCTCCCGGGATGCCACTGCAGGGGTCTTGTGGACCATAAACACATTGCTTCCTTTGTTCTTGGGACAGCCAGGCAGGTTCCGGAGCCACTGGAAGTTGTGACTGGAAGGCTGGGATCCTGAGGGGACAGAGTGACCTCTAAAGAGAGGCAGGCAGGCAGGCAGAGAGCTGGCCTCTGGCCAGCCCTCTAGGGAGGATGGCCGTTGAAGCCTTGGAGACTCTGACTCCAACTCTGACTCTGGTGGATCTGGGTCACCGTTCTCAGTTGCTCTTGACTGGACACCTGTGAACACTTCAGTGGCAGCTTCCTTCCGTGGAGGATGAGTTTCCTCAGAAATCTCAGAGCCTAGGGTTCCTGGGGCCACTGGGGTGCTGGCCGGTGTACATGATGATGACCCCAGTGTGGTGGGGCAGGCACAAGCTGAGCTTCTTGCTTCGGTATCAGAAGGCCCCACTGCTGGGCCAGGAGAAGGAATCTTCTGGTGGACGATGCTGCTCACAATACAGCGAAGGAGGTCTCTGTTGGGCAAGACAGAGCCAGGGGACCTAGCTTCTGAGGGGCCCAGGGACCTCAGGCCACTGGGTGGAGGCTGGTTGGGAACATCATGGTTGTGGGTCGGGTCTCCATAGGCCTCCTCTTCTGGTGGAGCCTCCTTCAGGATGCATACTCCATGCTGGACTTCATAGTGGCGGCGCAGCGAGCGGTAGTCACAGTAGCTCTTGCTGCAACCCTGCTCAATGCACACAAAGGGCTTGGTCTTCTGGTGGGTGAGCATGTGTCCAGTCCTGTAATGAGACATGGAAGGGAGGTCACCAGGAAGGCCCCACACCGCAATGTAGGAAGTGCTTAGGCTTCCTACTTTGTCTAGCCAACTGGGAGGGACTCACTTCTCTGCCCTCATCACTAACAAACACTGAAATCCCATGGAAGCCAGATCAGGCTTCCCAGAGTGTATTCACAAGAGACAACAGTTCTCTAGAGGTAAGCTCTGGGACCCTGGGCACAACAAGGATGTATTAAAGTATGCATGCACGCACATGAATACACACCACTTTACTTTGGTGGTTCACAAAAGCATTGGGTGTAGGGGGGTCATTTTTAACTTCTGCTGTCATATAGCTCCACCAGCATCCCTGAGAAGCAGAGCTCTGTATTGTACATTTGAGGAGATGCCAATCTGGGACTACCACAGTACTGTCTATGGTGGCAGATTCTTGGAACAGCTCCCCCCCTTCAGCCAACAAACTAACTAACAGAGAGTTAATAAAACCTTCCTTGAGCCAAAAGACAGTGTGTCAATAACCTGCAGAAGTGTAAGTGCATGTAAATATATGCTGTGCCTACTCCTGCTTATGTGGACAATAACAGAGTGAACAATGAGCCCTTACCCTTGGGGTCCTAACAGCTGCACTTTGGACAATCCCAGTGCATATGGCTGGGAGGTTTTAATGACTACTGTCTTTCTTTTTTTTTCTTTTGTTTTTTCTTTCTTTCTTTCTTTTTTTTTTTTTTTTAAAGTTTTTCGAGACAGGGTTTCTCCGTGTAGTTCTGGCTGTCCTGGAACTCACTCTGTAGATCAGTCTGGCCTCGAACTCAGAAATCCGTCTGCCTCTGCCTCCCAAGTGCTGGGATTAAAGGCGTGCACCACCACTGCCTGGCAACTACTGTCTTTCTATAGAGAATGTCCATGCTCTTATGAGGGAAGGACTCAAAAGAGCTATTTTGCACTAGTCCTTTGCCTAAGATGAGGCTGGGCCAGAGGGTGAAGAGAGAGGTAGACTTATCAAAACCTCTCCTCCCACCCAACCCTCTAGCTAGGCATTGTCCTCTCCCACTCTTGAGCCTCACAGCAACAGAGACATTAATAACAAGGGAACTTTGTTCTAAATTTTTATACAGCTTCTTTGCAGGAGGAGGGGTGTTGTAGACCTGTTATCCTTAGACATCCCCTAGGGACTTAGGGCATCTCTTTACCAAGTTAGCCAACTTCATTCATACTGTTTTTTTTTCTTATGTAATCCAGGTGGGCTTCAAACTTGTAATGTATGCAGTTGAGGCTGGTCTTAGACTCTTGCTCCTCCTGCCTCTACCTCCCCAGTGTGCCATCATGCCTGGTAAGTCATCACTTTTATAAACCACAAGGGTCATGTCTGCAAATAGAGGCTGGGATTTCCTCACTGGTGTAAATTTGGAGGCTCAGTAAAGAGACAGACAGTAGCAGTGTGAAGAGAACAGAGTTCACACCAGAGGACAGGGGACACACATCTGAGGAGCACAGAAGTGGGAACTCAACAGAGGACCAGATGGGTGGATGAGAGGGTAGGAGAAGGACAGGTGCATGCCCCCTGCCCATCTCCTGGCAAGATTCTTGACGTACAGGTGGTCCTGACGCTTGAAGGCCTTGCTGCAGACTTTGCACACGTGTTTCCTCTCCTGGCTGTGCGTCAGGTAATGCTTGCTCAGGGAACTGGCGCTGCTGAACACTTTCCCACACAGGCTGCAGTCCAGGAGTGGATTCTGAGGGGAACTGTGCTGCCGCTTGCCTTTCCTTGTACTCCCAGTGGCCCTGCCTCCTTCATCAGCCTCTTTAGGCACCTTGAGTGCGCCCAGCCCCAGGTCTAAACAAAGGGAGAAAGCACAGGTTATGTCGAGATAGAATAGGGGAGTGCTAAAGCAATATAGACCCTCAGCAGAACCAGTCCAAGTTGTCTGAGACTCTTCCACCTCAGGGGCTCTGCACAGCCAGAAGACAAGGCTTAGCTAGAAGGGAACTGAGGTCTAGAGCAGGCCTTATCTATAGGACTGCACCGGGTCTTGGTCTAAGATGTGGAGGTATGGAGATGGCATCAGGATGAGCTTCTAGGGCAGCAGTATGATAAGACAAGCAGGGGTGGAAGCCAACCTACCCACACAATGTCTAACTGGAGCTGCATCACCTAAATCAAATGCACTTGCCATCTTGCTCTGCCCTTGGGTTTTCACCTTTTTATAAAAATGTCTACCTGCTGCTGCCTAGACGGTCACCTGGGTTTTCTAGAAAACAGTGTCATGAAGCTGAAAAATTGTGAGCAGAATGTTGTGAACCAATCCAAAAGGAAATTCAGTATGTAAAAAGCTGTTCTCTCCAGGAGTTGGAGAGACAGAGCACTGGCTGCTCTTGCAAAGAACCAGAGTCCAGTTCCCAACACCCATGTCAGACAGTTCACAACTGCCCATTAATCCAGCTCCAGGGGATCCAATGCCTGCTCTGTCCTCCACAGACACCTACATAGATGTAGAATACACACCCACAGGCATTCACACATACACAAAAATAAAATATTTTTAAAGCTGTTCTTAGAAACTCTTCAACAATCCAACAAGACTGTGGTATAACAACACATTAGAACATCTATGCCAATAGCAATCAGTCCACTCTCACATAAGAATCCTAACACACCAAGCTTTTAACAGCAAGCACAATCCTATCAATTATGTGTGTGAGTGCACTGTTGGATATTGGAACTCAGAGCCTTTAACGTGTACTAACTGTAAAAACAACAACAACATATATCTGAGCAACTTCACCCATGACTAAAGATTTATGAGGTAGACCAATTGGTTCAGACCTGTAGTTCCAGCTAAGGCAGGAGAACTGCTCAGTTCAAGCCAGTCTGGGACACACAGTGGGCAGTCCCCACAAAACAAAACAAAACAAAAAAAGTATGTGTGTACTACATAGCTTAGAGGTGTTTTTTTTTGCTTTGTACTATATTTTCTATAATAAATACGTTTTCCTTTTTTCCACAGAGACAGGGTTTCTCTGTGTAGCCCTAGCTATCCTGGGATTGACTCCTGGAATTATACCAGGCTGAGTATGAATTCATAGATCCACCTGCATCTGCCTCCTGAGCGCTGAGACCAAAGGTGTGCACCAACATCTCCCAGCACATTTTACTTTTCTAATTAAAATAATTAATATAGTCAGGAGTGGTGGCTCATACTAGTGGCCATCAGCACTTGGGAAACTGAGACAGGAGAATTACTCAGAGTCTCAGGACTGCCTGGACAACACAGTAAGTATCTCAAATAAACAGATAAAAGTAAATAAAAATTGGGGATATAGTACATGCCTTATCCTAAGTATTTGGGAGGCTGAGGCAGGAAAATCACTTGAGTCCAGGCATTCAGGACCAGCTTAGCTTCATCACTACTATAGTAAAACTCCCATCTCAAAAAAAAAAAAAAAAAAAGAAAAGAAAAGAAAAGAAAAAAGAAAAAAAAGAAAGAAAGAAAAAAGAAATGACATATGCATATTTACTTATATGGGCCTTAATTTAAGTTTTAAAAGCATAGAGTTGAAATTTAATGCTTGGTCCAGGGGCAATTTAACAGTTGAATATACAGAAAGGCTAAACTAAGCAGAATCCTAAGAATAACTGATGACAATTAAGGTTCCTGTGTCCAGGAAAATGCACACATCACCACAAGCATATTTCAGTATCACCATGGCCCAAGGTGAGTGCCATACCACAGCCCTGAGTTTGGCTAGTGCCACAGTCAGTCTTCCCATGTGAACTCTTCTAAGTTCCTAAGACTTGCTGCTGTGCCATCATTCCAACACTAACACAGGCCTGTGACTGCTTGGTAATCTTTGGAGTGGGGCCTGCAGAACTCTTTCATAGTAGCAAGTTCTTGGAGTACTTCCTCAGACACAATCCCAACAGATTACTGAGTTTCAAGGCATTTAGATGTGGACTTCCCTACGAACAGTGGGATTATAAACTCCCTGGAGCTCTACCCCAGTCAACCCACTGAAGCAACTTGCTAGGAACCAATAAAGAGGGTCAGAACCAAACCAAACCAAAAATAAACAAAAGAATTCTCTTCCACAGGAGGCCAACAGCAAACCAAAATGTGACTTACCCAAGCTGCTCAATTATTTCACCAATTCTCTCTTGTTCTTCCATGGTTGAAGAGAAAACTTTGGAACTGAATCAAGGCCCTATTTAAGATGAAGTATTACTGACAGTATTGGTTGTAAAAAAACAACTAGCTGGGCATGGCACAATCTATAGTCCTGGTTCCTGGACAGACTGAGGCAAAGGGTCTGCTGGAGCCTCAGTGTTCTGGAAAGATGGCAAGACCTCTCTCTTTTAAAAAGACAAAGCAGGAACTAATCAAGCACCTAATATCTGTCTGGTGCATTATGGTCTATGGGAGGCTTTAGCAGTCTTCTCTTTTTTCACTACTCACCAATGTTGTTCTGGAGCAAGGGGCATGAGAGGATTGGGGTCCCCTTATTTTACTGGTGAGTATATGAGGCCTGGAAAAGCTAGACGAGTACAGAATAGAATGGACAGGATCCCCACTTATTCTGGAAGAATGCCCTTGAGATATGGCAGTGATAAAGAAGTCCCCTACAGGCCTGATGGTCTACCTTCACACAGATAAAAGATCAGGATCTTAGTCTGTGAGCTCAGTGATAAAAGCACATGCTATGGAAGCCTGAGGACCTGTATTTAACCCCCAGAACCCACAAGTTGGGAACAATTCCAAAGTAGGCCAAAAGCCTCCTGAAAAGAAGAGATCTTTGTTTAGTTTTTCTTTTCCTTCCTTCCCTTTAGTTTAGCATGTTTGTTTTGGGAGACAGGGTCTTAATATGTAGCTCTAGCTGGCCTCAATTTGTAGTGTTCCTCCTGTGTTTGCCTTCTACATGCTGAGATTATGAGCAGGCATGACCATGACCAGCTAAGGAGACCTTCCTAGCCAATCCCAGAAGATTCCGTTTCTGGCTACCTGCAGGAACTGTAGGTGCTCAGCCATGAGCAGCCTCACCTTGTAAGGAGGTCTGTGATTCCGAGTCTGCATACTCTTCCAGCAGCTTCACAGAGTCACTGTCCTTCCCTGAATATAGGGACAGGCTGTCCAGATTGTCCTCCAGCACTTCACTGGGCATATCTGATGTGGAGAGACTGGGGTCAAGGTCCAAACCGCTTAAGCCAGCATAGAGCAGGTCCCGTGTGCTGGGGCCCAGGTCCCGGTTGAGTGTGTCACTGCAGTTGAGCCCTTGACTCTCAGAGAAGGGTGGGAGATGCCCTTCTGACGGAAGTGCTCCCTCTTCCCCAAGACTGTATGGCTCCATGACTTTCCACTGACAGGTCCTGGCTAGAGCCCGTCTCCAGACAAGCAAAACCGTGTCCAGATTCAGGAAGGGGAGAGCCCTTGCTGGCAGCTAGCTTCTGAAAATAAACAAGGAGGTATTAGAATTAAGAGGTGGTAGGTGTAGTAGGCAGAATGTGGACTTGAAAATGGAGTTGCCTAAATGGATCTGCTCTTAGCCATTTAACCTTGCTGCATGACCTAGGGCAAGTTCCATGAGCCCTAGTTCTTCATCTGTCAACTAGACAGAAGAATAACACATGGTGGACTGCAGAGTCCTCTGCCTCCAGCTACAAACACTAGAAAGATCAGATAGACTTTAATGTGTGTCCAGGCAGAAAAGATAAGCAAGGAAAACCCCCAGGCCAGCAACAAGAAAACTCAAAGCCAGAGTTTGTGCAGGCACAATTCAGTCCATTAGGGCATTCAGGTCCAAGTTTAAGCCTGGGGATGCTTTTCCACTTGTCCCATGTGGCCAGGAGACACATGAAATACCACTGCCCAAATGGAGGCTCACTGTGTCTGTAAAACAGCCTGGACTGCCAAAGTCTCATACCACCATGCCCCCCAAAAAAGTAAGTACAATGGGATTTAATATAGAGTAAATGTTGAAGTCAGGTTGGAGGTGTAGCTCAGTTAGTAGAATGCTTACCTAGCATATTCAAAGTTCTAGGCTCTACCCAGCATCACACTTGGAATATGGAGGCAAGATGTCCTTGACTACATAGATAGTTTGAGGCCAGCCTGTGTTTCATGAGATGCTGTCTCAATAATCCTCCCACCCTGATCCCCCCAAAAAGGAATAAAAGAGAAGTATTACTAACCACCTTCTAAATAAAAAAGATTACAAAGAAGTACTATGAAGAACTGTGTTTAGACAGTGCACTCACACAGTAGATAAGCCAAAATACACACCCAATTATGTTAGTCATTGAACTCAGATACAACAAAAATCAACGAGCAAATTTCTAGAAATAGACAAATTATCAAAACTCACTTAGAAGAATATATGAATGATCCTATAACAAATAAAAAAGATTAGGGGATATGCATCAGTGCCCACCTATGCACCTAGCATGCCAGAAGCTGAGTGCGAAAAGCCATTGAATCCAGAAGTTCAAGACTGGCCTAGGAAACACAAGTAGGAGAAGAAAAGAGAGTAGGGAGGATGGAAGATAAGGATGGAGAGAGGAGAAGGATGGGGAGGGGAAGGAAGGTAAGAAGAGGAGAGTTATCGAAATGAAAGGGGAAGAAAGGGAAAGAAAAATACTAAATTCAAATTGAATTAAAATAATTCCCACCTATCTTACCACAGAAACACAAACACAAAACAAAACAAAAAAAAAACTGCATCATGTGGTGATGGAACACGCCTTTAATCACAGCACTTGGGAGGCAGAAGCAGA
Organism: Grammomys surdaster; assembly: GCF_004785775.1. Taxonomy (NCBI): domain Eukaryota; kingdom Metazoa; phylum Chordata; class Mammalia; order Rodentia; family Muridae; genus Grammomys; species Grammomys surdaster. Next base: position 235,301 of record NW_021604773.1, on the reverse strand, counting down.
TCTATGTGAGTTAAGGCCAGCCTGGTCTAAAAATGAATTCCAGGACAGTCAGGACTACACAGTGAAACCCTGTCTTGAGAAACTAACAAAACAAAACAAAACAAAACAAAACAAAACAAAAATCTTTATCAAAACTCTTAGTAATGGTGAAAGGTTCAGAGGCCCAGCAGGCCTTTACAGGAAGAAATGACCTGCAGATGGAGCACAGCTCCAACTTACCCTAGCCCATCCCACTCCCTGGCTCAGCAGTGGTCTTGAAGAGTTAGCTATGTGTCTGGTATGGGTTTCTGGTGCTGGAAGAACAGAGTAGAATTTGTTCTTAAAGAACGAAAGCCTCCCATCTGACCTGTCCTGGTTCCCTGAAAGTCCATGGCAAAGATCTTGACCTTATTTGACCTAATTTGGGAACTCCTCAGGGTGGAGATGAGCTGCAAGAGAAGCTGCAAGAAGGCAGCCACTACAGCCTGGGGCAAGGAACTGACTTGCTAAGCCAAAGAGAAATCTGGGGTGTTGGTGCACTGCAGGATAAGAACTCTGAGAAGCTTCCACCTTAGGCCTCTCACAGTGCTAGGCACACTCATATCACATCATCCAGCAATCGCTCTCCCAGGAGCCAACCTGTGTAGCTCAAAGTACATGACCACACTTGCGTGCTCATGACAGTTCTAGTCATAGATGTCAAACCTGTTATCAAGAATCTCTCGGGCTGGAGAGATGGCTGGCTCAGTGGTTAACATCACTGACTGCTCTGCCAGAGGTCCTGACTTCAATTCCCAGCAACCACATGGGGGCTCACAACCATCAGCACTCTTCTAGTGTGTGTCTGAAAATAGCTGCAATGTGTACTCATATAAATACAAAATAAATAAATCTTTTTTTTTTAAAGGGAGGCTGGAGAGATGGCTCAGAGGTTAAGAGCACTGGCTGCTCTTCCAGAGGTCCTGAGTTCAATCCACATGGTGGCTCACAACCATCTGTGATGGGATCTGATGCTCTCTTCTGGCATGCAGGTATACATGCAGAGTACTCATACTTAAAATAAATTAAAAAATTTAAAAAAAAAGAATCTCTCGCCGGGCGGTGGTGGCGCACGCCTTTAATCCCAGCACTCGGGAGGCAGAGGCAGGCGGATTTCTGAGTTCGAGGCCAGCCTGGTCTACAGAGTGAGTTCCAGGACAGCCCGGGCTATACAGAGAAACCCTGTCTCGAAAAACCAAAAAAAAAAAAAAAAAAAGAATCTCTCACAGGTGACTGGAACATTATTCAGTAGTGAATACTGTGCACGGCGATGCATGCCTTTAATCTCAGCACTCAGGAGGCAGAGACAGGAAGATCTCTATAAATTTGAGGTCTGGTCTACATGGCAAGTTCCTAGCCAGCCAGGGACACATAGTGAGACCTTGTCTCAAAAACAAACAACAAGCACTAACTAGGACTGGAGATAGCTTGGCAGTTTAGAGAACTGACTTTTCTTCCAGAGGAACTGGGTTCAATTCTCACCCCCTACATGACAGCTTACAAACATCTGCAACTCTAATTTTAAGGGATCTGATGCTCTCTTCTGACCTCTATAGACATATACACAGGCAAAATACCCATACATGCAAAACAAAACAGGTTTAAGGGATTGGGAGCAAAGGAAGGGATGGACCAGAAACACAGAGATTATAAGAGTCAGCATAAAAAGGCCGAATATTGTATGACTCCACCTGTGTGACATTCTGGAAAACAATGCTTAACAATGATATTTGTCCGGTTGGGACACACAGAAGGCATTATGGTGAATACATCACATTAGTCAGGAACCACAGAACCACATGTACCGAGGCTGGGCACTAGTGTAAACATGGACTTAGTTATCCTCTCTCTGAAGCAGCTCCATATAATTCTGGGAACTTAGAAGGCTATGAGTACGGGCTCAGAAAAGACCTGACAAAGCCCCAAATGTCCCCTCTAGCCTGCTTTGCTTAAGCAGGGAGTGGAGGCTAAGGCAGAGCTCCTGCCTAGAAGTACTCAAGAGTGCTCCATACTCAGACAGGGGTCAGCTGCAAACACTGGTTTGCAGTTTGTTTTGGTTTGGTGGTTGTTGTGTTATTTCTTATGGATACTGAACCCTTTAATTGGAGGCTGAACAACTCTTTCTTTTTTTTTTTTAAAGATTTATTTATTATATATGAATACACTGTAGCTGTCTTCAGACACACCAGAAAAGGGCATCAGATCTCATTACAGATGGTTGTGAGCCACCATGTGGTTGCTGGGATTTGAACTCAGGACCTCTGGAAGTGCAGTCAGTTCTCTTAACCACTGAGCCATCTCTCCAGCCCTAAACAACTCTTTCACAGGAGTAACCTAAGACCAACAGAATCTTTGTCATTACTTTACTATTAAACTGACAGAACTGATCCAGCATGAGGACCTGACTTCAACTCCTAGCACTCACATAAAAAACCAGATATGGCAGTGCACACCTGTGATCACAATGTTGGGAGGTAATGCAGGAGAATCTGGGGCTTGCTGCTTTGCCAGTCTAACCAAATTGATAAGCTCCAAGTTCAGGAAGACTTTGTTTAAAAGAAGCTAATGTGAAGAAGAGCAAGGATATGGTTTAGTATAAAGTGTTTGCTGTACAAGCCTAAGAACCAGAGTTTAGATCCTCATAACCCATATAAAAAGCTGGGCTAGTATGGGTTCACACTAGCTACAGGTCCTGCAGTATAAGAAATTTGAGACTTTTAACTTGCTATGTAGTGGCCTGGAACTCATAATCTTCCTGCCTATACCTATACCTCCTAAGTGCTAGGAATGAGACCACCCAGGTTGCTTCTAAATAATAATCTGATAATTTTCTGTTTATACTCTGAAGTAATCTAAAAGAAAAAGGTCTAGTAATACGTGAATCACTGCATGACCCCTTAGAACAGTTCTCAGCCCTTCTAATGCTGCAACCCTTTAATATAGTTCCTCATGTTTTGCTGTCCCCACAACCATAAAATTATCTTTGTTGTGGGAGAGGGTAGGTGGGGGTGAGGCAGAGGAAGGCAGATCTCAAGAGTTTGAGGCCAGCCCGGTCGGTCTACAGAGTGATTTTGAGAACAGAAAAATCCTGTTTTGAAAAAATTATTTTCATTGCTACTTCCTAACTATAATTTTGCTACTGTTATGAATCATAAAGTAAATATCTGTATTTTATGTTGGTCTTATGCTACTCCTATGAAAGAGCTGTCCAACCCCCAATTAAAGGGTTCAATATCCACAAGTTGAGGAGTGCTGCCTTAGAAGGACGCACTACTTTCTAATACACAATATGTTTTTGTTCTCTATCCAGAAAGCAGCCCTGCTTTGACTGTTGCAGAATAAAGAGCAGAGGATGCAGGTAGATTCAGCTGAGGTACGTGTGATCCAGTGGTCTCTTCTGGACTCCACAGGCACCTGTACATGCATGTGCACATATACTCACATACACAAAAATATATCTTTTAAAAAATGAGAAAGGGGGACTGGAGAGATGGCTCAGTGGTTAAGAGCACTGACTGATCTTCGAGAGGTCGTGACCTCAATTCCCAGCAACCACATGGTGGCTCACAACCATCTGTAATGGGATCTGATGCCCTCTTCTGGTGTGTCTGAAGACAGCTACAGTATACTCATATAAATGAAATAAATCTTTTTTTAAAAAATGAGAAAGGGGGTTGGAGAATTGAGGCACTATAGAGTATTGGCTAAAGTCAGAAAGGGCCAGCAAAGCAATCAGCAAGGGAGCCCTTTCCAGGAACATTAAAGATGCATCGATAAAGATAGCCATCCCTTCATTAAATTAGTGTACGCAATCTGATTAAACTGGCTGGGTTACCTTGTTTGCATTTCATTTGCAAATTAATTTTGGCTTTATAGCTGCATAAAGGCCGGGAGCTTTAAAACCATACATCTTGTTTTAGCATCATGAATGCCTTGTTGAATGGTTTAGAAAACAATTTAATTCAACACTGGGGATTCAAAGTAATGCTTTTTTTTTTTTTCTTTTAAAAGAGGCCTATCACAAGCTGGGTAGAGGGCTGAGTTGGTAAAGTGTTTCTTGTGTGTGCATGACAGCCTGAGTGTGGATCCCTCAAATGAATATAAAGTGATGGGCACACTGGCAAATCCTATGAGTGGAGGGGTTGGGGATAGGGCAAAGACAAGGTCCTAAATCTCATTAGCCAACCAGCCCAACTGAATGGATGAGCTTCAGGTTTCATGAGAGATCCCGTCTCAAAAAATAAAGGTAGAGAACAATTGAAAAAAGAGGTATCTTGTCATGTCATACAAGTGCATCAACACACACATGTGCACACACTTACACTAAAAAATATCACTCACACCAAAATCAATGCCAATCAGGTCAAACATGATATCACAGTTGTGATCTCAAGAGATACAAAAGATTACTCTAAGTTTTAGGCCAGCCAGAGTAATGAAGTAAGAACCTATCTCAAAATAAACAATCAATGATTATAATAAAATAAAGCTATGCATGGGAGGAAATGTTTGCAATCCCAGAACTTGGGAGGCATAAGTAGAAGGATCTGGAGTTCAAGGCCAGCCTCGGTTATTATATAGCAAATCGACATGAAACCTTGTGTCAAACTACATACTAATAAATGAATAAATAGGATCTATTATAAACTATAGACTCTATACTTTTTTTAATGAAAAGATAATTTTTCCCAGGCACAGTGGCATTTGCCTGTAATCCCAGTACTTGGGCACCAGGGTCATAAGATCAAGGCTAGCCTGAGCTACATAGTGAGATTGTCTTTAAAAAGCAAGGTCTGTAGACAAGAATCAGTAGTAAACCACTTGTATAAATGCACAGTCCTTGCTCTATTCCCAGCACAATTAAGAGAGAATTTCCCCTACATTTACAAATTTCTCTTATCTCTTAAAAACTAGTAGACTTTCTATTCAGTGAACAACAGGACAGAGCCAGGTATAACTGTCCTCTAGCCAGGGCTCATAGCTTCCTCTGCCCATAGTCCCAACTTGTCTCCCTCGAAGACCCTTGTAATAATCATTCTCATGATAACAGCATGGACATTCTTGAGGTCTTATTATATGTCAAGTACATGCCATTTTTAGTTCCCTCAACTCCTCTCTGAGGCATGTGCTACATTTTTCACCTTGTCATGGATGACATAAAGAAAACCCAGATAACTCATCCCAACTCAGAGTTAGAATCCTGCCCTGAGCATTCTGATCTTGAAGCCTTCACACTTCAGCACTCTACTATGCTATTATCCCATACTTGACATTGGGTTTCTGCCTTGCATTCTGAAGTTGAACAATCAAGGAAGCTTCCTCTACTCATACAGTTTTAAACAGAGGGTTGACTAATTTCCTCTGATCACTTATTTAAAGACTGGATTTTGTCTGATGACTGTATTTCTAGCACATGGGAAACTGAGGCAGAGGACTGAAAGTTTAAGGCCAGTATGGGCTGCAGAGCAAAGTTCTGCCATAAGAAATAATGAGACTCAGAGAATGAATTTAAATATTTTACATAAAAATCTGAAGGATACTCACAAAAGAAAACCCTGGGATTGAGTCAACTAAAGGAGAAAAGGAGACGTCAAAGTCCCTTCCTTCCCAGGAGCTGGTCCTAGCAGAGAATTCAAGGAAGCACTGAGATCTAGAATAGCAATCAGGGTGTGGTGGCACACACCTCAATCCCAGTCACTGGGGTGGGGTGGAGGCAGGACCACCAAGGGTTCAAGGTCATTCTCGTTGAGTGCTCAAAGAGTTTCACCCTGGTATCCTGTTTCAAAAATGGGGGAAACACAAAATCTAGAACAACATTTTTTCTTTCTTAAAAAAATATAATTTATGTTTATTTTATGTGCATTGGTGTTTTGCTTGTAGGTGTGTCTGTGTGAGGGTGGGTGTGAGATCCCCTGGAGTTACAGACAGGTGTGAGCTGCCCTGTGGATGCTGGGAATTGAACTCCAGTCCTTTGGAAGAGCAGCCAGTGTTTTTAATTTTTGTTTGTTGTGTTTTGAGATGGAGTTTCTCTGTGTAGCCCTGGCTGTCCTGAAACTCCATTTGTAGAGCAGATTGGCCTCAAACTCAGAAATCCACCTGCCTCTGCCTCCTGAGTGCTGTGATTAAAGGTGCACACTTTTTTTTAACAGGGTAAATACAGAAGACCCCTAGGGTCTCCCAAGAATCTTTCAGGAAGTTCAGTGGTCAAAGCTGTTTTATGATAGTATTCATGTGTTTATTCTCAGTAAAGATACATGACATGTTGTCACAGCTGAGTGCCAAGACAGGTATGAGACTCCACATGACTACAGAAATATAAGCCAACATTATTCTTTGCACTAAATTTCTATTATATAGTTTTAAATTAAGTTGTCATTTATATTAATAAGTAACTGTTCATTTGTTATTGTATTTTGCCATGAAGAACAGAATGTATTATTTACTTGTTTTGTTTTAAGACAGGGTCCTACTGTGTAGCTTTGGCTGGCCTTGGACTTACGAAATAGATCAGGCTGGCCTTTCACTCAAAGAGATCTGTGTCACTCAAAGAGATCTGTCTGTCTCCACCTTCCCAATTGCTGAGACTAAAGGCAGGTACCTCTATGCCTAGTCTATTCTTGTTTTTCTGAGACAGTCTTACTATGTTTTCCAAGCTGATTTCAGAGTCAAGCAATCTTCAGCCTCTAATGACAGAGGAATTACAGGCCTGGCCCACTGTCCTCACTCAGATTTTTTGGACCCTGATCTAGTTCTTCTCATGTATACTTCATACAAGCAAACAAACATTCAGCAAACCACATCTGACTGTATTTAACTATGACTCTCCTGAGTGTCTGTGCTGTTCCCTAAGGTCTAGTCACTATCTTAATTTTGCAGTGCTGGGATCAAACTTAATGCTTTGTGCCTGGTACACCATTTGCAAATTTACAAATCCAGAAATGTTTGAGACAATACCTTCAATACATTTAATACCTCAGAAGGTTGGATGGAGATACCAAATAACTTAATTGAAATTCTAATAGAAAACATTGATCTGTATATTTTATATCAAAACTCTCTGAGATCCTCGAGTAGGAAACCTTTTTGTTTTTCTTAAACAGTGTCCCATTGTGTAGCCCTTCCCGTAGCCTCCTGAGTTAGAGATTACTGGTATGTGCTACCTTACCCAAACTAACAGGTTACTGAGGATCAGAGATTCAACACCTGATATTCTAAAGAGAAAAAGTCCTCTAAGGTGTTTACCCTGGTAAGCGTGTTTCCAATAGAAAAAAAACCCTCTACCTCTGGTGATAAGAGTGTTTGCTTAGCATGCTCAAGGGCCTGGGTTGGATTCCCAGCACTGCAAAATTATCTATCTATCTATCTATCTATCTATCTATCTATCTATCTATCTATCTATCTATCTGACTCTTGGTTCCTAAAGACAAGGTTATTCTATATTGCCTTGGCTGTTCTGGAACTATGTATGTAGTCTAGGCTAGCCTTGAACTCAGAGATCTGCTTGCTTTTGCTTCCAGTACTAGGATTAAAGCAGTGCACCACCATACCCAGCCCAAAACATGTTTTCTGAGGTCTCACCTTTTTTTTTTTGGAGACATGAAAAAGTCCAGGCTGGCCTTGACCTCTCAGCAATCTTTCTGAGCACCGGGGTTACTTGTGTAGAAAGTACTCTGGGCTCTAACTGTTTTCTTGAGACAGAGTTATATCTCATTTGTATGCTTCAAACTCAAAGAGGATGACCTTGAACTTCTGACCTGCTGGCCTCCATCTCCCAAGTATTGGGAGGATAGGTGTGCACCACCACACCAGGTTTTCTGTAGTGCTGGAGAGCACATCAGGGCTTCATGCATGCTAGGCAACTATTCTCACACCTGAGCTACATCTCCTGCCCTGCCATTTAAATTTTTGAGTATGGGTGTTTTGCCTGCATATATGTCTTTGCACCATATGCATGCAGTGCCCAAGAAAGCCAGAAGGTGGCACTACCCCCCCACACACACACACTTGGTTAATGGATAGTTATTGAGCTTTTTGAGTGCTAGGAATTGACCCCAAATTCTCTGGAAAAGCAGCCAGTATTCTTAACCAATAAGCCATCTTTCCAGCTCCTGCCATTTAAACTATTAAATTCATTGCTAGCATTAGTAATTTAACTTTCACATAGAGACAGTTAATAACCAGAGGCCTCATCTTAAAAAAAAAAGTTCTTGCAAACCTGGACTGGTATTTCTGCTTGGCTACCTGCACTAGCTGCCATCACTCAATGAAGAGAATACTATTTGAATTGCTATAATCCCTACTCATATGATCCCTCACTTGCTTGTCCCCGTAGGGATGAGTTGTTACCCTGGTCTGGCAGAAAAGGTAAAAGAGTTTTTTTGTTTGTTTGTTTGTTTGTTTTCTGTTTTGCAATGAACATCATCAACAAAAACATACTTCAATCTAATAAAAGTCTGCGTTCCTCTGAAGAGGTCAGCTAGCAAACGCCCTGTGTTCTCTTCCAATGACTTTCTTATGCTTATACTTATCCTTTTGCTGATTTTGCTAGCAACATGTATGGTCTTCACACTAGTGCAAGGATGCTCAGAAAGGCTGGAAAGTGATCCACACAACACAGCAGGCGTCTTTGAACAGGTACAAAAGAAGAAAACTCACCAGAAAAGCAAGTGAGTGACTCTCCAGGAAACAGGAGGGCCTGGCTTAGGCCCCACCGGGAAGGGGTTTCAGGTGGTAATCAGGCCTTCACTATCTCCTCCTGGAAGGGTGAGGTGGTCATTTTTGAAAACTCATCCAATATCTTTTGCCCTGAAAACAGGTAGTGAAAAGCAGGGGAAGTCAGAACTTGGGTCTCAAAACAAGCAAGGAGACGGGTATGAAACTGGGGAGAAAGACAATTTGGGGAGGAAGTGAAGCAATACTAAGCTGGAGAGAGAAATGTAGAAGAAATTACTATGTCTTAAAAAAAAAAAAACTTATCCCTTTCCCACCACCCCAGCCAGGTAAGAGGAACCTAGAGGGTCTTGTGGGGCAAAATCTAATTGGGGCAGAACTGATGAAAAGGAATTTTTGTTGGAAAAGTGAGAAGGGAGAGTTAGAGAGAGAAACACATTAGCAGAGAAACTAGAAAAAACAAAAAAAAAACATGAGTTGGTTACTTATAATTGTGTAAGTATTCCAAAAGGGGAGATTGTAGCCTAGATAATAATAATATTATTCTATTTTTTGCTGGAAACTAGGGAGCTCTTGGCTGAAAAAATAGTATTTTTGCTAGAAAAAGCACAGGGAGAGGCATGATCAAGGAAGAGAGTTTGATGTTCGTGCTGGAAGATCCTCAAAAAGAGATACATCCGGGTCCCCCAAAGCGGGACACCTGAGGAGGAAGGGGGCGGTCAGCAGAGGGGCCTGTGAATGCAAGGCCACGGTGCAGAAGGCGCAGAGGTCGGGTAGGGCCCGCGGCGCGAGCTGGGGCGCTGCGAGGGGGCAGTTGGGGAATCTGGCAGGGACCGGGTAGAAAATGAAGGTGGGTGCAGCGGGCTGGGGGCACCCCAAGAGTCTTCTCCAAGGAGGAAAGGGGCTGCGGGGGTGCAGAAGGAGCGTGCGCGACGCGGAGCTGAGCGGCGTCCTTGGACGGGAGCCACACAGGCCCGCGCTCAGGGAGGAAGATGAAGCCAAGGAGAGGGTGAAGAGGGGTTCAGGTGAGAGGAAAGGGCGGGCAGACAGGGCTAGGGAGAAAGGGGAAAGGGGAAAGGGGCAAGGGCAGCAGCAACCGGGTTTTACCCGCCCCCGGGGGCTCGCGCGCCGGGCCTCGTGCCTCGCGCCTCGAGGGGCCTTCCCAGCGGCCGCCCGTCAGCCGCGAGGCGCCCGGACGACGCCCGGCGCGCACGCGCAGCCCGGTCCCGGTCCCTGGCGCGTGCGCCCGCCACGGTGTGTGCGCGCGCAGGCATGGCCCGGCGTCGGCGCGAGCGAGGCACGCGCGGCCCGGGCTCGTGGCGCGTGCCCCTGGGCCAGACTCCCGGAGGCTTAGGGGAGAGGGGCGTGGCTTCTGCGGGCCTGGACCCGTCGAGGTCATGTGATCGGCCACGGGGCGGGAAAGGAGGCGGTTGGTCGCCATTTTGGGAGGCGGGCGGTTGGAAGACGGGCAAAGGGGCAAAAGGGGAAAGGCAGCAGGGGGAGGGGCGTGGTAGAAGAACTGAGTCCTCATTAAAACAATGCCTGTGTGCACTGGACACCCTCCAGTATAGATCCCTGGTGACAGCAGTGTTCCCTGAATGATGGAGACTACTAAAGCTGTTCTGTGCATGCTCGTGGGCAGGCTGATCCCTGGGAGTCGAGATCATGTTGCGCCTGCTGTAGGAGTTGCAGGACTGGCTTATTTATTTATGTATTTATTTTAAACAATGTCATGGATTGAATCTGGGGCCTCGTTCATTGTTAGACAAGCGCTTTTGCACTGAGAACCACATCCCCAGCCTTCAGAAATTCTAGGACAGGGCACTACCACTGGGTCATGCCCCCATTCTCTCATTGGGAGAGATTCTAGAGAAGTTCTTTGCTGCTGATTTCAGGTCCTTAGTGGTAAATTCTGCATTGGTGCTCTACCACTGAGTTATATCCTCAGCTCCCTTTAATAAATTTTTTGAGGCATGGCCATATTCTGTAGCCCAGGCAGGCCTCAGTTGATCCTCTAGCCTCAGCACCTGAAGTAGCTTTGATAACAGTCCTTCCCCTCTGTTCTTGATCAATTTTTTAAACTTAATCTATTTCCATCCCTGAATTACATGGTGGAAGAAGAGAACTAACTCCCAAAGTTATTCTGTAACCTCCACATACACACTGTGGCACACATGCATAAACACACACAGATGCACACATAGTAAATTTTTTAAAAAAATGCTTAAATATACAGATTTGGTGCTGCAGAGATGGCTTAGTGGCTGGAGTTTATTGCCATTGCAGAAGACCAGGGTTTAGTCCATAGCCCCCATATCAGGCAGATTACAGTAGCCTGTGTCTTCTTCAAGTGCAATAAACTCTTTTTAACCACCATGCCATCTCTCCAGGTTTTCTAGTCCTCTGCAAGAGCAGCAAGAGCTCTTGAACTCTGAAGCATCTCTCCAGCTCCAATAAAAAAATAAATCCTCGCCGGGCAGTAGTGGCGCACACCTTTAATCCCAGCACTTGGGAGGCAGAGGCAGGCGGATTTCTGAGTTCGAGGCCAGCCTGGTCTACAGAGTGAGTTCCAGGACAGTCAGGGCTACACAGAGAAACCCTGTCTCAAAAAAAAACAAAAAACAAAACAAAAAAAGGGTAAAAAATCCTCAAAACAAAACAAAAAACTTTCTTTAAAAAACATAAATCTGGAGGCTGAAGAAATGGTTCAGTGGTTAAGAGCACTAGCTATTCTTCCAGAGAACTCAGGTTCAATTCCCAGCTCTCACGTCATAGCTCACACTGTATGTAATTCTAGTTCCAGGGGATCTGACAACCTCTATACAGACATACACAGGCAAAACATCAGTGCACATAAAAATTTTAAAAAATCTTAGCAGGATGGTGGTGGCATACACCTTTAATCCCAACACTTGAGTGGCAGAAGCAGGCGGGTTGTCTATGAGTTTGAGGTCAGCCTGGTCTACAGAGTGAGTTTCAGGATAGCCAAGGCTACATAGAGATACTTCATCTTGAAAAAGCAAAAAAGCACAACAAAAACATAAATCTGTGTACTTATTGAGGAAACCAGTATAGAGATTCTTCAGAAAATTGAGATTCCTGTTTCAAAAGAATTTTTTTTTGTGTTGATTGATGTTCAACTCTCTGAATGAGCCAACAGTTCAACAATGTTTTCTAGGACTCCAGTGTGTGTCCAGTGATGCAGTAAACCTAGTGGCCCTGATAAGGTATGAGAGGGTCAGACACAGGACAGACAAGCTGACAAGCTCTCACATGTGTGTCTCTGGACCTGTCTCGGCTTCACAACTTACCTCAGCAGAGACATCTTTTTAAAAACTTTACTCACTCATTTATTGTGTGTGTGTGTGTCACAAGCACAGGTGCTCCAATATGCCACAGTGTATGTATAATGGACAGAGGATGAATTTCCAAAGTTAGTTCACATTTTCCACCATGGGAGTTCCAGTTAACAAATCAAACTTAGTTGGCAAGCCTCTTTACCTGATGAGTCATCTCATTGGCCCAGATGGAACCATTTTGGTCAGAATTTCTGTAATGAAGTTGAGACTTGTGTTTGACCAGAACTGAAATCCATTCATTGAACATAAAATTCATGGGGCCCAAGAGATGGTTCAGCCATTAAGAGCACTTGTTGCTCTTGCAGGGGACCCAAATTCAGTCCCCATCACCCACATAGGTCACAACCATCTCTAACTCCAGTTCCAGGGGATCCAATGGCCTCTTCTGACTTCCTGAGCACAAGGCACAATACATACCTGACTGCATTCAAAATAACTCATAAAATAAATAAATCTAAAAATATAAAAAATAAAAAACATTAAAATTTATTCTGTGGGAGGGATCCAGGAGATGCCTCTGGATACAGTGCCTGCTGGTCAAGCATGAGGCCCTGGGCTAAGATTTCCAGTAGCCATGTGAAAAGCCAAGCACAATTACTGGTGCCTGAAATCCCAGCTCTGGGAAGGCTGGATCCCCAAAGCTCTTTGGCCTTTAAGTGATCTCTAGGTTTGAGAGAGACTTTGTCTCAAAACATAATGTGGAGAGCTGGGAACGGAGCTCAGGAGTAGAGTGTGCATCTCTGACTCGGGGATACTGAGTGCAACCTTCAGCAAGACCAAAAAATAATTAGTAAGGTGGAGTTTGTTTGAGGAAGATGAGAGGCACATATCTGTGGCTTCTAACACACACACACGCGTGAACACACACACAGGAGAGTGAGGGGATTTGTTCTGTGTATTTAAAATCACATTTGTTTATGTTGAAGGGGCTCCCACATACCCAGCATTTGTGTGGAGGACAACTTGTGTCAGTCAGTTCTCTCCTTTTACCATGTGGATCCCACGGATCAAACTCTGGTCCTAGGGCTTGGCGGCAAGCATCTTTACCCACTGAGGCATCCTGCCAGTTCCATCTGTGGTTTTATTTAACATCTACAGCCATTAGCGTTTGAATCGAAAATAGTCCCCTGTAAATACATGTATTGTGTACTTGTTTCTCAGCAGATGGTACTGTTTGGGGAAGGTGATGACACTTTGAGGGGACAGCTGTTTGTCAGAAGTAGGTCACTGGCAGACAGACCCCTAGTTACAGTCCTTCTCTGCTCCCTGGTCTACCATGTTGTAAACTGTCTCCAACACATATTCTGATGGCCATAGACAGAACTGCTGTACCCTGAGTGACATAGGGAGAAGGTAGGGAAATCTGAACATGGTGTGTTGTATTGGTCACCTTTGTATCATGTGACAAAATATGTAACAGAAACCATATATGGGAGAAGAGTTAATTTTGGATCACAGTTTTGGAGGGATTTCTTCCAATCAGTCTGTGTTTGGTCTCAAGCTCACTAAGTAGGAGGATGACTTTGACCTTTTCATCCTCCTCCACTTCCTTCGTGCTAGAAGTACAGGTATGCAACACCAGACCAGTTTAGTGGGAATGGAACGTGGGACATCACTCATGTTAGGCAACCACTCCACCATTTGAATGACATCCTCAGCTTTTCCTGATTATTTCTTTGGCTTGTTTGTCTCTAAACTTTTTAAGATTGATTTATTTATTTCACATGTATGAGTGTTGTGCTTGCATGTGTAATGTGTACCTAGTTCCTGTGGAGGTCAGAGAGGGAAGGCATCAGATGCCCTGGAACGGAAGTTACAGATGATTGTGAGCCATCGTATGGGTACTGGGAATCAAACCCTAAGTCCTCTGGAAGAACATCCATTGCTCTTAATAACTGAGCTGTCTCTCCAGCGCCCTGATCACAGTTTCAGTAGAGCAAGTTATCCATGGGTCCTTCAGCCACATGAGCACATGGGGGAGACAGGGCAGAAGAGGAAAGGCTTAGGGTACCCCATATTTGTATTCTGAGATCAGGCCTTGGAGAAACCTACCAGTGTGGTCACTGACAAGGAAGGACCAAGGAAATAGAAAAACAATCAGAGATTGCCCCAGCAATGTACAAGGTAAATTCCAACTCCAGCAGCACAGGCCTGTTCTCAGCCATCTTCTCCTGGGCACTGCCCTCCTTTGGTGACTCATCTTTTGACTCAATTCCTGCAAGCACCCTTGGCCTCCTTGCCACTCTGGTCTTCCCAGGTACTCACCTGACCAAACTTCAGCTTCCTGTCTTTTCCAGGCTGGCTGAACCAACAGGAGGAAACCACTCAGCCAGCCTGACAGGTTCTACTTGAATTTGAAACCTCAGACCTTTGGTGAGCACAGGACAGTCTCTCCCAGTAAACTGGAAAGAACTGAGCTGGGGTTGCCTGATATGCCCTCCTCCACAGACCCAGCCTGCTCTTCCCAAGCAGGGAGAAGTCATCATTTGGAAATCCTTGCTACCCATCTGTGGAGCACAGAGCACAACCCATCTTCTCCTCCCCAGCTGTCTCCCAGGGGATGCTCTCTTAGGACCCAAGCTCCAGGGTCCATCTACTTTCAAAAACTGATGTCAAGCCATGTGTGGTGAAGCACACTTAGAATCTCGGCACACAGGAAGTGGAGGCAGGAACACCAAGAGTTCAGGGACCTCCTTCATTCATACTGAGCTTGAGAGCAGCTTGAGATACAGGAGGCCCTGTCTCAAAATACCAGAATACAGAATACACACACACACACACACACACACACACACACACACACACACACGAGCACACTCCAGCGTGTGGGGAATGGTGGGGATTAAGGAAGAAAAAATATTTTTAAAAGAGTAATTCTAGGGGATCGAGCGCCCTCTTCAGATGTCCATGGGCACTGCATGCAGGTAGGTGATGTGATGCACAGTCATATAATATAGGCAAAACACCCAAACACATAAAATAAAAATGAATAGATCTTTAAGAATACAAGAATAGCTGGGCAGTGATGGCACACGCCTTTAATCCCAGCACTTGGGAGGCAGAGGCAGGCGGATTTCTGAGTTCGAAGCCAGCCTGGTCTACAGAGTGAATTCCAGGACAGCCAGGCTTCCATAGAGAAACCCTGCCTCGAAAAAAAAAAAAAAAAAAAAAAAAAAAGAAAAAGAAAGAAAGAATACAAGAATAATTTGGGCTGGAAGAATAACTCATCAGTTGTTAAGAACACATACTGCTTTTTCCAGAGGATTAGAGTTTGGTTCCCAGCACCCAGGCAACTCACATCTGCTTGGAATTCTGGCTCTGGAGGACCTAGTTTTGGCCTCCAAAGACACTGTATTTGTGTGGTATACACATATGAATGCATGTGAAACACTCATACATACAAAAAGTAAAATATTTTAAAAAACATTGATCTGAAACACTTTGTATGAATTTGTTAATGGAATTTAGGAACAAAAGATTAGAAAAAAAAAGATACTCTGGTCAGAAACTATGCCCAGAGGTCTGTCTTCTCTTCGATTCTGGATACTGTCAAGTTGACAATTAACATTAACCATCAGTGTGTATGCTTGCACACTCGAGTGCATGCATGCATGTGTGTATGTGTGTGTGTGGTATGTATGTGTTTGTATGTATGTATGCATGTGTGTATATGTGTGGTGTGGTATGTATGTATGTGTTTGTATGTATGTATGCATGTGTGTATGTGTGGTGTGGTATGTATGTATGTGTTTGTATGCATGCATGCATGTGTGTATGTGTGTGTGTGGTATGTATGTGTATGTATGTATGTATGCATGTGTGTATATGTGTGGTGTGGTATGTATGATGTGTGTGTGCATGTGCACACCCACATTCACATGTGCATGCAGGTGCCAGGACATGTATGTATGGAAGACAGGTTGACATCTAGTGTCTTCCTCTATTGCTCTCTGTCTTTTTTTCTTTTTCTTTTTTTGTGAGACAGGGACTCTAACTAAATCTGAAACTTGCTCACTAGTCTACCTAGCAATCCCCAGAGATCCACCTGTCTCTGCTCCCTCCCCCTCAGTAGGGTAACAGACAGATGGCATCACACCATCTGGCTATGATCACCCTGTGTGTATTGCTCCCACAGTGTGGTTTTACTTCCCTAATGACTAATGATGCTGAACATTCTTCATGTACTCTCTGGTGCGGTGCAAGCTGGCCTCAGCCTCACCACCTCCAGAACCCTCATATCCATATTTACCAATCCGAGGGCCTAATTTTCATTCTTCTTCCTCTCAACAACCTTACTCCTACTACAACTATTCTTTTTGGTTTGTTTGTTTCTGAAATATTTACTTTAGGCTGGGTATGATGTCACACTCCTATAATCCCATCGCTGGAGAGGTAGAAGCAGGAGGATATTTGTGAACCACTGGGAACTGAACCTGGGTTGTCTGGAAGTTCAGCCAGTATTCTTTTTTTTTTTTTTTGGTTTTTCGAGACAGGGTTTCTCTTTATAGTCCGGGCTGTCCTGGAACTCACTCTGTAGACCAGGCTGGCCTCGAACTCAGAAATCTGCCTGCCTCTGCCTCCCAAGTGCTGGGATTAAAGGCGTGCGCCACCACCGCCCGGTTTCAGCCAGTATTCTTAACAGCTGACTTAGCTATCCAGCTCCGTGGTGAATTTTAGCCCAAAATCTTGTCTCAAAAAGGCAAACTTGGAGCTGGGTGGTGGTGGTGCATGTCTTTAACCCCAGCACTTGTGAGGCAGAGGCATGCAGATCTCTGAGTCTGAAGCCAGCTTGGTCTACAGAGTGAGTTTCAGGACACCCAGGGCTACATGGAGAAACCTCATCTTGAGGGCTGGGAGGGGGAGCTTGTGGAGAAGAGCTAGAAAAGTGACTTGGTGATTAAGCCTTCTAGAGGACTTGACTTTGGCTTCCAACAACTTACACCTGCCTATAATTCCAGCTTCAAGAGATCCAGTGACCTCTTCTGGTCTCAAGGGCATCCGCACACTCCAAGCATTTATTCACACAGACACACAGGCATATGCATAAATAACAATAAAAATCAATCTTAAAAAGCAAAAATAAAAACCCAAGGCTGGCAAGATGACTCATCGATAAAAGGCTTCTGCTAACAGGGCTGATGACTGCACACCAATATAAAGGAAAGAGGGAATGAATTTTTACAGCTCAGTAGCATGCCCACCACACACACACACACACACACACACACACACACACACGGACACAGAGACACACACAGATGCAAAAATGTCATTTAAAAAATGGAACGGAAATATAAAAATTAATGAAGCTGGATGTGCTTGTGCATGAAGTTGGGAGGCAGATGAAAGTGGATCTTGATAAATATGAGGCCAGCCTGGTCTACATGGTGAGTTTCAATCCAAGTGACATAGTGAGAAAACACACACAAAAAATTTGGTTAACTTCTAAGTAATTTTTATTAAGTATACTGTTATAATGGATCTATTTTGCTATTGTATGTATGTATGTATGTATGTATGTAAGTAAGTATGTATGTATGTATGTATGTATGTTTTTGGAGACAGGGTCTCTCTGTGTAGCCCTGGTTGTCCCGGAACTCACCATGTAGAGCAATTTGTTCTCAATTCACAGAAACCCATCTGCTTCTGTCTCTCAAATTCTAGGATTAAAGACATGTGCTACTACACCCAGGTTATGTAAATCTCTTTCAAGGTCCTGGCTTAGTTACTTTTCTATTGCTGTGAAGTTTGTTTTGTTTTGGTTTCAGGGGGGTTGTTGTTGTTTGTTTGTTTGTTTTAGCTTCTGGTTCCAGAAGAATGAGAGTCCATTATCCTCACATCAGGGAAGTGTAGTTGCAAGTAGGTTTGGCACTGGACCTGTCCGGAAGCTGAGACAACAAACTGGGCATAGTACAGTCTTTTGAAACTTCAAAGCTACTTCCTTCCAGCAAATCTACTCTTCCTCCCAAACTTACCCAAACAGGGCCATCCTACTGGGGACCAAGTATTAAAATACTGGAGAATATGGGAGACACTTCATTCAAAGGACCACAAGGCCTCATTGATAAATTAAATTTTATAATAGACAGATGTATAGAAGAAAAAATAGAAACAGAAGACAAACCTGGCAAGTGTCAGACACCTGTAACCTTGGCAATGTGGAGGCTGACCCAGGCGGATTGCTAGAAATGAGAGGCAGCCTGGGCTCCATAGTGAATTGAAGCCTAGCATGGGGTACAGAGTAACAACATATGGTAGAGCTCTTACTGAGCAGGCACAAAATTCCAGGTTCAATCTGGTGCATACCTAAGGTTTTAGTGCTTGGGAAGTGGAGGCAGAGAATCAGGAACTCAAGGCTAGCCTTGGCTACATGAGAGAGACCCTATCTCAAAATAATTGGAAAAAAAAAGGACTATTAAGTGTTTAGTATTATCTGTTTTAGGCATCCACAGAAGGCTTGGAATGTGAGATGGCTCAGTGGCTAAGAGCACTGACTGCTCTTCCAGAGGTCCTGAGTTCAATTCCCAGCAACCACATGGTGACTCACAACCATCTGTAATGGGATCTGATGCCCTTTTCTCCTGCGTCTGAAGAAAGCAATGGTGAATACATTAAATACGTAAATCTTTAAAAGCAGAAAAAGAAGCCAGGCAGTGGTGGTGCACGCCTTTAATCCCAGCACTTGGGAGGCAGACACAGGAGGACTTCTGATTTCGAGGCCAGCCTGGTCTACAGAGTGAGTTCCAGGACAGCCAGAGCTACACAGAGAAACCCTGTCTCGAAAAACCAAAAAAAAAAAAGAAAGAAGATGAAGGGTATTACTCCTACTATAAATAATAAATCCACTCTCTTCTTTTGACTCTGCTCCAGCAGTGGTGGCTGATGATTAATAAATACATTTACATTTCTGCTGTGTAATTTTCTCACACAAGAACTAAGACCTGGTGTTCAGAAGTTAATTTGTAATAATAATAATATTTTTGTTCTTAAGACAGGGTTTCTCTGTGTAGCCTTTATTGTCTTGAAACTCATTATGGAGACCAGGCTAGCCTCAAACTCACAGAAATCTACTTGCCTTTGCTTTCAGAGTGTTAGGATTAAAGGTGTGTGTCATCGTGACTAGCTTAAATTTATGTTTTATTTATTTTAATTTACAGTATATTTATTTGAGTAGGCGATACAAATTTCTAACTTTACAAAATTACAAAATGAGGTGGACAGTGGTGGCACAGACCTTTGATCCCAGCACTGGGGAGGCAGAGGCAGGCGGATCTCTGTGAATTCAAGACCACTTTGGTCTACAGAATAAGTTCCAGGATAGCCAGGGCCACACAGGGAAACACTGTCTCTAAAAACCAAACCAAAAAAAAAAAAAAAAAACAGTTACAAAATGACCTAGGATCCACGCAACTCCTGTCCATTCATTTCCATTTTGTAAGTTATTCTGTGCAATTCATCAGCAAATGATTTGTGTCTTTTCATCCATACTTTTGGCATTTATAGAACTCCCCTTCTCCTTGAGTGGTTGCAAAAGCTGTTGTGTCACTTCGCGGTTTCCTTGTTTATTACTGTGACTTCCTGTCCCACTGTGGGCCTGGATCATAGCTGATTTCAGAGTCCTTTATTGTTGGGCAGCTAGGTTGCATCTACTTTTTAAAACATATTCATGGGGAGGATTTTTTGTTTGTTTTGTTTTAGGAAGTTTTACGAAAACGTGCACCTCAGTTTCTTGACTGGCCTTGATTAAGGAACCTGATACACCCCAAAGAGATTCTTCAGATCCAAAATCCCATCATCATTAGCGTTCCCGTACTGTAAGAGCTGTCAGCCGCCGGCCCCGCCCTCCGAGGCCCCGCCCCCGAAGCCCACCCGCTCGGCCCGATTCAAATCCAACCAATAGAAGCTTGTAAACAAACATAAGCCACGCCCACAGCACGAATAATTTCGAGCACCAGGGCGCGAAGCCTATTTTATCTTGTAGGGGGGGTAGAGGTGGGGCGGAGCTGTAGCCACGCCTCCACATTGGGCCAATCAAAATCCAGACTCCGCCCCTCGCACTTGCGGCGCTGAGGACCCCAGGCCGGGCTGGGCTAGTAGCTGCCTGATTTTGCTGCCGGATTACTGCCTCTGATCGTTGCTGTCCTCGGAAGGGGTACCTTACAGCCACAGTGGAAGGACATGGCTAGAGGACAGAGACTACGGAGGAATCGGTGCCTTCTTTTTCTTCTCTTCCCCTTCCTGGCCACTAAGACCCGAGCCCCTGAAAGTCTCGTGAAAACTCTCTTCTCAACCGTATTTAAGGCAACCTGGGAAGCCAGGAGTGTTTCAGGACGGGAATCAGGCTTTGGTTGTTGAAGTGTTATATGCAAAATAAAAAAAAATGCACCAATCGTGTGCCATCAGTTTCTCGGATAATCAAACAATTGGGACGCAAAGTTTGAAGTTTCCATTGCCTGACAGGAGCCGCGGGGAAGTGTTTCTACTTTCAGTGGTAGAAGCCATTATTTAAAAACCGGAGGTGGAAGAGGGGCTGACGATGTGGCTCAGGGAGTAATGGCGCTTGCCACCAAACCTTGATATGAAATTTATCTCCAGAAACCACGTGTTGGAAGGAAACAACAGACACACACTGAAAAATAGGACTGGGGATGTGGTGCTGTTGGTACTTAACCTAGCAAGCAACAAGCCCTGATTTTCACAGTACCATCCAGGCATGGTGGTTAAAGCTGTAATCCCGGGAGGTGGAGGCTGGGGGTGGGGGGTGGGGGCAGGAGATCCAGGTCACCCTTGGCTACATAGCAAGACTGAAGCCCACCTAGGCTATTAAATGGATGCTATTGACACCATCTGTAGACAGATGGCGCTGATGAGGTTCTCCTGGATAGGAGCTGGGCTGTAGTGAGCTGAGTTTCTGAAAGGCTCAAGGCTCTGAAGCAGCTAAGGCATATGCAGAAATGTGCGAGAAAGGATGTTCTCCTGGCTGGAGGAGGATTTCAGAAAACAAAATGATGTCAGGCCCTTCAGGCAAAGCAGTTCTCCAATATCTGGACTTGTTCACAGCAAGAACACTGAACTTCTACTTTTTCTTTTCCACTATACTGTCCTAATTAAAACCATCAGCCCAGCCTGGTGGTGCAGGCCTGTCATCACTGCTGCTGAGGAAGCTGAGGCTGGAGGATGGCAAGTTCAAGACCTGAACTTTAGCAACTTAGACCTTGTCAAAAAGTGAACAAGAAGGCTGGGAATGGTGACTAGAGCCTGGGTTTAACCTGAAACAGAGGAGAGAGGGAAGAAAAAAAAAAGCAGCAGCCATCTATGCTCTTTAAAAAAAAAAAAAAAGATTTCTCCAGCATCAAGACAGGGTCTCATTATGTAGGCTGGCCTTGAACTCAGAGACTCACCTGCCTCTGCCTCCCAAGTGCTGGAACTAAAGATGTGCTGGGTCACGTGTAGCCCAGGTGAGCCTTAGATTTGATATGTGACTGACTGTTTTTTAAGATCTATTTTTATTTCAAACTATCTGTACGGTATTCCTGTTCAAATATATACACATGAATTCCAGTGCCTAAGGAGGCTAAAAGAGGGTATCAACTCTCCTGGGACTGGAATTAAAGGCTATTGTGAGCTGACATGGGTGCTGGGAACAGAACTTGGGGCCTTTTGAAAGTCTTAACCACAGAGCTGGGTCTCCAACCTCTGATCCTAAACTTTTGATCCTTCTGAATATATCCAGAGTGCTGGGATTATAGGTGTGCAACCACCATGCCTAGTGTATGTGGAGCTAGGATAAACTCTAGCAACTGAACTATGTCCCCAGCCCCACACAGTGCTTTTTTAGTAACATGGGCTCTTGTCACTAGCTCAGAAGCCTGGATGGGCTTTCAGGGATGATGGACATTTGATCTCTCATGGCTGTACCAACTCTGACTCAGCTTGGGGGCTGGCTTGTCTTGGCTCCTCCACACCCAGCCAGGGACTTCCAAGTAGCATGTGTTTAAAGCCCTTGCCTAAGAGGCCTGGGGTATTAGTCATAGACAGTATCTTTTCAGCAAAGCTTTGTTTTTGAGGCTAGCTCTTGTGTAGCCCAGGCTTTGAACTTGCTGAACATCAGAAGATAACTTTGAACCCCCAGCAAACCTTTCTTGTGTACTAAGTGCTGAGTACCATCCTAGGGGTAGAAGATATACCACGGGTCAAAAAGACCTAGAACCTAGACAGATGTGGTAGCATAGCACTTGGGAAGCTGAGGCAAGGGACTAGCCAGTTCAAAGTCAGCCTGGGCTATGTAGCAAGACCTCTTTCTCCAAACACTAAATTAAATGAAATCTGGTGGTTGTAGAGCAGGATCTAGTAGAGAAACCAAGGCTGTCACTTTCTTGCTCCCTGCTTCACCTAATAAACTAAGGTGGGTGTGCGAGGTAGGGGGAGCAAGGGAGTTCATGGCTGTCACTGAATTCCTGACGAAGCTAGTTAGGACACATTTTCCAAATGAATGTATGAGCTCAGGTAACGTCAAACCCTTGGCCTCAAGTCGTCTAGCTCCTTGTCCGCCTCAAGTTCTGAGTTTTCCGGGGCTGGTAGCTCTAATACAGACACCCAAGTGCCACCCAGGTCAGGTCATTTTGCACAGAGGACATTTTCAGCAGAGGGTTGGTTCCTACTTCCTGGATGCATGATCTTGGACAAAACACTACCTTTTGGGTAGTCAAAGCTGCATTTCTACACTGTGTGAAGGTATCTAGATGGGGGCTAACCTCTGCTCCTTTGGGCAAATCGTGAGACTTTTTGAAACAGGCTCTCATGTAGCCCCCCCAGGTAGCTGAGGATGACCTTGAACTACTGATTCTCCAGCCCACATCTCCCTACTGATTCTACATGTCCAGCCCTCTGAGGGGCAGCTCTGATTAGAAACATCCTCAGGTCAACCCAGTGGGCCAACTACACAAAAATAAAAGCAATGTGCACAGTGCTGGTTTCCCAAGTGGTGCACACACCTCCGGTGGGCTGTGAGAAAGGGGGAACACCCTCAAGGCTTCACTTCTGCAATGGATTCGACCAAGTCATCATAGAAAGGGAGCAGGCACTTTCTTTTCTTTATGATGGCTCTAAAAAACCGGTCCATCACATTAAAAAAAAAAAACCCACCATAAACATTCATTACAAGCATAGAGCTCAGAGGACAACCTGTTGGTACTGTTCTTTCTACCAATGTGGTTCCTGGGGATTGAACTTCTTGCCAGGTCTGGTGGCAAGCGCCCTTAGCCACTGAGCAACAAACCCACAGTCCACATTTTAGAAAACAGGAAATAAGAGGCACAGACAGATGAAGTAATTTACATCACATCACCCAGCAAGTACGTAGCAAAGGCCGATTTGTTCAGGGCCCATAGCCTCCAGCTTCTTAGTTTTTCATTGTTGCACCCAGACCTCCACATACTGGAAAAACACCCTCATTACTTAACCATATATATTCTTAGACCTCACGATAGCAATAAAAAGAAATTAAGCTGGTCATAGTAACACACAAGTGTAATCCTAACACCTGGGAGATGAAGGCAGGTGGAGCGCGAGTTGCAGGCCAGCCTGTGCTTCATAGCAACCCCTAAATTCCCCCCACCCAAACAATTAGAATCAACGATAAGCCTTACAAAACAGATCGATCAGTCGTTTATACAACGCATTTATTCGATACCTACTGTTGTGCACCAGGTTTTCTGGAGCTCGGGAGAAACAAGGGTATGTAAGACTTGAACATTAAGAGATCAGGCCAGTGGTGTGCAGAAGAGCAGGCCGGGGCGGTCTGGGGACGCGCTGCGCAAGGCTAAAATGCCCGTTCAGATAGTGCTCTGTGAATCCAAGCGTCGCTCAAAGGATTTTGAGCTTCGGATCTGCGCTGCTGGCCAGGCGTGAAGAAGCAGGACTGACCATAGTCCTTGGGCCACAGCGGCTCAAAATCCCTAGGTTCGGAGAGACTTGATACGCCACGTCTGGAGTCCGAGTCAACCCCAATGTCCCCATCGTCTGGCACCCTCTGGGTCCAACGCGGGGAAGCATCACTGTCCCACCTCCTCCAGAAGCCTCGACCGCACTATCTTTGCAAGTCTTCTGAAGTGCCCGGGGGCGCATCCTCCCGCAGAAGCCACCATCTAGGGCCAGAGAGCACAATGGTCCTTCCCTAGTCTGGCCTGGCTGGCGTAGGGATACGGACACGCACCGACCTCCTAGCTTCTACTACCACCAACTCGAATACCAACTCCAGGTTGCGGACCCACGGCACCACAGCGGAGCAGGCGCTCTAGCAGCCGGGCCCAGCCAGGAGGAGGGGGCGGTGCCGAAACTCCGTGCTCCCGCCCACAGAGTGCGCAGCTTTTTACTGGCTTCCAGATCTGCCGCTCTAGCGCTCTTCTCTACGATTGGTTAGCTGCCACACTAGAGGCGGAACCTTTTAGGGCTCCTCCTCGTAGCTGGGCGGAGGGGAGGAAGAGGAGGAGGAAGGGGGGGGCGGGACACAAAACCAGCTAGGATTTTTTTTTTTGCATTTAATTAAAAAAAAAATTTTTTTTTTTTTTTGCATACCCGAGGGGCGCTCCCCGGAGCGGGGCGCGGGGCCGGGCCGCGCAGGGCCGCTTCGTTGCAAGGGCGGCGGCGGGCCCGGGCGCAGCGGAGCCGGGCCCCGCCATGCGATCAGGCAGTGCGCTGACCGGCCCGGCCGGCCGGCCCCTTCTGGGTCCTCCCTGTGCAGCCCGTGCGGGGCCGTCCCGGAGACCCCGCGCCGACGGCTGCTCAAACATCAGGGTGAGTTTCTCACAATGTAGCAATTTCTCTTTAAATCTCTTAACTCTCTCTACCTGCGAGTCGGGGCTGTGACAGGGCGCAAAAGCGAGGGGGGGAGTGGGGCTCGGCGGCGAGGGTGTGTGTGTTGGGGGGGAAGAGCCAGAGCTGGGGCCGAACCCACTCCCCCCCGACACTCCACACTCAGCCCCCCAACCGGGGCGCAGCGCCCGCTGCCGCTGCTCAGGCTGGGTTTTTTTTTTTTTTTTTTTTTTTTTTTGGTGATCGGCGCCCACCACTATCCGCACACCCCCATCCCAGGTCTCTCGCGCCACCGCCGCCACCCCAATCTTGCAGAGAACTCCCCCTTCATTGCGCCCCGATCTCAAACCTTGCGCCCCGGTTCCCTCCCTGGTCCTTCCCGGGATACAATGCAACGGAGGAGAGGGGCGAGCGCGAACGTCCCACGGGGGGAGGGGCGGGGACCCCCCTCCCGCCTTGGGGACCCCCCTCCTCGTGCTCCCCGCCTTTTCTGGGGAGAGCCAAGGGCTATAGAGAGGCAGCTGGAACCATCTCCCCTCCTGTCGCGCGTCCCGTGCGCCCCCCTCCCCAAGTCCCTCTTGGGGGTGCCAGGGAGAATCGGGGGTCCTCTGCAGGCTTGTAGGGAGGGATGAACTGGGATGCAGACCACTGGATCTTCCCTCTCCATCGCCCCTAAACAATGAGAAGAGTTGACTTGGTTCTCCTATCCTCGGCAGGGAGCGTAGGGGACCCCCGCCCCCTCAGCTGGCTAGTCCTGCAGGAGGCCTGTTCCTATGGATCAAAGGGAGGGAAAAAGGGAACCTCCATGCCTGTCACCTTCTGGGATTTGGGGCGGCCCCTGAACTCCAACTCCGTGGGCCTACGAATGGGAGGCACCAGGCCCAACCCGGGCACCGCGCTCCGGGTGGTGACCTTTAGACAAAGGCAGTCCTTTCCCCGGAGTGATCCCGGCCAGGTCCCTGCGGAAGGCGGCCAGGCTTGGAGGGAGAGGGATGGGATAGGATGGATGGATGGATGGATGGATGGATGGTTGGGTGGGTGGGTAGGTGGAGGAGGAGGGAGGAGGAGGTTTAGGACCATCTGGTTTTCCCATCGCTTTGGCTGCCCCACGGCTGCTTCCTCTGCTCCTGTCACCGGCAGCCGCGGAGAGACAAGGGACCAGGGAGCTACCCAGCCAGGCCTTGGGCCTCCGCCAGCCGGAGGACCCGGCGACGAGCCGCGGGAGGGCGCGGACTCGGGCGCCCGCGGTGATTGGAAGGCATAGTGGCTCCTTCCTCTCCGCGCCCCTTTGTTTTGCTTTGTGGTTCTGAGCAGCTGAACGTCCCGGAGGTGGGGTCAGAGGCTGCCGGGTCAGCTCTCCTGGGGAAGTCTTGGTGACAGGGCCTTCTGTACCCCACCCCCAAGTCTTAAACCTCCATTCCCCTTTGTCACTACCCCCAGTGTAGTGTCAAAAAAAATCTGGGGATGTGTGAACATCCAAGACTCTGGGCTGGAAGTCAAAAGAGTTTTGGCACACAGCCTCTCCCCACACCTGCACTCTAAGTCCACTCTGTCCCCAACCCCCAAGATGAGGAAACAGGGGAAGCCACGCTTAGAGACCACCCCTTTCCTAGGCGGCCCCACGGGACTTATCAGTTGTTTACCTCAGTACCCTGCCTTCCTCTGTAGCTCCCCCACCTCCCAGAAGCCGGAAATAACCACTCTCTACCCTGGATTGGTTACTGCTAAATGCCTTCCATCCTGGCTGCAGTCTGAGGAGTGAGCATAATGAGTGTTCCCGTTTTCTAGGCAGGCTCACTGAGGCCTAGAGTAGTTAAAGGACTAGTTTAAGGTCACACAGTTGGGGGTCACTTTGAGCCCCCAATTCACAACATCCTACAGTTTATACACCGTAGCTCAAAACCAGTTGGTCCTCATTGTGTTACTTAGTCCCTTTGACGTAAATGAACTTGGGTTTGGGAGACATCTGCCAGGTGTCGTCCCTGCAGAGTTGGTTTGGCAGAAGAGGATGAGGGCTCAGCTCCATGGTCTAGCTGAATGAAGGCTGCGCATCGCTTGGGACCTAATGTCACCCACCACCCACCACTTCATCTGATTGGGACTTAGCTTGATTGCTGTCATTGGACTGTAGGGAGGGAAGCTGACTGGTTGTCTGATTGGGACTGTTGTAGTGGTTTGTGCTCCTCTGGCCTGAGACCCACATGGTGTCTTGGCTCACAACATACTGGAAGTTCTTTGACCTGACTCCGAGGTAGGGAAAGGAGATGCCATCTGTTTAGTCTTAGATGTTTGGGATAAAGATGACCCGTGTGGTGGAGGAATGTTCTATGCTAAGAGTTAGAGAATACAATAAGCAATGGCTGGGGCGTGCTCACTGGAGGAAAGCTTACTGTCCCCAGTAAGGGAGGTGATATGGGTGGTGTCTTGTTTACAGAAAAGTAAACTGAGGCCAGGGTATGTGCTCCATGGCTAAGTTGTGCTGGCCAAATTGCAGGGGCTAGTGGTGGGAGGGTTTGTCATGAGACGTTGGCATAGGGTCTGATTCTAGGGTTGTTGCTTTCCCACTGAGTTCTTCCTTTTGTAAGGATAACATAACTTAAGGTCTGGGCACACCAGTAGGAGAGGGGCTGTCTGTCGGGAACACTGACTTTAGAGATTCAGTGTTCCCTGAGAGGAGTCGCCTGTTTGGGGAAGATGGGAGAAACTTAAATTAGAGCTTCTTTCCTTCCCAGATGTCTCTGGGACCTTTGCTAACTTTTCCTGGGATACTGAGGTTGGGGTTGCCTTAGCCTATGGAAGGACCAGGAGTCAGCATCAAACCTTTGAGTCACAGGGAGGCTAGGGGGAAGGAGGTTCTAAGGTATATGTGGGGTTTCCTAGCCCTAAGACCAGCTCCCCCTCTTCACTTCACTTCCAAAGGCTTTCTTGACTCCTAGTCTCAAGAATGTGGAGGGCGGCTGGGGGTGGGAGGGGGGATGTTAATTGGAAACAGAAAAACGTGGCATTCCTTCGAAGGAGCTTGGGCTGCAAGCAGCCAGGCCTGCCATCCCCCCACCACCCCTCCTGCAGGTCAGGAGCTGGGGTGAAGGCCCAGGTCATCTCATCATCCTGGTCTCCTCCCCTGATTCTTGGATGCAGCCCAGGAGACTTGCACCTGGCTTCCTCTCCCCAGCAGGGTCAAACACCCCCCTTTACCCTCTGTTCTGCTATTTTTTTTTCTCCAGCTATGAAAGATACAGCCACACCATAGCCTCAAGGAAGGTTGGGAATTGCTGAATTGAGTGATCCCCAAGGATTCCCCCCCACCAATTCCTTCTGTGCCTGTAGCAGCCCCTGTTTAACTGTTCCCAATTGACTGAAGCCTTTGTGTCTCCAGGACAGACAAGGTCCCCCATGAGAGGGCCTGAGGAGCTTTCCAAAGGCATTTTAGTTTGGGGACAAAGAATTTTGTGTATGAGTTATATGTATTCAGGTAGTGGCTGGGGAGGCAGAGTGCCTTTGTTTCTTTAATTGTTTCCAGCTAAACTTGCTTTGGGGGGGTGGGTTTGCTGTTGGGGGATCAGCCCCAGGATCAGGGCTTTTGCTGGAAGCCAGGTCAGCAGGAGAATTGCTGGGCTCCCTGCAGCAGGGCTTGATTAGTTCTGTCTGGGTGGCCTAAGGAACTCCAAGGAGGAAGTTAGAGCTGTTTTGTTCTTGGCCCCCTGCTTCTGATTTTTAATTTGTTTTGTTTTTGTTTTTATTTTTATTTATTTATATACTACCTCCAATTGCTGAGATTCTATCACACCAGATTTTTTTTGTTGTTGTTGTTATCAAGACAGGGTTTCTGTTACTGGCTGTCTTGGACTTGCTTTGTAGACCAGGCTGGCCTATAAGTCACAGAGATCTGCCTGCCTCTGGCTCCTGAGTATGGGATTAAGGGTGTGTGCATTTGCCATGCCTGGTGAGGTTCATTTTCTTAACTGATAAATATTTAAAGGACAAATTTTAAAACAAAAAAGCCTGAAACAGAAAGTCATGGTTGTTCGTCTGCCTTCCCCCGCCACCCCCCGACCCCAGCTTCCTCCCTGGGGATAACTTCTCAACTCTGGGCTAGTGTGTGTGTGCTTTTCTCCCAAGAAACTCATTTTGTACAGCTTGTACCACAGTCTCCTATTGTTCAGCCCTTTGCTTTTCCACATTATCTTCCTAGAACACCTTCTGTGTGGCTTTTCTATCTTTGGGGGGGCTTTGTGGTATTCCACTGACCAGACAAGACTTTGTTTCCTATGATGGTGTGGCTGTGTTACCATGATGGTGTGGCTGTGTTCCCATGTATTGCCAATCTGCTGGATCGAGACCTGGGATTTGTCTCCTGGTAGCTCTCAGAGATGTCTGGGATGCTGCCCTGTAAGGAAGTCATTGTCCATTCTGGCTGTTCTCATCTGCTGAGCTGCCTTAACGAACTTGGCAGTATTTGGTCCCAGAACATCTTTGTTTTATTCCCCGGCTTAGAGCCTGTATCACATGTGTAGTTGTGAAGGGCAAAACCTTGGCTCTGGAACCCAGCTGTGGGGCTTGCTGGCTCTAGTCCTTTTTCTCCTCCTCCATGAAACCCAGGACCAGCCTTAACTGGTAGCTGTGAAGAAATGTAACTCGGGTGAAGTTCATGAGTCACTGTGTCTGGGGTCTGTACCATCTCAGCCAATCCTTTTTCCAAGCAGCCTTTTCAACTTAGCTGGGCTGGGAGTTCTATAATAGATTGGCACAAAACAGGACGCCATATTTCTCAGTGTTGGATCTGGAATCCAGAGTTTCATTATATGCTAATGAGCCATACCCTTAGTCCCTTACTGGAGGATTCTAGGCAGGGACTCTACCACTGAGCCACGCCCCCAGCCCCTCACTGGGGGATTCTAGGCAGGGGCTCTACCACTGAGCCACGCCCCCAGCCCCTCACTGGGGGATTCTAGGCAGGGGCTCTACCACTGAGCCACACCCTCAGCCCCTCACTAGGGGATTTTTGGCTGGTGCTCTACCATTGAGTCACTCCTTGACACTTTTTTTATTTTAAATTTTAATGCCCATACAGTCCTTGAACATTTTAAAAAATATTTTCATGTACATGTCTGATCATGGTTATATATCTATGAAGGCCAGAGGACAGCTTCACCTTCCATCTTGTTGAAAGTCAAGTCTCTTTTACTGTTTGTCCCTGTTCTGGGTACTCCAGACTAGTCAGCCCAGATGCTTAGGGAAGGCTCCTATGTTAGCATTCCTATCTCACCATAGGAATGCTGGCATTACAGACGCTCGCCACCTTGTTTGCCTCTTACATAGGGTTCAGGGACTGGGTTCAGATTGTCTACCTTGCACGGCCATCTCCCAGGTCCCAAGGTTTTGTGAACCATTTTTTGTTCAGCTCCCCAGTAGCTCGGATGACAGCTCTTGTGCCACAACATCCAGATCCTCTTATATCTTACACAGGCTGTGCCATTGAGCTCCACCCAGCCCCCCAGGATTGGCATTATGTTTTATTTTGTGTATATAGGAGCTTATAAGTGTGTATGTGGTAAGTGTGCATATGTGCACATTTGTGTGCAGGTGCAGAGGCCAGAGGGAGGTCCCAAGCTTTACTATACCCCTCACTGTATTCTTTGAGACAAGGACTCTCAGCCCGGAACTAGTGGGCAGCCAGGAACCCCTGTGTTCTGTCTCCCTCCGTTCCTCTCTTTCAGTGCTGGAGCTTTGCATGGCCATACCTGGCTTTGTATTCCAGTTCGGGGATCTGAACTCAGGTCCTCATGCTTGCACACAGCACAGTTTCACTAGCTCAATCATCTCCCCAAGCTACAGTCTTGTACTTAATTATGTATTTGTTTATAGTGTACATGGGGGTGCAGGAGTGAGTTTTGCATTTATTTATATTTGGTTTTATTTGTTTATTGTTTGTGTGGAGATGCAGGAGTTGTCACAGTGAAGGTCAGAGGGCAACCTCCAGAGGAGTCAGTTCTCTCCTTTCACCATGTGGGGCCTGGGAACCAAATTCCAGTCATCAGGCTTGGCACTGTGTGTGTGTGTGTGTGTTTAAAGTTTTTATTTTCTTAATTTTCTATATAGGGGTTTCACTATTTAGCCCTGGCTGGCTTTGGACTTGCTATGTAGACCAGTCTGGTCTCAAACTCACAACAGAGATCTGCCTTCTGAGTACTGGGATCAAAGGTGTGCACCACTAAGCCTGACTGAAAAAAAAAAAGTGTTTTTTCCAGCCAGATAGTGGGTTCGTTAATTGTGCACTCATCTTTAAAAGTGTGGGTAATTACGATTGTTTATGTAGAGGTTAGAGGACAGATTGTAAGGACCCATCTACCATGTGGTTTGGGGGATATAATTCAGGCCATCAGGCTTGGTGGCTTGTGCACTGAGCCATTGCAGCAGGTCAGGTATTGGCACTTGACGTGGAGGACACCAGGCATGATCGACACATGCCATCCAGCCTCAGTTGACTTGTGTGTTGCAGAACTTTCCCCTCTCCTTGGATGGCTGTGACGTTTAAATGGCTGAATTGCTTCCAGCGTAAGCCTCACCTCTGAAGGAGGCTCCCGGGCTCACTTTGTTATAATTATTTTCACATTTTGATTTTTTTATTACTTTTATTTTTAAATTACATAGACATGGGAGGTGATGAGATTTGCGCATGTGAGTACAGTGCCCAGGAAGGTCAAAGCTCCCTAGAGCTGGAGTTAATTTTGAGCCAACTGAAGTGGGTGCAGAGAATTGAACTTGGTGAATTTGAGTCTTTGTGAACATACTTTTAACCCCTGAGCTATCTCTCCCGCCCGGATTTCCATTTTCTATTAGAGAAATTTGAAAGCAACCACTCAGAGTTCAAAGTAGCATAGCCTGGCCAGATTGTTCCTGGAACAGGTTTTTTTTTTTTCCCCCCTGATCTTTTTTTTGATCTGTTACCCCTCCTCCACAGTGCATAAATCATTTTTAACTTTTGCTGGGGTGTTTCAGTGGGATCATATTCTAACTCATGGTGTTATTTGTTGTGTTATTTCTGGGGTCCAGATTCCATTTCCTCTTCTCCGGGGGATGGCCTGTGCTTCGAGAAGTGGGTGGCAGCATTAAGTCCATTTCTCAGGTGGGGAAAATGGATCACAGGTCACGAGGGTTTGGGTTTGCTTATCCATTCTCCCCATTTTGGGACTTTGAAGTGATTTCTCCATCTTGATCTTACCCTATGGGGTGCTGTCTTATTGCCTAGGTTTGGGGGTTCATACCTTGGGTATGTGGAGTGTAGGGCACAGGTGCTGATATTGTTGGCAGAAATTGTTCCCATTTGTTAGGCCCAGTAGTATGGGCCCCAAATCCCAGCTACTTACAAGGTTGAAGCAAGAGAATCCTGAGTTTAAGTCCTAACTGGGCTCCAGAGGAAGGTCAAGGTCAGGCTGAGAAATTTAGTGAGACTTTGTATTAGACACAAAAAGGCGTCTGAGGATGAGAGACTGGGCTGAGACCCAGCAGCATGTGGGAGGCCTTCATGGTAGTATGTCCCTTGGATGCCTGGGTCAACTGCTTGGGGTTTTTAGTTAGACATGGCTCTGCCCCTTCTAACTCTGTGGCTAGGTGACAGGGCTGGTCTTTTCCTTAAAACCTAGGGTAGGGAACCAGAAGCATGAGCATGAGAAGACTCGATTCTCTCGAGAACCCCATTGTTAACTCCAGTCTTGTATGACCAAGTGTTCTGCATGTGCCAGGCTCCACACCAGCACTGGGACTGAAGTGTGTTGGTTACAGCTGGTGTAAGTGCTCTAGAGATGGGGGGCAGAGTTGCTCTTTCTGCAGTTTGATTGGGTCAGAGAAATAAATGGCCGGTGACTCAGGACACCCCTCCACCACATACACCCTTCCAGCCAGCCTCAGCTCCTTTTGCACCCTTCTGGTTGGCCAGCTCCGTCCTTCCCTCTGCTTGGAGGGAACTCATGATTCTTCAGTGACCCTTCCCTAGTTTCTTCTCTAGCAGTCTCAGGGGCCCAGCGAGCTGAGATACCTGTTTAATGCTGTGAGACTGTTGTTAATGACCCTAGGGACCTCAAAAGAACCTTTGGGGAGCCTTGGTATCTCAGCATTCCAGGGTACCTAAAGACGAGGTCCCCCTAGCATCCTGAACCAGCTGTGGGCACTTCTGCAGCTTGTCCTGATACAGTGTGTGCTGGCTTCCACAGCTTGGACCCCACCAGTGCACTGGACCTTAACTTTTCTCTGCCTCTCTTGGGGTAGTGCCTTGAATGCTTGGTGTAGTGGGGAGAGGTCTCCTCAGGGGCTTGGTGGCTCCCGAGGCTCCTCATGCTGGTGGCTCTTCTACTTCATGGTTTCAGTTATTTAAATGGAGCAAGAGGGGCAAATACAATGCTGTAAGATGCATGGAAGCTGGGCATGATGGTACACATCCATTTTCTGCCACTTGGGAGGCTGAAGAAGGAAGATTGTGAGCTAACCTGGGCTACAGAGCAAGACTGTCTTAGAACAAACAGACACTGTAAAAAAATTCCCAATGTTGTAACACATACTAGAATCCACTTGGTAGGTGGAGGCAGGAAGAGCAGGAGCTCAAAGCTATCTTCAGCCGTGTAGCAAATTTGAAGCCAGCCTTGGGTACAAAAGACACTGCCTCACAAAATAAAACAAATATGAACAAGCAAGAATGGATCAAAAGTGCCTTCCCGGTTTGGAGAGATGTAGTACTTCTTCACAAGCATGGTGACCTGCATTAGAATCCCAGCGCTCACATCAGAGGCTGAGCATGGCCACTTCCATGTCAGTAACCCAGGCATAGAGCAGAGCTAGTACTGGGGGCGTTACACTGGGGCTTACTGGCTGTTAGCTTAGCTCCAAGTTCAATGAGAAACCAACCCTGTCTCAAAAGAAAAGAATGAGGCAGATGCCTGGCAGTGGTGGCATACACCTTTAATTCCAGCACTTAGGAGGCAGAGGCAGGAGGATCTCTGGGAGTTCGAGGCCAGCCTGGTCTACAGAGCAAGTTCTAGGACAGCCAGGGCTACTCAGAAAGAGATAGAAGTGGAGGAGGAGGCCTCGCCAGTGGCAGAAAATGATGGAGGCGGGCACGTGTTTCCGCTAGCCTCAGCCACCAACACACACATGTACACAGACACAAAATACACAACACAGGGTAGGGTGTGGCTCAACTTGCCTAGCTGTGAACAAAACACTGTGGGTTTAATCCCTGGTGTCTCAAACTGAGCATGGTGAAGCAAGCTTAGCATCTCAGCACTTGGAAGATGGAGGCAGGAGGATGAAAAGTTCAAGATTATCCTCAACTTCATAGAAAGTTTATGTCCAGCCTGCGTTACTTGAGCCCCTGCCTCAACATAAAATATAAGCACGTTGGATAAACCATCTTCAGAAAAATAACATTCATAAACTTCTAGTAGATGGTTTAAATTGTTCCATTTTTTAACTTTTATTGTTGCGGTGTGTGTATACACATGCCGTGGTAGAGATGTAAAGGTCAACAGACAACTGTGTAGTCTCTTTTCTTTCCTCTTTATGGTGTTTCAGGACTCGAACTCAGATCTCCATGCTTGTGCAGCAGTCACCTTTACCCACCGACCCATCTCACGAGCCCTAATTGTTCTAATTCGTTTCTGTTGCTATTAATCTCTTGCTATGCCTAACTTACACATTAGACTTTATTATAGATATATATTTATAGAATATAAAATTGTCATATATTATTTATATATTCTTGTTATTGGTATAAATAAATGATATTAATTGGGTTAATTTATATACTAATTAATATGTGTGAAAGACCATATCAGTAGTGTCTGAAACGGTCCTCTAGAGGTCTTGGACTTTCTGCCCCTCAGGTAATGGAGGACAGCTGCAAATCTTCTTCCTTATTATCATTTCTTGCCAGAGTGTAATTTACATACAATAAAATATACAGAGTCCACCCTTGTCTTCTGACAAGTCTTAGCTAGAGCATGCCACAGTGTAAGTCACACCTCATCAAGACACAGCACATTCCTGGCCCCACCCAGCAACTGTCCCCGATGACTGTCATCCTGGCCACAGCCAGTATTTCACAGTTGTGGAATGCCACCTGTAGAGTGCTGTCCTTCAGCGAGTTGGTAGACACAAGGTCTCATGTAGTTTGTCCTTCCTGCTACCTCCTGAGTGCTGGGATTACAGGGCACCGCCACACCTGGCTGTCCTTCAGGTCAAGTGCCTTCTATGTGTGTTTATGACATGAGTTAGTATGTATGTGAGCGGGCATGGACTTGCCAATGCATATATATGTATGGAATTCAGCACCTGGGGTGCCCATCCTTGCCTTCCCCTAGTTTGAGGTAGTGTTTCCTGTTTTGCCAAAGTAACAGGCTCATGAGCACTCAGGGACTCTTGTGTTTCCACCTCCCATCTTACCACAGAATCACTGGAATTGCAGACATGTGCTACTGTGCCCACCCTTACTTGGGACTCAGGGTGGGGGGGGTTGAACTCAGATCCTCACACTTATTCAGCCAGCACTTACTAAGCCATTTCATCAGCCCCTGGGGTGAGCACATTTCACTCAGTATCAGTTTTTGTAGACTCACTGCATACATAGATCAGGGGTATGTGGTATGTAGCTGTTCACATGAACATGTGTATCCTTTTGGATGGAGGCTAGAGGTTAACAGCAGATAGTTTCTCAATACCTCCACCTTTTTTTTTTCCTTTAAATTTTATACTGACATTTAGTGTGTGTGTGTGTGTATGTGTGTGTGTTTGTGTAAGTATAGGCATGCATGTTTCTTGGTGTGTAGTGGATTCCAGGCAGGGGCTCTACCACTGAGCCACGCCCCCAGCCCCTCACTGGGGGATTCTAGGCAGGGCTCTACCACTGAGCCACACCCTCAGTCTCCCCTTTTCTTTATAACTTGGGACAGGCTCTTGCTAAGTTACTCTGGTTGGTAATAAATTGCAGTCGTACTTTGGTCTCTAAGTGCTGCCATCATAGACTTCTGCCAGGCTTGGCTTGAGGCTCACTATTTTATTTGTTAGCATTCCTGGCTTCTTACTTGGATGAATAGAATTTTCTGGTGTCCACCCAGACCTTTTCTTTCCTGGGTATGTCCCTTTTCGTGACTCTGTACTTTAACTTCGATTTAAAACAAAACAAAACAAAAACAAAAACAAAACAAAAAACCCAGAAAACCAACTCTTCTTTTTCTTTTTAAGATGTATTTTTTTTTTATTTATATGAGTACACTGCAGCTGTCTTCAGACGCATACTAGAAGAGTGCATTGGATCCCATTACAGATGGTTGTGAGCCACCATGTGGTTGCTAGGAATTGAACTCAAGACCTTTGGAAGAGCAGTCAGTGCTCTTAACCACTGAGCCATCTCTCCATCCTCCCCCCCCCAAAAAAAAACCTTTTCAAGTTAAATTTGTGTCTGTGTGTGTGTGTGTGTGTGTGTGTGCGCGCACGCGTGTGCGCCTTTATATGTATTGAGGTCAGGTGATAAACTTCTCTCCACCACATGGTCCACAGGGATGGAATTCAGGTGGTTAGGCTAAGTGGCCAGCGCCTTTACCTGCTGAGCCATCTGGCTGGCCCTTACTCTGACTGTTAAGAAGCCTGGAGCTAGCTGTGCCCCTTTTTGTTGCTGGAAAACATCGAGCCAACTTCTGTGCCTAAATATCCCCTCACCAACATAGCAGAAGTACAAGAAAATTATTTAACTCAATATAGATATATGGAGGGACAGGAGTTCCTCACCAACTAAGAATGCTTGCTGCTTTACTGTGAGGACCAGCATTGGAAACCTAGCACCTGTGTCAGGTGGTTCCAAAGTGCTTACAGATCCAGTTCCATACACACACAGCAACACACATACATAAAGAAAACAAAGTAAATTATACCGTGTGGGTGTGCTGGAGGAGGGGCGGGTGGCTCAGTTTCTAAAGTGCTTGGTTTGCAAGAATGGGGACCTGAGTTCAAGCCCCAAAACCCTGGTTTAAAAAAAGGCACATGTCATAGTGCATGTTTTTAGCCCTGGCCCTGCGAAGGCAGAGACAGGTGGATTCCTGAGGTGCTCTGCCCAGTTAGGCTACCCTAATCCGTGAACCCTGAGTCTTCATGACACCCTGTCTGAAGCAAAGGTGGAGGGCCAGAGACAGCAGCTAAATGGATCCCTGGGACCCATGTGGTTAGAAAGAAAGAACCAAGTTCTGAGAGTGGTCCTCTGACTTCTATACATGTGACATAAAATAAAATATTAGGAATTATTTTTTTCTTCTTTTTCTTTTTTTGGAATTATTTTTTTTTAAGTGAGCAGTGCCTGGGGAATGACATCCTAGGTTGTCCTTGAACACACACACATTCACATACATATGTATGCACACACAGAGTGGGCAGAGTGGTTCAGGCCTGTAATCCCAGCACTGGGGAGGCCAAGGTGGGAAGATGGGAGTTTCAGGCCAGCCTGGGCTACATAGCACATTCCATCTCAAAACAAAAAAGAACAGAATCACATGTGATGTATGTACTCGTCCAGGTCCATATGTGCATACATACATATGTGCATCTGTATACATTATATGATTGGTTATAATCCATCCAGCGGTGGAATTGCACAAACCATATTCTACATCTACCTGCTCTGGCTTCCATAGCGCTCTCGGCTGTTCTGGTGTGCGGTCACTCACCGTATCTGTGTGGCTTCTCCTTTGCTGTCCCTGTACATGGCTCTGTGTAGAGATTTTGCTGGGTGTAAAGGCTTGTGTCCTTCCTGTGTCTTCCTCCCCCAGCTGCCTTTCAAATACCACATGTGCACTCTCTGTCGCTTTCCTCTGTCTCATGTTCAATGGCTCAACGACACTGCTTGGCTCAGTAGTAGAACATTTTGCTTTCCCTTTTTTAAAGAAAAAAAAACTTTCTCACATTTATTTCCTGATTTGTGTGTATGAAGAGGGAATGCATGCTATAGCACATGTGTGAAGATCAGGATTAATATGCAGCGGTTGTTTTTTCTCGTTTTACTCTGTGGGCCTGGGGGTTGAACTTGGGTCCCCATGCTTAGCTGTAAGCACCTTTTACCTGCTCAGCCAATTTTACCTGCCAGTAGAATATATTTTTCGATGCATGGGACCTGGATTCATCCTCAGCACTGGAGTAGTGATTTGCAGGGCTGGGGAGAGTGGTAAATGAAGTGAAGTATTTGAAAGAAATCTACAGTTTAGATTCCCAGGTTACTTCTGTCCATCTGTATGTTCCAGAGACAGAGAAATGACCTTTCCAAAGCCCTGTGCCAAACTGCTCCCCGAGTTGAGATTTGCTGCTAGTTAATTCTAATACTGAAGTGTCTATCTTCCTGACCTGTGGTGTGGCCTTCTTGAGTATGGTGAGGCAGAACTTTGCCTTTCAGGCAAGTGAGGAAGAGGTTCTGGATCCATATTCCCGGACCAGTTCAGGAGGAGGCTTCCATCTGGGTTATGTACACTGGCAGGCTTCTTGAAGTAGACTGTTCTCTGCAGGCATTGGGCACAGTGACTAGCAATAAGAAGACACTCTTAGCCTGAGGTGTTTTGATCAAAGCCACCAGGAGCTTTTCAAAGGAGGACGACCCTGGGAGATGGAACTGGGCATGAGTGTTGTGGTTTTGTGGATGGAAAAGGAGTCAAGAGAGCGAGTATCGAGCATGAGCCAAGGCCACAAGGATGAGTAGCTCATAGGTGGACATGAACATGGGATGAGAGGCAGCCCTTCCATAAGAAAGCTCAGATACCCCTGGGTTGGCAAAGGGAGGCAAGGGTGAGGGTGTGTGAGGGCAGCTCCTGAAGAAGGGACTCACCTGGCTGAGAATCAATCTGTCCTTCCCATGCTGTGT
This sequence comes from Grammomys surdaster, assembly GCF_004785775.1. Lineage (NCBI taxonomy): Eukaryota > Metazoa > Chordata > Mammalia > Rodentia > Muridae > Grammomys > Grammomys surdaster. The sequence continues at coordinate 196,556 of NW_021604773.1, read as the reverse complement.
ACTTGTGGGGAGGAGAGTCTCGCCCAGGTGTGCAGGTCAATGTCTCCTCCTGAACAAAGGAGGGAGTTCCCAGAAGCCTCTTGGCTCAGAGGGACTCGAGTCAGGTTTCCTGGCTTAGAGCAGGTGTTCTAGAAGCTCTGGATCAGGGAAGGTACCAACCTGGACCACTGTTAGGAACCGAGGAAGATGGGAGGATGGGTCCTGTGGCGAGGTTCAGTGAGGCCATCCTCAGTTATACAACAAACTCCCTGAAACCCTGCCTCAAGAAAAGTCAGGGAGTGGGCAGCGAAGTGGCTCTATAAAAGATGCCTGCTAGCTGGGCGGTGGTGGTGCACGCCTTTAATCCCAGCACTTGGGAGGCAGAGGCAGGTGGATTTCTGAGTTCGAGGCCAGCCTGGTCTACAGAGTGAGCTCCAGGACAGTCAGGGCTACACAGAGAAACCCTGTCTCGAAACCACCCCCACCCCCCAAAAAAAAAAAAGATGCCTGCTGCCAAGCCTGACCATCTGAGTTCGGCTATGCGATCTACATGGTAGGAGGAGAGAACCAACTCCCACTCCACTGGCTGCCCTCTGACCTCCACATAACACACTGTGCACTCCACGCATGCATGCACAGACACACATAAATGTCAAAGGGGGAAGGGAGGAATGAGTGAGGGCTGCCTGGGTGGGTAGAGGGCAGGCGGAGACAGCTATAAGCCTGGAAGAAACAACAGTTTTGCCACCTCATTTGGCTCTAGGTTCTCTGAGGTAGAGAACCCTGTCCTTCCATCCAAAGTCCTTGTACCTGGCTCCTTTCCCTGACCTTATCTCCCTCGATTTTATCTGCTTTCCCCACACCCAGGCTCCCAGCTCCTTCACTCTCACTACTGGGCTGTGCCCAGGGCCACTTTCCCATGCTCTACTGCTGACTCCTTAAACAGATATCTGCCCACAGCCCCCTGCCCTGTTGGCACAGTAGTCTCCTACAGTCCCTCCAGGACCTAACACATAATCCAGTCCATACTTACCAGGCAGAAGAGGCTACACCCAACTTTCACACAGGTTGTGTTTCACTCATTCCTCCCTTCCTCCTTTATAGAGGACACCCACACCCCGGTTGAGTTTTTAAGAGTCTGAATAGGTTTTTGGAGTGTATAAGAGGAAGGGGTGATGGAAGGTTCTGGAAGAGGCAGGGCAGTGCGGGGCTGAGTTGAAAAGAACAGCTTTCTCACAGGTTGGCTGCTGAGGCCCCTGGGAATAACTGAGGCCACCCTGGTGGAGAAAACCACTTAGGAGGTCTTCCTGCCTGACCTGGGTCAGGGGCCTTTATTTCTTTGTGCTTTCTATAAGCCCATGGTAATTCTGGGGTCTTCAGATTCCTCTTAGGTGTCCTCAATAGAAACACACGTCTATAACTGTATACCCTCCAGGTTTTTTCTTCTGAAACAGGGTCTCACTATGTAGCTAGATAGGCTTACCACAGACTCACAGTGATGCCTCTGCCTCTGCCTGCTGAATGCTGAGATTAAAGACATGTACTACCATCCCCGGTTCAATCTGGGGAAAGGATTTGGGGCTCCTTTCAGTGAGACAGAAACTCCTGTAACCCAGTCCTTGAGCTCATAATACCCCCAATACAAGATGACCTTGAATTCCTGAGCTTCCCACTCCCAAATTAACTCCCACACCCAGTTCATGCTCTGCTGGGAATCAAACCCAGGTCTTTGTGCATGCTAAATAAGCACTCTACCAACTGAGCTCCAGCCCAGCCCTGCCTAAGGGCTTTATCTAGAATCTAGATTATGACAGCCTTAGTTGGCTCGACCTGGTCTTTGTCCAGGATAGAACTTTTTGGGAAAGACTTGGACTGTTGCACTGTTACTCATACTTGTATTTAGGTGTTTGATTCAGAAGTGCCTTACTTCACAGAGGAGGAAACTGAGGCATGGAGATGTTCACTGCCTTGCTAAGTATCTTTGTCATCATCATTATCACAACACACACACCTTGCCAATGTTTTATTCACAAGCTATGAGACCAGGTTCTAGTTCTCAGGTCCAAGGCCAGAAAGCCCAAAGCCACTTTGGAAAATAACTTACTTCTCTTATCCCCAATGGCCCCCCTGCACCATGGTTGGTGCAGTTCAGAAGCTCCTGTCCCTTGTCATTAATGTCTTAGTAGCCTGTGGTTACGGGAGGTGACCCATGGTCAACAGCCGAGGTGACCCATGGTCAACAGCCTCCCGAAGTCCCTAGATATATGTGAGAGCACCTCCTTCTACTAAGGGCTGGTGACAGGTTCATGTGCAGAGAGCAAAGGCCCTACCCTTCCAGCTTAGTTTCCAGCTAGAGAGCCCTACCGCCTTCTTGGTAGTCAGAAGGATGACACTCTGGGTCACCAAAGCGCTGTGTTCCTCCTTGAAATAACCGATGTTGTAGACAGTTCAAAAGTCATTCCCTGGCCACCCGTATGTATAGTGGCTGTTGACGTTAAGGGACAGTTAAGGCAATCCAGGGGCATCTGCCCTGTGAGTTGGGTTAGGGGTGGAGAATGTAGAATTCAGTTTTGGATTGCCTGCTGATCCACTCCACCCCCTGGGAGGGTGGCTGTAGAATTTGATTCAGCTGTGGCATTTAGTTCCGATGACTTAAGGACCCTGCCAGTTGCTCTCTGTCCCAGCTGTTGTTGCTGTTATTATCATCACGATTTTGTGACTGGATCCTGTACCTGCCCTGAAATAGACAAGGTTAGGCTGTGGCTCAAGGGCCTCGAGCATTAATGTACTGACACACTCCTTGTAGAACCTGGTAGCCTGTGGTCTCTGAGACACTAGACAGATTCCTTCTTTCCTTCCCTATGGAAAGGTGTCTTTTGGCTCACAGTTCAAGGATGGAGCTCAGCAGGATGGAGTAAGCATGGCGGCAGGACTGTGAGGCACCCGTGGTCAGTCACATTGTCTACACAGTTGGGAAGCAGAAAGAAACAAACACTGGTACTTGCCTCTCTTCTCCTTTTTATTCGGACTCCAGCCCAGGGAATGGTGCTCCCCACATTTGGGGTGAGTCTTCCCACCCCAGTTAAGCCAGTCTGGGAACACTCACAGTCTCAACCTGGAGTCCTGTAATTCTAGATCTTTAAGCTGACAGTCACTCTCAACCGTCACAAGGTCACTCATCGTCAGCTAAACACCCAGAGATACCAATTAAAACAGAGTCTCTTACACTCATTTATACGAATGTAAGTGGTGCTCATGCCATAGCACCGTGCCAGAGAAAAGCTTGCAAGAGTCAGTTCTCACCTTCCACTATGTGGGTTCTGAGATTTGAACTCAGAAGCTTTGCTGCTTAGTCATCTCACAGCCCCAAAAGACAGTGAAGGATTTATTGTTTTAATTGCATGTGTGCACCCATTCAGTCCTTGCACAGGCCAGGTGTCGCATTCCTTGGAGCTGGAGTTACAGGGAGGTATGAGCCACCTGATAACGGGTTGTAAGAATTGGACTGGGGTCCTCGGGAAGACCTGTGTGCCCTTTTAACTCATGAGCCATCTCTACAGCCCAAAGATAACACTTTTAAAAACAAGTTTTTAACTAATTAATTTATTTGTGTGTGTGTGTGTGTGTGTATGTGTATGTGTGTATGTGTGTACGTACATACGTACATATGTATATAGGTGTTCCAAAATGCCAGAAGAGTGTGTCAGATCTTCTGGAGCTGAAGTTACAGGCAGCTACGAGCCACGTAACATGAATTCTGGGAACTGAACCACAATCCTCTAGAAAAGCAGTAAGCACTCTTAACCTCTGAGTGATCTCTTCATCCCCCTGGTTTTATTTTTATTTTTTGAGACAAAATATAGCCCAGTCTAGCCCTGAAATTCCTGGTTGCTGCAGTCATGAATATCATACCAGGCTATGTTTACTATAATCTTTGATAAGGTTGCATTTAAATCTGTATTGCTATTTCTCTTTTGGATATCTCTTGTGTTCTTTGTCCCCATCCATACTCTTTTCTTGCTTCCCTTTTGTTTTGTTTTTTTTTTTTTTTTTTTTTTTGGTTTTTCGAAGCAGGGTTTCTCTGCATAGCCCTGGCTGTCCTGGAACTCACTCTGTAGACCAGGCTGGCCTTGAACTCAAATCCGCCTGCCTCTGCCTCCCTTTTCTTCCTATAGGTTGAATATTTTGTTTTGTTTCCACTAAGGATCACACTTAGAGTTTCTAGCATGCTAGGTAGCTAAACGGAGTCCCCAGCCCCTCCCAGATGCTCTACCACGCCCCCAGCCCCTCACTGGGGGATTCTAGGCAGGGGCTCTACCACTGAGCCACGCCCACAGCCCCTCACTGAAAGATGCTAGGCAGGGGCTCTACCACTGATCCACACCCGAGCCCCTCACTGGAAGATGCTAGGCAGGGGCTCTACTGATGAATCATATCCTCATTTCCTGAATTGAGGCAAGGATTTATGACAGGCTCTGCCTCCAGTCCTTTGGGTGTCTTGTATTGCACATTCTGTGTTGAGCTGGTGAGCGAGTGTCTTTTTGCTCTGCAGTTTCCAGTCTGTGTCTTTGGCCAAGACTTGACTTTGATTCTGAGTGCTGGGAGCCTGTAAGAGTGTGGGGGATGGTTAGAGCCTGGGAGTGACCTGACCTGACATTTCTTTTCCATCCCTGAACCTCAGATCTCTTATGCAAGAGAGTTTCCTGGGAGAGGCATAGCTGAGGCAGAGGCAGCATGCCCTTACACTCCAGGAGGCTTGCCAAATTGCATTCCAGGAGGGCTTCGCCATTCTTGCCCCTCACACGCACAATCAGAGCTTCTGAGTGGCCGGCTGGTGACAGGCCTGTGCTAGACTTTAGGAACACCAGCAGTCTGGGGCTGGCTGCTTTGTTCTTTGAGCCTCTGCTGTGATCATAGAAAAGAGAGAGGGCTTGGTAGGTGGGTGTAGCAGAAGGAGAAGCAAGAGAGAATTCTAGAATTGTCGCCACATGCTGTGGGTTGTGCCAGTGTTCCCAGTACTGAGGAGAAAAGGCAGGAGAATGACCAATAGTTCGAGGCCAGTCTTGGCTACAGAATGAGACTGTCAATGGGAGAGGGAAATAGAAACAGACCTGTTTCAGAGCCTGTCTAGCCTAGAAGCCATTGGCTTGCGCATTGGGCAACAAAGACCTTTCTAATAGCAGGAACCACGACCCACATCCCAGCTCCAGCAGATGGTGGTGGCAAGCCACTGAAGTGACTTCTTGGGCCACAAGACCTGACCCGGAGACAGGATGGAGGCAGACACTCTTTTCCTTAGCTCCATGTGAATATTTGTACATCTGGCTGGAAGTACTCGTGTCTGGTTGCTGGGTAACCCCAGAGCCCACTGAAGAGATGCTATGGGGGAATCTGAAAAACTGCCTTTTGAGAGGTATATGTCATTAGGAAGGGTTTGATTGGTTCTTGTTGCATTTAAAATTATGTTTTATTTATTTTATGCAAGTGTACATATGTGTGTACATGTGTGCATGTTCTTTTGTTTTGTTTTGTTTTGTTTTTTTTTGGTTTTTCGAGACAGGGTTTCTCCGTATAGCCCTGGCTGTCCTGGAACTCACTCTGTAGACCAGGCTGGCCTCGAACTCAGAAATCCACCTGCCTCTGCCTCCCAAGTTCAGGGATTAAAGGCGTGCGCCACCACCGCCCAGCTTGTGTGCATGTTCTAAGCCATGAGGAAGTCAGAGGACAAGTTGCTTCACCATGTTGGTCACGGGGCTCTATCTTGGGGGTTCAGGCTTGACTTTAAGCATCCTTACTCACTAAGCCGTCTCACTGCTCCCTGTTTGTTCTCTAGACAGTAGTAACTCAGATAGCCCAGATTAGCCTTTAACTCACTATGTAGCTGAGGATGGCCTTGAACTTCTTATACTCCTGATAGATTCTACCTGCCTTCCCAAGTGCTGCAATTACAGCCTGTGTCACTGTGCCAGGCTGCCTTGGGAGCTTTTGCAGGCTGGTGTGTTTGTATGATGCAGAATCCCACTTTCCTCTTTGTATACCCCCAGGGTTGTGTTGCATACTCCGCCTGGTGTCTTCAGGTCTTGCTGTGTTTACTTCTTGGTTCCCAGGCCTGCCAGATTCAAGACGAGCAGGGACAGTGTCTGATGGACCTGTGGTGTGGTTTCAGAAGCTTGCTCTCTGAAGGCTCAGAGCTTGAGGCTAGCTTGTAAGCCTAGCTTCCCTGGTGCTGAGGGAGGAAACAGAAGCTTCTTGCTGGGTTAGATCAGAAACCAAGTGTCGTAGGCAAGTCACGTGGGTCATATAGTTTTATGGGAAGCAAGCAAGGCCAGACCTGTAAAGGGTCCTCAAATGGAGGAATCCTTGAGGAACAGCCAAGGAAGGGGTTTTTGCTTCTCACCCTCTGTGACTCCCACATTCTCTCTCCTAGGTTGTCTGATATGTCACTAAACAGACTCACTTTGGACCTCATGTCCTTACTCCCAGAAGCCCACAAAACCCAAAATAAGAACACAGACCAGGGGCTGGAGAGATGGCTCAGCAGTTAAAAACATTGACTGCTCTTCCAGAGGTCCTGAGTTCAATTCCCAGCAACCACGTGGTGGCTCACAACCATCTGTAATAGGATCTGATGAACTCTTCTGCTGTGTCTGTCTGAAGACAGCTACAGTGTACTCATATGCACAAAATAAATATAAAGAGGGAAAAAAAAAGAACTCAGACCATTCCCCATGAGGTCATTATGTTAGCTATCAGAAGCTCCGCCTTGGGGATTACTGGTATGAGTCTGGCCTAGGTGTCATCTTTATTGTGTACATTGGCTGGCCCCTGGCTTTGTTCTCTGTCTTCATCTGTCACTCATCCCTCCCTCCTTGCCTCTCAGGCCTCCATTCCTTCTTCAACCAAGACTGAAGGTACCACTTCAGTCATTATTTTCCAGGTTGGAATTCACTCTGCAGTTGAGGCTGGCCTCAAGCTCACAACGATCCTCCTGCCTCATCCTCACCCACTTACCAGCCTATTTAAAACTACATGTTTCTAACTCTTTTCCCTAGAAGCCTTTCTCTTGTAGCTCTTAACAGTTTCTGGCATGCTATCTACTTTACATTGATGATACAGCCACATTTGTACTTCTGAGTAATGTAATATTTAAATAATTTGATATAGCATATCACATGTAGTTTTGCATTTATAGATATAAAATCGTAATGTGTCACATTTTAGTCAGTTGATAAAAATCAGATACATGTCAAGTAAATATATGTAACTATGTAATTTGCTAGTTTATAGTACTGTTTTCTATGTCCTCTCTCAACCTGCTTTCAGAAATACAAGTGCTAAGCTGAGTGTGGTGGGGCATGCTTAGAATCCCAGGATTTGGGAAGCGTAGCACGGGGGTCCTGTTTCAGAAACCAAGTAGAAGGGGGTGAGAAGAAGTGGCCTCATGTTTAGAAGTGCCCGTGTTGTGTGGCTCACAAATGCCTGTAACTCAGGTTCCATTAGACACGGCAGCTCGGGCCCTTTCTAGCACCCACACTAACTAGCATTAGCGTGCACATGTCCCCATGCACAGATTCTCATACACAAACACACAAACATAGCATAAAGTAAATCTTTAAAAACAAACAAACAGCCAGGTGTGGTGTTACATACCTTTAATCCCGGTATCCTGGAAGCAAAGGCAGGCAAGCAGAGCAGATCTCTGTGAGTTCAAGGCCAGCATGATCTACATAGTGAATTCCCCAACAGACAAATGAATCAATCAGGGGGCCTGTTATTTGGCTCAGTGGATCAAGATGCTTGCCACCAAGCCTGACCACCTGAGTTTGATCCCCATAGCCCACATGACAAAAGGAGAATCTATTCTGGAAAGCTGACCTCTGACCTTTAATTTGCTCCATTCTGTGGCATGTGTACCCACCCACATATATACACAAATTAATAAGGTTAATGTACTAAAAATCCTAGCTAGGCTCCGGGTGGAGTTGGTGTATGCTTTTAATCCCAACAGTCGGGAGGCAGAGGCTGGCAGATCTCTTTAAGAGTTCAAGGATAGCCAGGGCTACCTGGTGAGACTGCATCTCAAAAGTCAACCTGATAGATCAATGTAAACTATAAATGAACAGATATCTTTGTTGTATTTTAGACTGTTGCCTTAACTTCTAGACTGGACCCAAGCATGTAGCCCCATGCCTCAGAATAATTGACCAACATATGCATGTTGACTATAAAAATATCTTTAGTCATTTATTTAATTATTTTGTATAGGCAGGTGTGCCAAGTGTACGTGTCAGAGATCAAACTTGGCTCGTCAGGCCTTGTGGCAAGCACCTTTGCCCACATGTGCCAACCCATGAATGTTGATTGAACAGCAAACTTAGATGAAAGAAAGTGTGTTGACTATACAGGAGAGAGTTGAGAACATTAGAAAAAAGGCCCAAAGGTTTCAAAGCCAGGCTCAGTGGCCAGGGTGAGTGTATGACTGAAACCACTTCTATCGTGCACATCCTGCGTGACTTGGAGTCCCCAGTTTACCCAGTCTGGTCCTCAGGACCTTTTCTGTAAGAAGCATGGGATTATTCAACAGCTATGCATTGCAAATTGACAGTTTCTTGGTGAGCAAGATAGCTGTTACCTGGGGTGGGCAGCGAGGGGGCTCTTGTGGGCTCTACATCCGTCTTCTGTAAGCTGGAAAGGTATACCATCCAGGAGTGGCCTGAAAAGATCAGTTAAAAGCTGAGCGTGGTGGCTTAGGCACTAAAGCTAAGGCAGGTAGATCACCAGCTGGGCTATACAGTGAGGTATAAAGAGCGTCAGCCTGAGGCCCTCTTCATGTCCACAGTGGCTGATAAATGGGGCTGGACACACTAGCCTGGATCATGGAGTAGAGGACAGAGACGTGGCGCTGTAGGTAGAGTCATTGCCTAGCATGTATGAAGTTCTGGGTGTGATTTCCAGCAATGCATAACGGTACACATAGCTGTAATTCTGGCAGTTGGGAGGTAGAGACAGGAGGATCAGGAATTCAAGGTCATGTTTGACTACATGTTTTGAGTTTTTTGTTGGTAGTGGTGTGTGGTGATCGTTGTGGTGGTTTTGTTTTCTCGAGACAACATTTCTCTCTGTAGCCCTGGCTGTCCTGGAACTCTCTCTGTAGACTCAAACTGATCCACGTGCTCTGCCTCCTGTGCCACCGCTGCCCAGCTCCATATTGAATTTTAGGCCAGTCTGGGTTACATAAGGCCCTGTCTCAAAACAACAAATGATGAAATGGTGTATATTATGTGGTAGCCCATGCTTGTGTACACACACACACACACACACACACACACACACACACACACACTCTCATTTGTTTAGCTGATGATTGAAGCCTGTCGGCTTCAGTTCAGCAGTTAGAGCCTGCAGTTTGTCGAACAGAAAATGGAGACAGAGATATGAGGACAAACTTCAACAATGGAAGGCACTCATGGCCTGTTGATAATGCTGTCTCAGTGCCCCATGGTCTGGACTCCAGTCTTAGAAGCTTGTAGGGGCACTGGGATAACCCTGAAGGTCAGAACAGAGAAAGAACTCAGCCCACTGTTCCCAGGGTAGGCTTTGCCCACTGTCCACCCCCACCCTGCTGGGTTGACTTCATTTCCAGGGCCCTCTAACCCCTTTCACAGTAGCCTGGTTGTTCCTGGAACCCTCAAGACCATTCTTTGTACTGGCTATTTCCTCAGCCTGGGATACTTTCTTCCTGGTCTCTGCTTCAAGGTTACTATTGCTGAGAGAGGTCTGCCTCCCATGAACACCATGTTTAAAATTGACTTGCCACCCCCCACCCCCAGGGGGGAGGCGTTCAGTGGGTAAAGGCACTCACTGCTCAGCCTGGTGCTGTGAGAACAACTCCATATGTGTACTGCTGCATGTGGGACCCCCACACACACATCCTGCACACATACAGTAATTAATAATAACAGACTAGACCTGACAGTGAAGGCATTAATCCCTGCATTGGGGAAGGAGAAACAGGAGGATATTTGTAAGTTTACGGCCAGCCTGGTCTACAGAGTTCTAGCCAGATGGGACTCCATATTGAGATTTTTCTTAAGAAAAGGGAGGGGTGGGGAGAGAAAGGGAGGAAGAGAAAAACAGTTGTAATAAACAGTTTAAAGTTGGATGGCCCCTCCACTCTCTTAGCCTAACCAGTTCTTAGCCCTTCACTTGTTTGATGAATTGGGTTAATTTGGTTGCTAGTTTATAATTCTGCTAATTTTTCCTTTACCAGCAATTTAAGCTCTGATGGGGTCTCCCAAGGTCTGGGACATAGTGAGTATCCACTAAATATTTGTGAATTGAAGGATAAAACTGTTTTTTTTTTTCCTCTCTGTCTCTTTAGTATTTATTTTTTTACTTTTGAGACAGGGTGTTAATATGAAGCTCTCATGAAGTCCTAGAACTCCCTCTGTAGCCCTGGCAGGGATGCATGCCTCTGGTTCCAGAGTGCTAGGATAAAAGGCCACCACACCCAGCTTCTTTTGTTTTCTAATCCTGTCTGAGTGTGGGTAAGTGTGTGAGTGCAGGTCCCTAGAAGGGTGAAGGATTACTGTGCAGCGGGAGTTACAGGTGTTGTGAGCTGCCAGATGTGGGTGTGGGACTCAAGCTCTGGTCCTCTGCAACAGCCACATGTGCTCTTAACATGTTGCTCTTAGCAACATCTCTTCTGTTTGTTTGCTTGCTTGCTTGCTTGTTCGTTTTTAATGCCCACTGCTATGTGACAACATTTTTCCTGGGGAGATGTAACACACGTGTCTACTCACCCCAGATGTAGATCCCATGACAGTCTAAAGTGTGGATACCATCAACGTTCAGTTTAGTGAGCCAGTGAGTTTTTCAGGGGTTACTTACAGGGATATGGGTGAGGAGCAGATCACTCAAAGACAACTGCATCACCAAAGCTCACCCCAGCATGGATGACAGCTCACAAAGCTGGGAACCTGGAGCACACTGCACAGCCTGCAGGCAGCTCAGCAGGATGGACAGTGACCTTTCTCCATACCTTAGCTGGTCTAAACCTCTTCCAAGCTGCTCTGGTCTCAGATTCTTCTTTTCAGCTTTTCTCCCCTAAGAGAGTCTTATCGGTACTTAGCTTCCTTATTTCTGGGGTACTCAGAGTTTTTATTGCTTGCTGAGGCAGGGTGGAGCCTAGTGATTCTGGTCAGTTTCAGAAACTTCCAGAAACTACTTTGAGTTGTTGGCTTTCCTGCTTAAGGAGCTTACTGTAGGATGGAATGTTTTACTCTCAGAGGAGACTGTTACACAGTACCCATACAAAAAAACCTCTCTCTCTCTCTCTCTCTCTCTCTCTCTCTCTCTCTCTCTCTCTCTCGTTTGTTTTTCAGACAGGGACCCTCTATGAAGTCCTGTCCTGGAGCTTGCTATATAGACTAGGCTGGCCTCAAACTCACAGAGATCCTTTGCCTCCCAAATACTCAGATCAAAGGTACGTACCACCATGACTGACTGACTTTCCTCTTCCTTCCTTCCTTCCTTCCTTCCTTCCTTCCTTCCTTCCTTCCTTCCTTCCTTTCTTTCTTTCTTTCTTTCTTTCTTTCTTTCTTTCAAGATGTATTTATTTTATGTATATGCGTATACTGTCACTGTCTGTAGTAGAGGGCATCAGATCCCATTAGAGATCGTTTCTGGGAATTGAACTCAGAACCTCTGGAAGAGCAGTCAGTGCTCTTAACTGCTGAGTCATCTCTCCAGCCCTGGAAGATGTTTCTTGGAGTCAGAAATTGGATGGCCCATGGGGTGTTGTGTGGAGGGAGAGGCAGGGCTGGGAGGTGTGAGACACCACAACCTCCAGAGCCCTTCCCAGCTGTGCAACAGTTGCTTGGGAGCAGTTTGGGGTTTTCTCTGCTTTGTGTTTCCCACACTTTGGTTGAACATGAGAACCTTCTGCATACTACACAAATCACTAAGCCACTCCCCCAGCCCTCATTGGGGGATTCTAAGCAGGGTCTCTACCACTGAGCTACACCCCCAGCCCCTGACTGGAGGATTCTAGGCAGGAGGTTTTTTTTTGTTTTGTTTTGTTTTTGTTTTTCTGAGACAGGGTTTCTCTGTGTAGCCCTGGCTGTCCTGGAATTCACTCTGTAGACCAGGCTGGCCTTGAACTCAGAAATCCACCTGCCTCTGCCTCCCAAGTGCTGGCACCACCACCTGGCTCTAGGCAGGAGTTTTATCACTGAACTATGTATCATAACCACCATTACCATAATTTTGAAAAAAATTTTTATGTTAAGATATCTCATTAAATTGTCCAGACTAGATTTGAATCACTAGATTGGACTCTGGAGTCCAGAAGAATTGAACTTCAACCTTTTTAAATTTAATTAAAAGTTATATTATAGCACTTTTATTTATTTTGCATGTGTGTTTGCACTCTGGAGCAAGTGTGCAAGTCAGAGGACAGTATACAGGAGTTCATTTTTCCTCCCACCTCACTGAGGCATGGCTTTTGCTGGGTGATGTGTACTCCAGGCTTGCTTGCTGGGAGCTTCTGGCCAGTCGCCTTTCTGCCTCTCATCTTGAAGACTGTCCTGGGGTTACACACATGTGTCTTTAAGTGAAGGGTTAGAACTTCGGTCACCAGGTTTGTTCCCAAGCACTTTTGGTTTCTGAGCCACCTCCCCAGCCCAAGACTTTACTTTTTATTCAAGTTTAAGCTTTCTTTTTTGATGTGTTTACTGAATTCTGCAAAGCCAGTTCCTCCCCCACTGCCTCCTATGGCTTCTGGTTGGGCCTATTTTAGGCTTTGGGGTGAGGTTGGGGCTGGCAGGTCTGTGGTTTGGCTCTCCTCGCTTCAGTTGGCTAGCTGTTTCAGAGGGATGGCAACCCCAGAAGTGCAGCCAGGCCTGGAGGTCATGGTCCCTTGTGCCTCCAGTGATGGGGCAGGCTGTGCCCTGTGGTGGAGGATGTGAACTGAGAGAGTTTGCCGCCTAGAAACTTGGGTTGGCATGAAGAGGTGGGGTAACCACTGAAGGGATTCTGACCAGCTTGAACGTGGTGAGCATGGCTCTGGAAGGCCGTGCCCTTCTCCCTCATTCCCTCTGCCTTGCTAAAAACCTTTAGATTACATTCTTAAAGCTAGGCACCAACGTCTGTTTTCTTATTTGCCCACTTCCTCCTCCTCAGACTGACCACCAAGGTCCAGCTACCAAAGTATTGAAGACTAGCAATCAAAAGGCCCCATTGGTTCACCTGATTAACAAGCTCCAATCAAAATATATCACCGTGTCCTAGCCTGTTCTAACACAGACCTCCCCTTTCTCCCTTCTTAAACCTTACACCTGCAAGGTCATTGGCTGCTGTTTTTTTCTGCCTGAGTCAGAAAGCAGACACTTTAAGTTCTCTTCCTTGCTTAATGAAGAATCTCTCTGTTGGAAAACGGGTGTTTGGGTACGCTTTGTGCTTCATCCAGGGTCCACATGGAACCCCCATTGTGCAGGGTCTCCTAACTCCTAACAACCATGGGTGTGTATCTCATTCTTTGGTCTGTAAGCTTTTATTTTGTTTGTTTTTGCAATTGTGTCTCATTTAGTGTAGGCTGGCCTTGAACTTTTATAGGTGAAAATAACCTCAAACTCATCCCCCTTGAGTGCTGGGATTATTGGCCTGGTTCACACCATACAGGGGATGGAACCCAGGCTTTGTGCATGCCAGGCATTCGTTCTCCCAAGTAAGCTACCTCCCCAGAGCCCTCACTTACAATGGAATTTGGTTTATTTTGTTTTTTTTTAAGTAGGGTCTCATTCTTAGCCCAGGTTTGCCCAAGAAAACCAGCCTCACCTACCACTCCTGGCTTTAAATTTTTAAAATAATTTTATTTCATGTCTACAATCCCACTAGTACTCTGTAGGCGGAGGCAGGAAGAACACAAGTTCAAGGCTAGCCTGTACCAAGGTCTACCTGTGGAGACCCTGTATCAGAAAACCAGCCCTCTTGCCGAAAGCTCTATTGGGTCTTAATTCACCTACCATAAACCGTGTGTAAAGCACACAATTATGTGGCTTCCCTCTCGGCACTCTTGCACAATCATCCTGCTCACTGGTGCAGGAACTCTCTTCACAGCAAAGGGAAACTCTAGACCTGCCCAGTGCTTACTTCCTCTGTCTCCCGCCCCTTCCCTGGCAGCCTGCATGTGTCAGCACTGCCTTTCTTACTTCAGATAAACAACACAGCACAGTGTAACTGACAGTCTTGGACACAGTGTCATACGGTCGAGGGCCAGGTGTGCTAGCCACAGATCATTTCCTGGCTGAATGGTATTCCATGGGATGGGTTGTGTGGATTCCCTGGCTCTTAGTGGAGGAGAGTGGGCTGCTTCTGTGTTGGGTTTTCAGGAATAGTGCTGGAGGGAATATTGATGTTTAACTTTTTTGTGGGTGTGTTTCTGTTTCTCATGAAAGTAGAAACTGGGAAGATCATGTCTGAGCAAAGATGTTCAAGGAAATGGGGAAGAATGCCCTGTATATTTTTAAACAGGAGGGGAGTTGTGCACAGAGACTTGTAATAATAGCAAAGGCCCTGAGGCGGGGAGTGTGGCAGGAGCTGCCTTCAGGACTAGTCAGAAAATGGCCAGGATGGCATTAGGACTGAGGATTCTGGCACTGACCTCCCATGTGTAAAGACCAGAGGGCAACCTCTGGTGCCTTACTCAACTGCTCTCGGCTGTATTTATTTAAGATTTTTGTTTGTTTGTTTGTTTATATTTTATATGTTTTGCTTTGTTTTTTTGAGACAGGGTCTCTCTATGTCTCCCTGGCTGACATGGAACTCACTCTGTAAACCAGGCTAACTTTGAACACACAGAGATCTGCCTGCCTCTTCCTCCTCAGGGCTTGGATTAAAGGTATACACTACCATGCCCAGCGACATTTGTGTGTGTGTGTGTGTCTGCACACGCGCGTGTGCGTGTGTGTGAGTATGCATGCATGAGTATTTCATGCATGAGTATGAATGTCAGAGGACTTGTGGGAGTTGGTTGGGTCTCCCCTTCCACCAGATGGGTACTGAGTTAGACCCCAGATCATCAGGTATGCATGGCAGGTACCTTATCCACTAAACCTTATCCCCAGTCCCTGGAGACTATTTAAGTGTCTAGAACATTCCTCAGAAGGTATCTGTGTGATGGACCTAGAAACTGAACACAGAGAGGGGAAGGCCATTTGCTCCAGGTTACACAGAAAGCAGGTGTAGGGCAGAGTTAAACCCAGGGCATGTGGTCTCATAGCTGAGCCAGCTGACCTATGTGTGTTAAAATGATCGTGTATTTCTAGAAAAGTAGAAAAAAAATATCTCCAACAGGCGATTCCCAGGTTAGATGTAAACTGTGGCTCATATTGACAGAAAACCAGTCCTTTCTAGCTATCCCTTCTTGATTTGGGATGTGTTTTTTTTTGAGGGGTGGGAGTAGAGTTCGAGACAGAGTTTGTCTGTATAGCCCTGGCTGTCCTGGAACTCGCTCTGTAGACCAGACTGGCCTCCCAAGTGTTGGGATTAAAGGCATACACCAGCACCACCCGGCTTTTGGATGTATTTTGGGGACAGGGTCTCATGTGGCCCAGGGTGACTTTGAACTCTCCCTCTTCCTGACTCCGTCTCCATGCCTGCCAAGGATGCCAGTTGTCCTGACCATGCCGTACACGTGGGCTGCAGGCTGTGACACACACACTGCTTGTCGTGGGCTTTGTCTCTCTCAGTTGTCTTCTGTCTGAGGTAGTCTCCCAGTTTCCTCTTGAGTTTTGGGGAACAGTCTGTTTATGGGCTGGAATGTGGCTCAGTTGGTAGAGAACTTGCCTAGCATTCTAGAATCCCTGGGTTTGATCCTCAACACCACATAAAACAGTGTGCCCATGCTGGAGCCTAGTCATCCTCCACTGTATAAAGCAAGTTCAAGGCTAGCCCCTGTACATCTATCTGTCTGACTGACTTTCTTTGGTGTTTTTTTGTTTGTTTGTTTTGTTTTTTGTTTTTGAGACAGGGTTTC
This sequence comes from Grammomys surdaster, assembly GCF_004785775.1. Taxonomy (NCBI): domain Eukaryota; kingdom Metazoa; phylum Chordata; class Mammalia; order Rodentia; family Muridae; genus Grammomys; species Grammomys surdaster. The sequence continues at coordinate 180,541 of NW_021604773.1, read as the reverse complement.
TCTGTATAGCCCTGGCTGTCCTGGAACTCACTCTGTAGACCAGGCTACCCTCAAACTCAGAAATCTGCCTCCCAAGTGCTGGGATTAAAGGCATGCGCCACCACTGCCCAGCTGGTGTTTTGTTTTGTTTCATTTTGAGACAGGGTTTCTCTGTGTAGCCTTGGTTGTCCTAGAACTCACTCTGTAGACCTCAAACTCAGATCCGCCTGCCTCTGCCACCTAAAAGCTGGAATTAAAGGTGTGTGCTACCAACACGTGATTGAGATCCTGTCTTTTAAAATGTTGGCTAGGGGGCAGTTGTGGCCAGCCTGGTCTACAGAGTGAGTTCCAGGACAGCCAGGGCTACACAGTGAGAACCCTGTCTCAGAAAAAAAAAAAAAAAAAAGTTGGCTAGGCATAGTGGAACACGCCTTTAATCCCAACACTCAGGAAGCAAAGACAAGTGGATCTCTGTGAGTTCCAGGCTAGCCGGGGCTATAGAGAGAGACCCTATCTCAAAAGACAAAACCACACAAACAAACAAACAAACACTCAGGAAGCAAAGACAAGTGGATCTCTGTGAGTTCCAGGCTAGCCGGGGCTGTAGAGAGAGACCCTATCTCAACAGACAACACCACACAAACAAACAAACACTCAGGAAGCAAAGACAAGTGGATCTCTGAGAGTTCCCGGCTAGCCGGGGCTGTAGAGAGACCCTATCTCAAAAGACAAAACCACACAAACAAACAAACAAACAAACAAACAAATTGTAGTTATTATTTATATGCGTCTGCAGTGTTCCGAGGTGGGAAAGCCTCACTCTAGGGTTCTGCTGTGTACAATCTGAACAGCTCTATAGTTAACCCCGGGGTCAGAAAGTTACTTCCCAGGCTTCTGGCTACAGACAATAAACAAGATAGGTATTTACTAGATTAGATGGTGAGCATTCCAGATAAGGAGAGTGAAAGGTAGAGAGTGAGGTCAGAGATGATCTCAGAGAAGAGGTGGCATGTGAACCCAAACCTGAAGATGGTAAAGGGGTAGGTTGTGTGGTCTTGGGCAACACCAGCCAGTGCAAAGGTCCTGTGGCAGCTCAAAGGCTGGCCTGTTTACCCATCAGCAAGGAGGCTGCTGGGTGCCTTGCTGAATATTTGAAGAGGTGTTTGAGTTCGAATGGGGCCTTGTGGGCCACAGGTGGGCATTATATTTCCTGTGAGGTTGACTGGAGCCCTGAGGTAACTCTGAGCCACTCAGGTACATGAGGGGACTCAGCTTCTGTTTACATCCGTGTGAGAATCAGGCAGAGGCTGGGGAACCCATGCGAGGCTGCTGCAGAAGGTCTGGGGAAATGCAGGCTGGGCGTATTTTTGACTTTTGGCTGACTGAAGGAATGGTTTCAAGGAAGAAAGGGGTGCTTGTTCTGCAAAGAGGGATGAGGAAGAGCTGACCTCAGAGCTCTCTGAACCTGGGAGGGCCTGCTGTGACCCCGGGCAGGCTTGGAGAAGTTCACCTCCATTTTTATTCTTGTGGGCTTTTTCTTAAATTTATTGTTATTAAATATTGAGACTCTGTGGTATTATATGGCCCAGGCTGATCTGTGTTCACTCTGTAATCCAGACTCTTATCAAACTCATTGCAATTCTCCTGTCTCAGCCTTCCAAGTGCCATCACCTCAGTTTTTAGTCTTTAAAATAGCATAAATCATAGCTTGGTGTGGCCCGGACACATTTCCATATTTGTTTAATAACATTTTAAAATTGTGCTTGTGTGTGCATGTGTGTGGCATGAATGTTGGTGCCTGCAGAGGCCAGAGGCACTGGGTGCCCGTGGAGCTGGAGTTGTAGACAGTTGTGAGTTGCCATGTGAGTGCTGGAACTGAACTTCAGTCCATCTGGAACATGCCCTTAACCACTCAGCCATCTCTCCATGCCTTCTTTTTTTTTTTGTGTGTGTGTGTGTGTGTGTGTGTGTGTGTGTGTGTGTGTGTGTGT
>NW_021604773.1:174766-178561 GCF_004785775.1 Grammomys surdaster | reverse complement strand
TGTGTGTGTGTGTGTGTGTGTGTGTGTGTGTGTGTGTGTGTGTGTGTGAAAACTAACTTAGGAGCTGGCAAGATGGCTCAGAGGCCCTGTCACCAAGACTCAGGGTCTGAGTTCCACTCTTAGAGATCCACAGAGTGGAAAGAGAGAACCTGGTCTTGCAAGTTGTCTTCTGATCACCATACCCAGTTCTCCACAACACAAAATAAGTCAAGAAATGTAATAGAGAAAGTTTAGCAAAAGTAAATTCGAACAGAACTATTCACTCTGGCCGTTACACAGTAGCTCTGCATGGTTACTTACTGTGACAGTGTTTAATTGAGATGCATCTGCATATCTACAACCCACCCAGCCAGGCATTCAGGCATTCAATCCTACACTAGCTGAGTCCTTTTCACCATGAGAAATTTTAGAGTAATTTTCATTTCCCCAGGAAGACACACATGTCCCGTAGCTGCTCACCTCCCCATTCTGCATCCACACTGACCCCTGAAGAGTGCACACGTACTTGCTGCCTATAGTAACCCATGCGACATGTTGAATGGGAGCATACACACACAATATGTTTTGGGGTTTCTCATATAACTGGGGAGTAAAACCAGGGCCTTCTGCATGGTAGGCAGGGGCTCTACCACTGAGCCACGCCCCCAGCCCCTCACTGAGGGATTCTAGGCAGGGGCTCTACCACTGAGCCACGCCCCCAGCCCCTCACTGGGGGATTCTAGGCAGGGCTCTACCTCTGAGCCACGCCCCCAGCCCCTCACTGAGAAATTGTAGTAGGTGAGCACACTGAGCTATGTCCAAAGCTCTTCACTTTAAAAAAAAAAAAATCCTTGCTTTTAAAACATCTTACTGTGTTAGTCAGGCTGACCTTGAATTCACTGTATCGCAGACAGGCCTTGATTTTGAGAGCCTCCTCAGCCTCCTGAGTAGCTGGATGACAGGCTCAATAATCATTCTGGTCTGGTGGTTATCTCCATGTCATAACATTTCTCAGACCTCCTCTCTGTGGGTGAGTGACAGTGCTTCATCTAGGTTCCCCACTCATGGTTGGTAGATGTTTGAGTGGATTCTCCTTTGAGTTTTCATGAATACCACTGTGAGTATGTGAGTTCTTCCATGAGCATGTGTTCTCATTTATGCTGTTTATGGAAGAATGGATGGGACACCTGGCTCAGAGGCCAGCTCACCATTACCTGAACAGATGACTTCCAGTGGCTGACTAGCTTATATTCCCACTGGTCATGAGTGAGAACTCAACTTGCTGACCGTTTCATTATTCGTGCCTTCTGCTGTTGGAGGGCATATGGGTTGTGTGCTGGTGGGAACTGGAGTTTATTTTAGGGTCCACATCTCCCCCTTATTCCAAAAGGTGAAATTAGAGCTAGAGAGATGGCTCTGAGGTTAAGAGCACTGACTACTCTTCCAGAGGTCATGAGTTCAATTCCCAGCAACCACATGGTGGCTCACAACCATCTGTAATGGGATCCAGTGCCCTCTTCTGATGTGTCTGAAGACAGTGACAGTGTACTCACATACATTAAATAAATAAATAAATAAATGGTGAAATTGACATCAGGATTATCTACCTGCTTGGTCCACGTTTGATCCTCACTGTACATTCTTGAACCTTCTTCATGAATGAGCATGGCAGTCTTCCACTGTGCTCCCAGCTGCCTGTGGGCAAGATACCCTCCCCTAGACCCCTTGGGGCCCTGCCCTCCATGTGATACATGAGGTCTCATTGGGTGAGTGGTAGGTATGGAGTCCCTGCTCCCTGGTGTTCATCCCTAGTGGGTATTTCTCCACACTTTTCAGTAGACTTTCGTTTTCTTGAGGGAGGAGTCATGGGTATTCTGGGCCGACCTGAAGCTTGCTCTGTAGTGGATGCTGACCCTGAACTCCTGATCTACTCCACCTACTAAACACTGGGGTTCCCCTAACCTACTGTTGGCTGATGGGAAGCTGTATGTCAGCTTACTTATTCTGACATACAGAATGAGCTATTCTTAAGGGCCAGCAAAAGAGGACACCCAAGGTACTGCCGTCCCAGCAGGTTCCTGTGGACGTGGAGTGTCTTTTGTTGTTTTGATCTAGTTTCCTGTTGCTTGGGTCTTTCAACTGTTCTCCTGTTCCCTGGTGGCCCTGGCTGGTTCTGCTGACGCACCTTCACCATCAGTGACTATGGATGGAAACCTGGCATTTGTCTTCCCAGACAGACTGTGTGTCTTTAATCCCCTAGTGGCACCCTAGGCGTGATCCATCCTGTGACCTTTCACCTCCTTTCCTTCAATAGCTGGCAAGTCCTCTTGAGGTTCCCTGTGTCTCCTGTCTGAGTGGCAGGGTGCAGTACTGACAGTCTCCTGTGGCTGTCCCATGCCCTGGTCCTGGTCATTTTGGGTCAGGAGTCCCTCCTGTTAAGCTCCAGCTGAGACCATCCTGGGCATAGCCCTCCGGCACCTGGTTAGTGTTCAACGTGCCCAGAACAAGAATACTGACCCCAAGTTCCTCCCAAGGGAGGTGGGCAGGAGCTCAGATAAATGATATTTATGGCATGTCAGCCACCCTTTTGGAGAAAAGCAGATTAGGAGAGGGAGTGCTGTATTAGGGCTCTCTAGAGTCACAGATCATATGGAATGTCTTTCTGTATTGAGGGAATTTATTATGATGACTTAACAGTCTGTAGTCCAACTCCCCAGCAATGGTCAGCTCTAAATTAGAAGTCCAAGAATCTAGTAATTGCACAGTCTCACAAGGCTAGTTGTTTGAGCTGACCTTCTGTAGAAGTAGATTCCAATAGCTATATTGGCAAGTAAATGCAAGCAGGCGAAGAAGAGTGAATCTTCACTCTTCCGATGTCCTTATGTAGGTGTCCAGCAGAAGGTGTAGCCCAGATTAAAGGTGCGAACCACCATGCCTGGATCTAGGATTTGTTTTGTCCCAGGCTGACCTTGAACTCAGAGATCTGCTTGCCTCAGTCTCCTGGGATTAAAGGTGTGTACTACTTTGCCTGGGCCTAAGCTTTCTATAGCCACTATGCCATCAAGATCTCCATGCCCAGATCTGGATCACAGGTGAGTCCTCCAATTCGGGATTGTAGTTCATTCCAGATGTAGTCAAGTTGACAACCAGGAATAGCCATTACAAGGAGTATATATCACGAAGAAGGCTTGCCAGTCTAGATGCAGTTGGTTTGAGATACTGACCTGGTGACAGCCGGGAAAGGGGAGGAAGGGCTAAAGCATCACAGGAAGTGGGAGTAGTCACGGAGATTCGTGCCTGGCTCGGAGCATAGGAGGAAAACTAAACAAGCCAGTATGGCTCATGGGGGGTTGGAAGAGAGGGGACCAGGCAGACCATTTAGAACTGGTTGCTGTGTAAGGACCTGAGATTTACACTGGGGAGTTGGCTGACAGAGGTGAGCCAACATGGGTTCTTCCTGTGTGTTGTGCACGAGAACGAGGTGGCAGAGGATGGGACAGCGGGGTTGTGCTGCTGCAGGAGGACTGTGGGCTTCTGTCCTAGAGCTGTGGTGCAGGGGACACCTGAGCCCTCAGAGAAGAACTGCCCAGGAAAACATCCAGTCAGAGGCTTTCGGCAACAGAGTTCTTTCTCGTTTGGTTCTGTACACTGAGGGGGCTGTTGCTTTTGCTTTTTTCTGTACTTGAGATGAGACCCACATCCCTAAATGTGCTAGACAAGAACTATGCCACTGATCCACTCCCCAGCCACTCACTGGGGATTCTAGGAAGGGCTCTACCACTGAGCCACGCCCCCAGCCCCTCACTGGGGGATTCT
>NW_021604773.1:170566-174756 GCF_004785775.1 Grammomys surdaster | reverse complement strand
TGGGGGATTCTAGGCAGGGGCTCTACCACTGAGCCACGCCCCCAGCCTTTGGTCTTCAGAAAAAGGTTCTCCCTATACATCACAGGCTGCCTTTGAACTCTTCACCATCCTCCTGCTTAACCATTCAAGGCTCAGGCCTGAGCCACCATGTCTGCCACTTATGTGTTTTTTACTTATTCATGGATTTTGTCTTTTCGGACACTCCTCACATTTAGTCACCTGTCTACCGTCTTTCTTTCTTGTCATGTCCTTGACTCACCCAGCCCCATATTTGATGTCTGGTGACTTTAAGGAGCACCACACGGGAAACTTGTACAATGGACCCAGAAGAATATCTGATTTTTTTTTCCTGACTAGATGTGATGATACAGGTTTTGAGAGGCAGATACAGGGGCTAAGTGTCTGTTCATTGCATCATACCAAAAGTTTAGTGCCTGGGGGTATGACTCAGAGGCTAGAGTGACTGACTGCATGCATAAGACCCCGAGTTCAATTCCCAGCATCACAAAGCAAAGACTCTATTATGGTTGTGTAAGTGTTTGCCTGCGTGAGAGTGCTTGTTTGTGTTTGCGTGCATGCCTGTTTCTGTACATTGTTACCTTCCACCCTCCAGTTTAGGGATCATACTCAGGGGATCAGGCTTCTCCAGTGAGTGTTGTAATCCACTGATTAATTAATCCACTGTAATCTTGCTAGCCCTAATAACTTGATTTCTTTGTGAACACTGTTAGAAACCTTGTGTTATTTTTTTTAATGAATTCCTTTAAAAGATTTACTTTTTATGTGTAAGTATTTACCTGCGCGTATCTGTGTGCAGTGTGTGGATGCCTGCTGCCCATGGAGGTCAGAGTAGGCCATGAGATACCCTAGAACCGGAGTTACTGGTGGTTGAGCCACCGGATGGGTGCTGAGTAGCAAACACAGGTGTTTTAAATTAGCTGCACAAAACAGTGAGTCCCGCAGTGGCGGTATGTCTCGCTTTATACCTCCTGTTTCAGTGGTTCCTCCCTGCCCCCAGACTCTGCTTCATTTCACAAAGAGATACTTAAATTGAGGTTCTGCTTACCAGATACCTTGTGCAACTTTTTTCTTCCTGCCCGCCCACATTGCCTCCCACTCCCTCCCGACTTCTCTTTAGACTGGTCCTTCCTCCCCTCCCCCCACCCCCACCCGACTCCTTTTTGTGGCTTTAATTAAAGTTGACAGTATGACCCAGAAGCGGCCAGAATGAAACAGTCAAAACCGGGACTGGGCCACGAGAAGTCTGACCCCGAGGAACTCATCTCCTCGGAGTTTCATCCCTAAGTCTTAAGATAATAGAATTAGGAGGAAGGAGGCTAAATCCAGCTGTTTAGGGGTGATTAGCCGAGATCAGAGCTGGGACATGAGCCTCTCCTGCAGCTTGTGCTGTGGTTGCATAAGGAAACAGAAACTTGGCTTGGTGGCACGTGCCTGTAATCTCAGCCGCTGGGAGAAGGCTGGAAGCTCAGAGTTCAAGACCAGCTAGAGTTACGTGAAACTCTGAATCGGGGGGAGGGTGGGGGGGGGCGGGGATATAGCTCAGTTGGTAGAGTGTTTGCCTAGTGTGCACACCCTCTCCAGAACCATGTTCACTTTAGCCTTACAGCTTTAACACTGCTCTGAGCTAAATCAATCTACCGTTCTCTAAAGTGACCTGCCTCAGGTATCTCATTATGGCAACAATAACCAGACTAATACATGACATCAGGTGAGGCAGCAACGTTTTCTTTGCCACGGGTACTGCTGCTTTCCAGTACATGCAAACAGTACCTTGTTTCCCTGCAAGCTGGCTGCCTTCTGTGGAGAATCAAGTCATATATTAATTACATGCTCAGATGAGTTTGTTTGACATTGGGAGTTTGGGTATGAGGAACACTGGAAGTCTTATTGATGAAAAAGAACAGATCCCAGGTCCTGAGCCCAGAAGGTACTCATGCCTAGAATCCCCCAGTGAGGGGCCGGGGTTGTGGCTCAGTGGTAGAGCCCCTGCCTAGAATCCCCCAGTGAGGGGCTGGGGGTGTGGCTCAGTGGTAGAGCCAATGCCTAGAATCCCCCAGTGAGGGGCTGGGGGCGTGGCTCAGTGGTAGAGCCAATGCCTAGAATCCTCCAGTGAGGGGCTGGGGGCGTGGCTCAGTGGTAGAGGCCCTGCCTACTATATCGCAGCTCTGACTCCTTCAGTACAGGCATTGATAACAATCGTCTTTGCTTTGGCTAGTATGTTCACATGACCACAACATTTGAATAGTGTTAAACACCCCCAACCAAGTTGATCCAGCTGTTTTAGTTCTGACTTTTTACCAAAAGTCAGAAAATGCTTCACTTTCTTTCCTTGTCCCTGGTAATGTCCCAGGTCCCTATGTAGTTCGTGTGTGGAGTAGCATGCCTTTCCTTCCCAAAGCTCTTTACATATACAAAGCCATTGAAAATATACATTCTTCTGCCTCTTTCACCCTTTTTTGTTTGTTTTTTTGAGATAGGATTTCTTTGTATAGCCCTAGCTTTCCTGGACTCACTCTGTAGACCAGGCTGTCCTTGAACTCACAGAGATCCACCTGCCTCTGCTTCCAAGTACTGGGATTAAAGGCGTCCATCCACACTTTTAATGATTTTTAACAGTGTTTAATTTGTATGTATACATAAGTGTCTGTGGTGGGAGCGTGCATGTGACTATGAGTATCTGGGTGTCCGAAGGTCACGTTCTGTCCCTTAGAGCTGTAATTACAGGCATGTGAGCACTGGCTGGGAAGTGAAATGGGGCGTTCTGTAAGCTCAGCAGCCCAGACGTCAGCTGTTGAACCATCTCACCGGGATTTCTTCGCACCTTGAAACATGGTTACAATTATGTTTATTTACTGTGTAAGTGTAGACGAATGGGGGTCCCCATGTGGAGGTCAGAGCTCACCAGGGAGTGGAGAGAAGACACTTGTCACCAAGCCTGGTGATCTGTGCTTAATCCCTGGAACCCTAATACTGGAAGAGAGAGCTGACTCACATAGTGTCCTATGACCTTTACGTGTGGCCTGTGTTGTTCTCTTCATCAATATAAAGTAATAAAATGAATAAAACTTGCCTTTGGGCATTGACAGAGGAGTGTAACTTCAACCACAGTTGCTTTGAGAGCATTTTTGCTCCCAAAAGACCCTCGTGGCTGTGAGCTCCCAACCCTGCCAGCAGTAGGGTTCCTGGCTGCCACTAACCTGCTTTCTGTGTCTGGACCCAGAACACTTCATCCCAGTGCTGTGATCTGCTGCCCTTCGGGTCTGGCTTCTGTTCTATTTCCTGCTTCCTGGTGCCTGTGCCAACTTGTCTCCTGGTCCCTCAGCTTCTTACACTTGCATGTTGCCTTTATATGGACCTCCATGGGGCTGATCCATCTGCTGATTGGCTCATGATTTGTTTTCACCTCTGACTCCCATGAACAAGTGTGCACATTTTTGTGTGGACATAGGTTTCTCCTTTTAAGGTGGTGTCTTGCTATGTAGCTCAGGCTGGCTTCAAACTTGTTCTGCAGATCAAGTTGACTTTGACTATGTGATCCTTCTGCCTCAGCCTCCTAAGTAGATTGGTTTAGATTACAGGCCTACGGCTCCACACTTGACTCCACAAAGTGTTTTTCAAAGCCAGCCATACTTGGTTCAATATTTGAGCAATAAGATATACAGCCTTTGAAAGGATAGCTTGGTGAATATGTCAGTGTTATGTAAATGAGCGTCCCAGAGGCTGGAGTCAGAGCATCTGACTCCCTGAGGGCTCCTGATGGTTCATCTTCCATCTCCGCTCTTGAGACTTGCACACCTTTGGTTTTTCCCCAGTTCTAGGGATTGTTACAGATGGCCTCAACAAGACATGTCAATTCTGGTCTGGCTTTCTTGGTGTCAGTTTATGTCAGGTCCACCCATGTTGCTTCCTGTGGCAGAAATGCATTCCCTGATTGTCTGAGCAATACCCAATCCCATGCCTGAGCTTGGTGCTAAGACAGGTGATAGACAGTTTCCAGGTTGTGGCTTTCTTGTTTACTGGCTGAGCTGGGGATGAAACCCAGGGCATTATCCATAGTAAGCAGGTGTTCTGTCACTGAGCCACACCCCCAAACCCTCACTGGAGGATTCTAGGCAGGGGCTGTACCACTGAGCCACGCCCCCAGCCCCTCACTGGGGGATTCTAGGCAG
>NW_021604773.1:165808-170556 GCF_004785775.1 Grammomys surdaster | reverse complement strand
ACCACTGAGCCACGCCCCCAGCCCCTCACTGGGGGATTCTAGGCAGGAGCTCTACCACTGAGCCATGCCCCCAGCCCCTCATTGGGGGATTCTAGGCAGGGGCTCTACCACTGAGCCACACACTTGACCTTTCACTGAGGGATTCTAGGCAGTCTCTGATGGACTCTTATTTGTATGAATTAGGAGAAGAGACTCCTTTCCATAGGCAGTTGCTATCATGTCCAAGCACAACCTGAACTGTGTACACTCAACATGTACAACTGTATACAAGGAAATGTGTGTGTGTGTATGTTTGTATATATGTATATATATCTTAAGTTTGCTGTGTGTTATATATGCAATATATAAACTGCACAACAATAATGTTCAGTAGCATTCTAATCAATACAACTATTGTGATTTAAAAGAAAATTTAGCCGAGCAGTGGTGGTGTATGCCCTTAATCCCAGCACTTGGGAAGCAAAGGCAGGCAGATATCTGTCAGTTTGAGGCCACCCTGGTCTACAGAGTGAGTACCAGAACAGCCAGGCCTACCCAGAGAAACCCTGTCTTGAAAACACCCACTCACCTATCCTCAAAAAAATAAAAACTGGGTATGATGGCACAAGCTAACATTTGAAGATAAAGGAAGCAGGATCGAGAGTTTGGGGATATCCTTGGCTACATAGCAAGTCTGAGGCCATCCTGGCCTGCGTGAGACTGTCTTAGTAAAGGACTGAAGAGAAAACAGAACAAACAAACAAAAAAACCAGTATGTGAGTCCTAGGCCGAGTTCTGTCTCTGTTGGGAAGATAGCTGAGACAGCAAATGGCAGGAACCTGGGCCACCTCTACTGCCTGAGACTTCTAGCCTGCCTCACTCATAACTGGACTTGCTGGTGTGAGGAAGGGACTTCGGAGGTGCTTGTGTCATGTTCCTGAGGACTTGCCTTGGAGACTGAATCTAGACAGTTGTGTGTGTTGTCCGCTGCTGTGCTGCTGTGTCTGTCTCTCAGTGTCCAGCATGGTAGAAGGCCAAGTCACTCTGATGGCCTCTGTCTTCCAGCTGATGGGTAAAGATCAGGACTTTAGTTAGCCAAAGATAGCTGGGTTTGCCGATGCACTCTGATAATCATAACAGTTGAGAGAGGTTGAAGCAGGAGGATCCTGAGTTCAAGGTCAGCCTGAGCTTTAAAGTGAAACCCTAGCTCTACAGATAACCAATTAGCTGTCTGGAGTCAAGCAGCCCCTGAGGAATTAGTAAGTCCAGTCTTTCTTTCTTTCTTTCTTTCTTTCTTTCTTTCTTTCTTTCTTTCTTTCTTTCTTTTTTAATTTACATTTTTAAATGTATTATTTGTGGGGACGGTGAGCAAGTATCACAGTACAAGAGCGGCAGCCAGAAGACAACTCTCAGGGTTCTGTTGACCGGCAAACGCCTTCACATCCAGATCTACCTCACCAGCCCTGAACCCAGTCTTTCTCCTGCCACATACCTTCAGGTGGGTTTCCTAGCCTCAAATGCTTTGCTTCATGGTGGCAGAAGAGCTGTCACAGCTCCCGTCGTGTCAACTCCATTCGAGCTGGAAAGCAAGCTCTTTCTTTGTTTACTAGAAGAACTTGTTCCGTGACTTGCTCTGTCTTATGAAAGCCAAGCCTGTGCATTTCAGTGTGTACTGTGTGGTGCCGTGGCTATTGTAGCTTCAGGGGAGGCCGAAAGTGATCATAAGGAGATAGTATGCCCCCAGCTTATGCCTCATGTGACCCAGAATATACCTAGTGAGTACACATGGGACCAATTGTGCTTTTGAGTTTTCCCATTCTGTGTGCTCTATACTGGTTTTGTTACAGTGTGTGTGTGTGTGTGTGTGTGTGTGTGTGTGTGTGTGTGTGTTTTTTCCCCCCTGAGGGGTAACTGTCTGTCTGTCTTTTTTAGAGGGGAGGAGGTTGGGCAAATTCTACTCATGAAGCCCAGGCTGGCTTCCTTGAACCAGCAATTCTCCTGCCTCAGCCTCCAGAGTGCTGGGAGGTACACCCACCAGTCTATTTGATTGTTTGAAACCAAGCCTGCAGTTCTGCTTTCCCGACAGTCAGAGGCGTGACCGTAGTGTGAATGACAGCTCACAGAGGTCTTTGTTGTTGGAGCAAGCAGGCCATCCACAGAGCAGCGGGCAGGCTTGTGTGAGTGAGGAAGCCAGGGAGGAGGAAGCGAGGAGTAGGGGTGCCCTGGGTGATGCTGGTGGGAAGCAGCAGGTGGACTTCTAGCAGCTGTGACGCAGTTCCGTGCACTCCTCATAGGGAACAGAAGGGCCACTAACATCATTCTGGGAAATGAACAGTAGCCACTCTTTTGTGTTTATTGGAGCCTTTGAATTCCAGATCCCGCCAGAAGGCTGGCTCCCCTGCAGCTCCCGATGACAATGCAAAACTCCAGTTGCATTCCGAGTGGAGGAGGGATCCTCTGGGCTTTCTGGAAGGACACCCTGTTACTGCTCTTCTCCCAGACTGCTTGCAGTTGGCAGGCCTGCTGGGGAAGAATCAGAGCTTCAGAGTCATGGGGTTTGAGTTCAAGTTCTGGCCCCACAATCTCCTCACCCCTGGGTTTCACTATTCTTTTTACTGGAAAGCATGACTCAGTTTTGTTTCTTTGTAACCGTCACTCTGTGAGGACAGGGTTCATACTAGGCCTGATGCCCGGGACACATTTGGGCAATGTGGGCTCAGTGTTGTATCTGTCAGCTTTGGTTGGAAGAGATACAGAAACAAGTGAGACCTGGGACTCACACTAACAGAGCAGCAGTAATGAGTGGGCCCCACATATATTGGTCAGCCTCAGTAGGTATAGGAATACGTGAGCCCCAGGTCTCTGCAGTTACAGCGTCAGAGATTGGGTGTACTCCCAGCATGAGTTGGCAGTGGCTTTTGTCATATATCCACTCTGCCCTGAGACTGAGGCAGAGCCACGACCTCGTGGGTTCCATCTGTGTCACTCAGCTCATGTGCCTGACTTCCACAGCAGGTCTTGTTGGTGGGTGCTGCTATTTGGGGTCAGTAGCTTTGCATACATTGTTGCCTTTTCAAGAGCTTTTAAGCAGATGGGCTGAGCTGGGAAGGTTGAGAACCCTGGGTGAGAACCACTGGCCACGTGCCCCTCCCTGCCACAGCCGTGAACCTCTCAGGCATCTTTACCTCTCTCTATTTACAAGAGGCGTTTAATGGATGCTCTTTGAACAAAAGAATGAAGTTGTCTATTTAACATCTACTGTGAATTCATTTATTCACTCTCTGCATTCATTGAGCCTCTTTCTACCACCACAGGGTCAGATTCAGGGATCTCAGACAGGAAGCGGACAAAACCCCTGCCCTGGTAGTGCCCACTTGCAGCAGGGAGAGGAGGCCATCAGACATGGGCTAGCTGATCCTATTGTGGGTTTGTTTGGTTTGGTTTTGTTTGGGGGGTGGGGCAGGAGATGATTACATTTTTTATTCATTTTATCTTTGCATTTTATGTGTATGAGTGTTTTGCCTGTGTGTATATCTTCGTACCATATGCATGGAGGGCTGGAGTACGGCCTGGAGTTATAGATGGTTGTCAGCTGCAGTGTGGGTGCCGGGGATTGAACCTTGGTCACTTGGAAGATCAGTCAGTGCTCTTGACCACTGAGCCATCTCTCCTGCCTCAGTCTGATTTATCTACGCGTATACGCTTGTAGAGGGATTGCCAAGCTTTGTGGTGGGTTGACTATTCACTGAGCCCTCCTGCCGGCCTCTTTTTTTCTGAAGCAGGCCCTTGTGCAGTCTAAGGGGGGCCTTGACCTCACTGTGTGTCTGAGGGTGAGCTTGAACTCCTGATCTCCCTACCTCCCATGTGCTGGGATTTGGAATTATAGCCACCATGCCACCGCCTCCCTCTTTTCAGCTTTCCAAACTCAAGGTCTATCTATGACAGTGGTTCTCAATCTTCCTAATATCGTGGCCCTTAATACAGCTCCTCTTGCTGTGGTGACCTCTGAAAACATAAAGGTATTTTCGTTGCTACTTCATAACTGTAATTTCACTACTGTTGTGAATCATAATGTAAATATTTTAGGGGCTAGAAGTTTGCCAAAGGGGTTGTGACCCACACTCAGGTTGAGAACTGCTGATCTGTCTGTGTTCCTGTGAGAGCTTCCCAAATGTTCCATCGTATAGCTACACACTACAGCTGACTTACCTGTCTGTCCATTCCTGACCACTTATGGAGCTTCCTGTGAGCTGTTGTGGAAAACGCTATGGTGGCCTCTGGTGTACCGATCCCTGCTTAAGACTTTTGATTTCTTTGCACATACACCCAGAAGTGGAGTTACTGTGCTGACTGCTAGTGCTATTTTTAATGTTCTGAGGAACTGCCAAACCCTACCACAGCAGCCAACAGAATTCCACTCCCTCCAGCAGTGAGCAAGGGCTCCGGTTTCCCACAGCCCTGCCAACACTTGCTACTTCCCAGTTTCTTCATGGTAGCCGCTCTGAGGGGTGTAGGGCCTTGTCTCCTTGGGGCTTTGAGTGCATTTCCCCCATGATGAGTCATGCTGGGCATCCTTTTGTGTGCTATTGGCTGTGTATGTTCTCTGGAGATCATCCCAGAATCCTTGTGTATGTTAGTCAGGTGGTCTACCACTGAGCCACGCCCCCCAGCCCGTCTCTTGGGAGTTCAAAGCAGGGGCTTTACTACTGAGAGATACTCCAGGCCCCTCACTGGGGGATTCTAGGCAGGGGCTCTACCACTGAGCCACG
>NW_021604773.1:141683-165798 GCF_004785775.1 Grammomys surdaster | reverse complement strand
GGATTCTAGGCAGGTCTACTACCCTTGAACCATGCTTCCACCTCCAACCCCTCATGGGGGAACAATCTCTCTGTCCTCCATCTCATCTCTCTCTCGCTTGCTCTCTCTCTCTGTGTGGTTGGAGACCAGAGAACAGCCTATAATAGTATCACCCTTCCTTGAGAAAGTTTCTCACTGAACCTGTTGCTCACCAACATGAAGCCACCTGGCCAGCAAGCCCCAGAGATCCTTTATCTCTGCCGCTCTCATGCTGAGGTTACACCACACCCAGACTTTTATGTGGAATAGGTGCTCGTGATCAAACTCAGGGCCTCATGCTTGCAGAGCCCCACTTTTCCTAACTGAGCCCTCTTCCCCAGCTCTCCCTCTTCCTTCCCTCCCTCCTTCCTTCCCTCCCTCCTTCCTTCCCTTCCTTAACATGACTACTGCAAAGCTAGGTGTGTCTGTATATGCCTTTACGCCCAGCACTTGGGAGGGGGAGGCAAGTGGATCTCTGTCAGTTCCAGGAAAACTACATAGTGAGACCCCGTCTCAAATAAAACAAAGACCTGATTACCGCAAAGAAAATCCAGGACTAATGAAAGTTCAACAGTTAGCCGTGCTGTGTGGTTGCTCTGTGAGGCAGGATGATCGTTGGAATTCGAGAGAGCGAGGCCAACCTGGAGAACATAGCAGGGTGGTACACTCTTGTAATCACAGCACTTAGGAGGCTGAAGCAGAGGACTGCCATGGGTTCGAGGCCCCTGTAGTTCATGTAGTGATACCTCTTCTCAAAAAGCAAAGCCAGGCCAGGTGTGGTGGCAGGTGCCTTAAATAACAGCACTCAGGAGTTAGAATGAGGCAGGGGCATCTCTGTGAGTTCAAGGGCCTCATGGTCTGTGTAGTGAGCTCCAGGATGGCCAGGGCAAGAAAAATGAGACCCTGTCTCACAAAAAAAGAGGGAAAAAGAAAAAAGAAAATGAGCCAGCTCATGGTGGCGCACACCTTTAATCCCAGCACTTAGGAGGCAGAGGCAGGTGGATCTCTGAGTGTGAGGCCAGCCTGGTCTACAGAGTGAGTTCCAAGACAGCTAGAGCTACACAAAGAAACCCTGTCTCGAAAATTAAATATACATACATGTACACACACATATAAATATATTTACATAATTATATATATGTATACACACACAAACAAAAGGCAAGGGTGGCAAAATGACTTAGCAAATAAAGGTACTTGTCACCAAGACTGATCACCTGGGTTTTATCCCTCGGACCCACATGGTGGATGGAAGAACAGATCCCTGCATATTGCCCTCTGACTGCCACACACGCTGTGATAGTGGAGTGTGTGCACACACCCCACCTCCACCAATTACATAAGTGTAAAGGCAACAGAAAACTTTTTACAGAGGGTTCAGTGCTTCCCCTTAGTTACCCACTGGGAATGTATTTGGAGATGGTTGTTTGCAGAGCTTGGGCCAAGCCAGAAGCAGGGTGTAGGGACAGTGATAGTGAAGCCACCGTGGGAGCTTGTTAAAGCATTGCAGACCCCTTGCCATCTGTTTCAGGCAGCAATGCCTGGAACCCAGGAGGAGAGGGCCTGTGCTCCAGGGCCTTTGACAGGTGCTGTATTTCCATCAAGTGGGGATTGACTCGAAGGTGACCTAGCCAGAGCTGTTGTCTTAACGTTCCTGCCATGTTACTCCAGCTCTGAAGCCATAGAGAGAAGGCTGAGGGCCCAGGACAGTTTGTGGGAGTTGGGTCTCTCCTTCTACCATGTGGGTGCCATTTGTTTGAACTCAGGGCACCAGACTTTATCCACTGAGCCATATCTCCACTATGATTTTTGTTTCTTGAGACATTGTCTTGCTATGTAGTCCAGGCTGGCCTCAAACTCACCATCCTCCTGCCTCTGCATTCTAGGAGATGGGATCCCAGTTGTGGGTCATTGTGCCTGTCTGTGTGGCCGGACATTTTATTTTCTGATAAGTTCTTTGTTTGAAGTGTCCCTTGGACACTTGTCAGCCACAGAGGCTGTAGGATGTCTGGCAGAGAGAGTCGATGTATGAGGTGAGCTCCATTGGTGACCTCATCGAGGGGGCTCCAGTACATCTGAGATAAGGCGCCTTTGCCAGAAACCAAGGCCCTGCATTGAATGGTTGATGGAGCAGTTGTGACCACAGGCCTGCATGAACCAGACGGACACAGGTGCCATGTCTCAGAGGCTATTGTGGCTGCTTAATATAACACACTTGCTTCAAATAATAACTGCCCATAGGGCCAGAAGTTGTGGTACACACCAATAATCTCCATCCTTTGGAGGCAGAAGCAGGCCTTTATGAATTCCTGGCCAACCAGGGCTACATAGTGAGGGCATATTCGTCCCTTATCCTCTAGCCCTCCTCCCCACTCCAGAAAAAAACATAGGTTCTAAAAGGCTGGTGGTGTGACAGCTCAGTGGTAGAGCCCCTGCCTAGAATCCCCCAGTGAGGGGCTGGGGGCGTGGCTCAGTGGTAGAGCCCCTGCCTAGAATCCCCCAGTGAGGGGCTGGGGGCGTGGCTCAGTGGTAAAGTGATTGCTTACTTCAAACATAATTATCTGGGTTCAGTCCCTAGAACAAAGAATAATGATATAGAACCAAAACTGGGTATTTTATATTAAACTGAAGTGTCAGTAAGTGATTTGGCATACTGTGTGCTATGGTGTACGTATGTGTATGCACACCATAGGCCTTGTTTTTCTAGTAGTATATAAGATTGCTTTGTGTGACTTTAAACTTGAGGTTTTCCATATTTCCTCCTCCCCTCTCTTTCCATTCTCCCATTAAAATCTAAATTACGGAGCCGGGCAGTGGTGGCGCATGCCTTTAATCCCAGCACTTGGGAGGCAGAGGCAGGCGGATTTCTGAGTTCGAGGCCAGCCTGGTCTACAGAGTGAGTTCCAGGACAGCCAGGGCTACACAGAGAAACCCTGTCTCAAAAAAAAAACCAAAAAAACAAAAAACTAAATTACGGGGCTGTCCTGGTGGAACACAGTATAATCCTGGCACTGGGGGCTGAGGTAGGAGGATCCAGTTCACAGGCCAGCCTGGGCTACATGATTAGTCTTTGTGTTAAGTAAGCTAGTTAATAATGGATCTTAGTTGTAATTCAGTTTTGTAGCCTTGGTTGTTTACTTCTTTTTAAGTTGTTTTAAAACAGAATCTTCTTATGTAGCCCAGGCTTACCTACAACTCTCCATCCTCCTGCTTCAGCGTCCCCAGCATGAGGATTATAAAAAATAGGCTCCCTTGTCTTTCCAGGCCTCCCTCTCGTTCCCGTCCTCACTGCTTCCAGATTCTTCCCTCCCTCCCTCCCTCCCTCCCTCCCTCCTTCCCTCCCTCCCTCCCTCCCTGCCTCCCTCTTGCCTCTGTCCCTCCGTGCATGTCTTTTGCCAGCTCATGACCTTCCTTCACTCACAGCTTCTCTCCTTTTTTTCCACAGCTGGCCCCACAAAGGACATCAACAAAGTCCCCAGCCTGGGGCCCTGCGTAGACCTGGAGTGGCCACCCCACACTTCCCTTCATGATTCGTTCATAGCACAGGTAACCAGGGAAGACCCTTCCCCCCCACCCCCAGTTCACTCTTGGAGGTGCAGTTGTTCCTCTGGGTATTTGTGGGGCCCACTGGCATCTCACTTGCAGGACCTGGTTTAGCAGCCTTCTTCAGTCCCTCCTCTCCAGCCTGCGTCCCCATGTACAGCTGTAGGAAAGATGTTCCTCAAATGTCACCCTTTCTTTTATATTCTATAACGAGACAATGTGAGTGTAGCTCAGTGGTAGAGCCCTGCCTAGAATCCCCCAGTGAGGGGGCTGGGGGCGTGGCTCAGTGGTAGAGCCCCTGCCTAGAATCCCCCAGTGAGGGACTGGGGGCGTGGCTCAGTGGTAGAGCCCTGCCTAGAATCTCCTAGTGAGGGGCTGGGGGCGTGGCTCAGTGGTAGAGCCCCTGCCTAGAATCCCCCAGTGAGGGACTGGGGGCGTGGCTCAGTTACAGAGCACCTATGAGGCCTACAACATCCACAATAATGACCAAGAAAGGAAAGGCCTGGAAGACAGTTCAGTTGGTAAAGGAGTTAGTTCCCTCTGTCCTGAGCTATATAAGTTTCCACAACTCGGGAACTGTGGTCCTCATATTGTATCCAGTTCATGGTATTGCAAGGGAAAGACCAACATGAGGCCAGTGGATTGATGCACTGGACGAAGGGAAAGATGAATGGGTATGTTTTCCTGGGCATTTCTAAAGTGAGTGCATAGGAGTTTAAAAAGATACTGGACACAGAGGGGCGCTCAGATGATCAAATGGATCTGTAATAGGGGAGTAGGATGGGGGATGGATGCTGGAGGGATGGAGAGGGGAGGGAACAGAGGCTTAGAAAGTCAGGCGGGCACCCAGGAGACAGCTCGGTTGGTAAAGTGCTTGTGAGGACCTGAATTTGATTCCCAGAACCCACATAAAGAGCAGGGCGTGGAATCCCAGCGCCAGGGAGGTGGAGACCATAGGATGCCTGGGGTTAGCTAGCTGGTTATCCTGGCCTGATTGGTGAGCTCCAGGCCAATGAGAGACCCTGTCTCAAAAAGGTGGACAGTGGGGAATGTGGCGGGCCCTTTGGAGGAACGTTCTAGGGCTGAGGGGATGTGCTTAGATGCTCCCAAGGTGTGGGTGGCTGGTTGCCAGACAGGAATTCTATATGTTGGGAGGCAGATGGGAAAATGCAGACAGCATCCGTTCCTATTGGAATGCAGGGGTGAAGCAGCCTCCTCCTCCTCCTCCCCGGGGGCTGACCATGCTAACCTTTGTCATGGGCTCTGACATTGCTAGCCAGTGGTGAGCACCAGATAGCTCCAGACAAACGTTAGCCGTCCGCATCCTCATCATTCAGCTGTGGAGGCCAACCCCACAAGGCCACCTCTCTGGCCCAGCCTCGTGACCCTCCCTGCTCCTGCCGCCTCCGTCTCCACCGCCATCCATCATGCCTGTCACCTTTCTCTGCCTGAGATCCACACTGCATAGGTCTAAGGGATTCGCCCAGGAATGTGGTGGCCCTTTCTCTTGATCTTATCCCACCCTCCCTCCCTTGTTCTCTCCCACTGGCCCCTCCCACATCTTCCGGACCACAGACTGTGCTCAGAAAACAGGACAGGCTCAGGGACATGGCTAGAGAACTCAAGCTGAAGTCTGCCTGGTGGGAGTCTAGTGTCAGCCACAGACCCTGAGAGAACAGTTCAGGTTATTTTGTTTTTGAGACAGGGTCTCACCATTCAGGCCTGGATGGTCTCGAACTCACAGACATCCTCCCAAGTGCTGGGATCAAAGGTGCAGGCCATCTTACATCCAGCGAGTCTGGGGTTTGACTCTGCACTAGACTATGGAACTCAAAGTAGAATGGCACCCTGGAGATCGGAACAGATGTGTTTGTTCCCTAGGGTTCATGCATGTACAGCATGTAGTCACTGGAAGATGGCGCCTCCAATTTAGGTACCTCCAGCTTCCTCACCCTTAAAGTGGGGGTGCCATAGTTTATTCAGTTAGACCTAACTGCAGCACTTAGCCTGTGTAAGGCCTGTGCGTCATCAGAGACCTTTTAATCTCAATGCCACCTTGATCATCACTGTCAGATGTGGGGGGTGTTGGGCATTAGGACAGGGGGTAAGAATGCTGCCCCAGCCCTGGTCAGGATTTCCGTGTGGGAGGGTACCTGGAAGGTGGTTCTTGTACCCCTCCATCTAGCTCTGTGCACTGCAGAAACAGTTGCTCTGACCCCCTACCCACACTCCCTCCAGGCGGCACCCCGTGAAGGGGCGGCTGGGCCTTAGACTGCTTCAATCTAACTGTGTTTCCCTCACCCTCTCCCCACCCCCACCCCGTCTAGTGGAAATGGATGATGAGGATGGGAGATGCTTGCTAGACGTGATTTGGTGAGTAGCGGGCTCCCCCCACCCACCCACGCCCGTCTCCCACACCCTTCCCCTCCCTCCACTCCTCAGCCTCGCTCCCTAAGGTCTCTTCTCCCTCTCTCTTGCAGTGACCCTCAGGCCCTCAATGACTTCTTGCATGGATCCGAAAAGGTAAGTGCCACAGGCATAGAGGGGCATTCCTGGACCATGGGGCTGGAGGATCCAAAGGGAAGTCCAGGTCCTCTGAGTCTCTGCCCTCTTGCTGTGTCATTTTCCTGGTTAACCAAATAAGTCAGGCTGGGCGGTGGTGGCGCACGCCTTTAGTCTCAGCACTTGGGAGGCAGAGGCAGGTGGATTTCTGAGTTCGAGGCCAGCCTGGTCTACAGAGTGAGTTCCAGGATAGCCAGGGCTACACAGAGAAACCCTGTCTCGAAAAACAAACACAAATAAATAAATAAATAAATAATAAAAAAAGGGGGGGTGGACAAAAAGATCTCAGCACATTTTTAATTTGGAAATGATGCTGTATTGGAGATATATATATATGTATATGTATATGTATATGTATATGTATATGTATATATTCATTCTTAAAATATACTATATTAAAAAATAAAAAATAAAAGGCCAGGTGTATACCTTTAATCCCAGCACCCAAGAGGCAAAGGCAGGCAGATCTCTGAGAGTTACCTACAGAGGGAGCTCTAGGACAGCCAGGGCTACATAGAAAGACCCTGCCTATAAACAAAGAAACAAACAAACAAACAAATGTCATTTACTAGTTAAGGTTTAAACGTAGCATTCAGAAAATGGCTAGAAAGAAATGAGAGGAGCTAGAGAGATGGCTGTATGGATAACATATGTAAGCATGGAGACCTGAGTTCAAATCCCCAGCATCCGTGTAAGAAGCCTGGCATGGCCATGTGCACCTGTAACCTCGTATCTTTGGGAAGAAGGTAGAGACAGGAGGATCACTGGGGCTTGTTGATCCCTCGCTTAGCTCCAGATTCAGTTGAGAGGGCCTGTGTCTGAGGGTAATAGGGTGGGGTGATGAAGGTGTAGGGGGTGTTGTGTATGATGAAGGAGGGTAAGAATGCTGCCCCAGCCCTGGTCAGGATTTCTGTGTGGGAGGGTACTTGAGAGGTGATTCTTGTACACCTCCATCTAGCTCTGTGCACTCCGGAAACAGTTGCTCTGACCCCCCTCTCCATCCCCACTACTTCCAGGCGCCACCCTGTGAAAGGGCAGCTGGGCCTTAGACTGCTTCAATGTAATTGTGTCTCCCTCACCCCCCAAGACAAGGCACTCAGTGTCTTCCTCTGGCCTCCATATGTGCATATACATGTGTATAACATGTACGCGCACATTCAGACAGGGGGGGGGGGGGGGGGGGGGGGGGGGGAAGGGGGGGGGGGGGGGGAGGGGGAGGGGGAGAGGGAAGGAGGGAGAGAGAGAAAAGAAAAATAAACCCCAAAGCTGGAGAGAAAAGAATGCTGGCGGTGTCATATGTCTTTAATCCCAATACTCAGAGGTCAGGATCAGGTGATGAGTTCGAGGCCAGCCTGGTCTACAGAGCAGGTTTCAGGACAGCCAGGGCTACACAAAGAAACCCAGTTTTCGAAACAAAACAGAGTGCTGGCTGATCCTATAGAGGACCCAGTTCCAGGAGATCCAACCCTCCTCTGGCCTCTGATACCAGTCATGCATTCAGTGCGCAGACATACATACATGCAGGCAAAACACCTACACACTCTTTTTTTTAAGACAATAAAGTAAAGATCTCCCTTAGCTGCTGTGGTCAGAAGGGATCCCTCTGAGGTGGTGGCATTAAAGATGACCACAGCACTCTATTTAGCAGGGGTAAAATTGAGAGAGATGCTAAATTCAGAACTATTATGAGACAGCACTGAGTGCTTTAGACTTGGTTAGGTGGTTTTATTTTATTTTTTATCTGTTTGTTTGTTTATTGTGAGGCAGGGTCTCTCTTTGTAGTCCTGGCTGTCCTAGAACTTACTAGGTAGATCAGGTTGGCCTTGAACTCACCAAGATCCACCCGCTCTACCTCCCCAATGCTGGCATTAAAGTCACCCACCACCATGCATGACTGATTTATTTCTTCTGAACATGACAACAGTTCTTGGGGACTCAGATTTGATTTGTGTCCCAGGAAATCTGGGGAAATGTGGCTGTCTGGGAGGACCAATGTAGAACTATGTGTATTCTACAATGGTATGAGAGATTACCCCCACATGGTGACTTAGCACCTACTTGTTAAGCTTTTGCCTTGTTGAGAATCTGGGTCAGGAATCGTCTGGGTGGTCCTGGCTCAGGGACTTCCCCTGAGGTCACAGCAGTCTGTATATAAAAGGAGCTGCAAGCATCTAAGGCAGTGATTCTCAACTTGTGGGTTGTGGCCCCTTTGGGGGTTGAATGACCCCTTAAACAGGAGTCAGTTAAGACCATCAGAAAATACACTGCGGTTCATAACAGTAGAAAAAAAATACAATTATGAAGTAGCAACAAAATTAATTTATGGTTGGGAGTCATTACAAGTTGAGGAACTGTATTAAAGGGTGGAAGCATCAGGAAGGTGAGAACCACTGTTCTGTGGGCTTGTCGGGAGTCAACTATGTATTCAACTCCCTCCTGCCAGGAGGCCTGTGTTCCTTTCCCATGGACCTCTCTCTCACTGTTTAAATGTCCTCAGGATATGGTAGCTGAGTTCCCTTGTCACAAGCAACCCATGATAGAGAGCCAGGAGGAAGCCACAATACCTTTTATGACCTAATTTCATGAGTCACACTTGGGAGCTGCTAAGTGTAAGTTCGGTCCTGGCACCACATAAAATGAGGCATGGTGGGGCACACCTGTAATCCCAGCACTCAGGCAGTAGAGACAGGAGATCGGACGTTTACCTCCAGCTTTAACGGCTAGCGTGTTTGAGGCTAGCTTGGACTACAACTATCTGCCTTGAGGAAGGATCCGCTAACTCCAGTGTGCACTCTAATGGGAGAAGTAAGCTGTGCCCCTTAAAGGAGAGGCATCAACACGCCGAGCTCTCTAGAATACAGTGGGATGGTAGCTCCGAGTGCAGTATCTACTACGGTAGAGGGAGGCCAGGCCTGGTACTGCGTGCCTTGAGTCCCTCCTGCACTCTGGAGGAGGCAAGTTGACCTCTGTTCTCTATATTAGGCTCAATTCAGGTGCCGAGATTCCCCAGGACTCAGCAGGTCCTGTCCCCAAAAAGCAAATGCACAGCTACGTATTATGTTAGGGAGAAGGGAAGAGAAGCGTGGGACAGGTGTCATGAGCAGGTGTGTCATTGCCACACACACACCCCCCCCCAAGGATGTGCTACTAGGAGGGCTGTGATTTCCATGCAGGAGCACAGCTTGGGTGCATACCAAGAGGCCAAAGTCCCAAGATCAAAGCTGGCACGTCAAGGGGGTGGAGTCTTAGAAGCCAAGCAGGGGACTTGACATTGACTGGAAGTACCCTGGGTGGAAAGCCTGTATCCGCCCCGTTCTTTGGGACAGATGCTCCTATGTTTCCTCCCACACCCTCTTCTTTTGTCTCAACCACAAATTGATTTCTGCTCTAGTCTGGTCCTGCCCTGTTTATGTTTGACCTTGGGTTGGGGGGGTGGTTCTCATTGCAGCTGGACAGCGATGACCTCCTGGATGCCCCTGTGGAGGCCCAAAGTACCTTCTATGAAGGTCCTGGGGTAAGTGGCTGGCCATTGGTCATTGCCTACACTGCTGGAGCAGAAGGAGGTGCAGAGGCTGGAGGGCAAGCCCGGGCATGCCCTGGATGAGGGTTCAGGAACCAAGCTGTCACACCACCCTGGCCATAGAGAGGGTCAGAGGCTGGCCAGCTCTAGTGCTTTTAGTACATACCATGTGACCCTGGGTGAAGGGCTCCTCCCCGGTGGCTGCAGAGAGCACCAAGCATGTACTCTGTGCTTGACTATGCCAGACCTTCAGTTGCTTCTCTAATGTGCAGGAGGTGCGTGCATACATGTGTGCATGTTTGTGCATGTGGAGGCCAGAGGCTAGCCTTGGGCACTATCACTTGCTAGGAACCATCCAACTTGTTTTATAGGGGTCTCCTGCTGCCCTGGAACTTGCCACAGCACGGTGGCCAGCCAGTCCCTCAAGTCTTTCCTGTCTCTGCCTTCCTACCACAGGGTTTACCAGATCCACTTTTTAAAAATTATTTTATGCTTATTATATGTTAATGTTTTGCCTGCATATATGTCTGTGCATACTTGTTTGTTTTTTAGAGATTTATTTATTATGTATACAGTGTTCTGTCTGCGTGTACACCTGCAGGCTAGAAGAGGGCACCAGATATTACAGATGGTTCTGAGCCACCATGTGGTTGCTGGGTATTGAACTCAGGTCCTCTGGAAGAGCAGCCGGTGCTCTTGAGCACTGAGCCATCTCTCCAGCCCCAGCCAGTACTCGTAGCTTCTGAACCGTCCTGGCTGTTTTTGGATGGGTTCTGGGATTGAGACTATGAGGCAAGTCCTTTCCTTGCTGTTCATCCCCCAGCTCCCTCTCTCCCCTTTCTCCCTTGCTGCTCTGCTGCTCCCGCCCTCATTTCTTTCCCTGGTCCCTGTCATTGTAACTGCCATCTTTTAACCTGTTACTTTATGAATCAACCATAACGTCATATTCCAAATAACCTTTTATCATAATGAATAGGTTTAGAAAAACAACTTGGCTTTTATAGACCCAGTTACAGCAGTGGCCACTCTACTCTGTCTTGTTATTTCAAGACTTCTATTGAAGCGTATGTATTTTGGTTTTCTGAGATAAGGTCTTATGGGATCCTGAATATCCAGAAATACACTAGATAGGTGAGGGATAATCTTTAACTTCTAATCCTCCTGCCTCTACCGTCATGTGTTGGGATTATGGTCATGCACCACCAGCCTGTGCTTGGAAAATACCCCAGGTTCATGTTCTCTAGGCAGGTACCTAGGCCACATGGCCAGCTCCAACTCTGAATGTTTCATTAGTCTGAATCTGAGGAGTTGACATGCCTGGAGCCTATGTATTGCCTATGGCTCTCTGTACTGTATGCCTGTTGATCTGTGTTTACCACTCTGATTGTAGTCACATCGAGGAAGCAATGAACTCCGCTGAGGATGGTCCCAGGACCTCCCCCCACCCCCCAACAGCAGTTGCTGTGCTGTGTCTATCATCACCCGCAACCTCCTGCCTCATATCAAACTTTGGAGTCAGACACGTTTTGTGTCACGTGCTTGCCTTCCTGTGGCAACCATATGGGGCTGGAGGTCTGGGTCATTATGCAGTGTATTACCCAGAACTCCTAAGTTTGCTCTTATTTAAAAAATAATAATAAAACAAAATAAAAAAGGACCCAGAGTCAGGCATGGTGGTGCTTGCCTATGATCCTAGCACTTGGAAGGTGGAAGCAGGGGGATCAGGAGTTCGGTCATCTGTGGGGTCTGGAGGGATGTCTCAGTAGTTAAGAACACTGGCTGCTCTTGTAAAAAAAAAAAAATAGGGTTTGGTTCCCAGCACCCACAGGGTAGCTTACAACTGTCTGTAATTCCAGTTCTAGGGAGTCTGACTTTCTTCTGACCTTCATAGATACCAGGCTCATATATGTTGTGTGTAAGTTCACATAGGCACACATATACACATAAAATAAAGTAAATACTTTAAAAAAAATTAAAAAGCTTGGTGGTATATACCTTAATTCCAGCACTCAGGAGGCAGAGGCAAATGTGAGTTCAAGGCCAGCCTGATCCACAGAGCAAATTCTAGGACAGCCAAGGCTACATAAAGAAACCCTTTCTCGAAAAACAAACAACCTCCCTCTCCAAAAAGAAGTTAGCTATCTTTAACTATAGAGCAAGTTCAAGGTCAGCCTAGACTACAGAGTGAGTTTTGATCTAGCCTAGACAAAGGTCATCCTGATCTATGTAGTCGGTTTGAGGCTAGCCTAAACTATATGAGACCTTATCTCAAAGGAAGAGATTCAGAGCCCATTCTGATAGTACCTACCTTTAGTCCCAGCCTCTGAATGATGGGGCTAAAGGCATGAACCAAGGTCAGTCTGATGTATATAGCAAGTTCAAAGATAGTCTCAACCTCTCCCTTCCAAAAAGAAGAAATTAATTAAATACTCTTGTAAGGGGTATTGGAACCACAAATGAATATGGTGGGTCTCTGTCACTATAGTTTTATTGTTTGCTTATTTTACTTATTGTGTATGTGCCTGTGTATGTGTGCATGTGTACATGGTTGTACACAAGTTTACCACAGCATATGTGTGGAGGTCAGAGAACAACTCTCCGAGTTAAGTTTCTCCTACCACCTTCTGGGATCCAGGGATCTCAGATTGTCAAGTCTGCATGCAATCACCTCCATCTGCTGAGCCATGGTTCAGTTGACTCTAAAAACTGTGGCCAGATCTCCATGAGTTCAAGATTACCCTGGTCTATATAGTAAGTTATAGGTCAGCCAGGTTACATAATGAGGCTCTTTTCTTAAAAAACAAAATGAAACACTTCTTTTGCTTATTAATATGATGTGTGTGTGTGTGTGTGTGTGGTCCTTGTGTGAGCTGGGATACACACATGCCCATGGCATGCATGTCGAGGTATAAGGACAGTTTTTAAGATGTCAGAGTTACCTCTTTCCACACTAGGAACTGGAACAGAACTCGAGTCACCTGGATTGTGAGACCAGAGCGTTTACCCACTGAGCACTCCTGCTCATGCCCGGAATTCTTTTCACCTTCCACTTATAGGTGCAGATGGGGAAACTGAGGTCAGGTTAAGCAAGCCACAGGTTGCACAGTGAAGCCTGCAACTGAGCCAGGGTTTGGTCTGTGCCCAGTCTTTGAGACAGTGTGTCTCTTTGTTGATCCCAGCTCTTGCTTCTTCTCTTGACTGCCCCCAGCTCCATGTGCAGGAAGCTGCCGGCAACCACCTGAACCCTGAGCCCAGCCAGCCTGCCCCCAGCGTGGACCTGGACTTCCTAGAAGATGACATCTTGGGCTCCCCTGCAGCAGGTGGAGGGGGCGGTGGGGGCCCAGACCAGCCCTGTGACATTCTTCAGCAGAGTCTTCAGGAAGCCAACATCACAGAACAGACCCTGGAGGCTGAGGCTGAACTGGACCTGGGCCCCTTCCAGCTGCCCACCTTACAGCCCGCTGACAATGGGGCAGGTGCTACTGGAGCTGCAGGAGCCGCTGCAGTGACTGCAGGACCCCAGGCTCTCTTCCCAGGCAGTGCGGATCTGCTAGGGCTGCAAGCTCCACCCACTGTACTGACCCACCAGGCCCTGGTGCCACCCCAGGATGTGGTCAACAAGGCCCTGAGTGTCCAGCCCTTCCTGCAGCCTGTGGGCCTGGGCAATGTGACCCTTCAGCCCATTCAAGGCCTCCAGGGCCTTCCCAATGGCAGTCCTGGGAGTGCTACAGCAGCCACCTTGGGTCTGGCACCTATTCAAGTGGTGGGCCAGCCCGTCATGACTCTCAACCCACCCACCTCCCAGCTCTTGGCAAAGCAGGTGCCTGTCAGTGGTTACCTGGCCTCAGCAGCTGGTCCTTCAGAGCCAGTGACACTGGCATCTGCCGGCGTGTCCCCCCAGGGAGCCGGCCTGGTCATCCAGAAAAATCTTCCAGCCGCAGTGACCACCACACTCAACGGGAACTCAGTGTTTGCCGGGACAGGGGCTGCCACTGCAGCAGCCAGTGGAGCATCCTCGGGACAGCCGCTGGCGGTGGCCCCGGGCCTTGGGACGTCACCACTTGTACAAGCACCCAGTGTGATTTTACACAGAACCCCTACGCCCATCCAGCCCAAGCCTGCGGGGGTACTGCCCCCCAAACTCTACCAGCTGACACCCAAGCCCTTCACCCCCGCGGGAGCCACCCTTACCATCCAGGGTGAGCCAGGCACCTTGCCCCAGCAGCCTAAGGCCCCCCAGAACCTGACTTTTATGGCCGCAGGCAAAGCTGGCCAGAATGTGGTGCTGTCTAGCTTCCCGGCACCGGCTCTACAGGCGAATGTATTCAAGCAGCCACCGGTCACCACCACGGGGACAGCCCCACCACAGCCACCCGGGACCCTCAGCAAACCCATGAGTGTCCACCTCCTCAATCAAGGCAGCAGCATCGTGATCCCAGCCCAGCACATGCTGCCTGGCCAGAACCAGTTCTTGCTGCCAGGCACCCCAGCCGTACAACTCCCCCAGTCGCTCTCTGCCCTGCCTGCCAACGTGGGAGGTCAGATCCTCACAGCCGCAACACCACATGCAGGTGGACAGCTCATTGCCAACCCCATCCTGACCAACCAGAACCTGACAGGCCCATTGAGTCTGGGCCCGGTGCTGGCACCCCACTCTGGGGCACACAGTGCTGCCCACATCCTCTCTGCAGCTCCCATTCAGGTGGGCCAGCCTGCCCTCTTCCAGATGCCTGTGTCGCTGGCCACTGGCAGCCTGCCCACTCAGAGTCAGCCAGCTCCCACTGGCCCCACAGCCACCACCGTCCTCCAGGGCGTCACCCTGCCTCCCAGTGCTGTGGCTATGCTTAACACACCTGATGGGCTAGTGCAGCCCTCCACCCCAGCTGCCACCACTGGGGAGGCCACACCTGTTCTGGCCGTTCAGCCTGCCACCCAGGTGCCCCCTGCTGTCACCACACCACTGCCCATGGGTCTCCAACAGCCACAGGCACAGCAGCCTCCACAGGCCCCTACTCCACAGGCGGCCACCCAGCCTCAGGCCACCCCTCCTCAGGCCAGCCCAAGCCTGGCATCCAGCCCAGAGAAGATAGTCCTGGGGCAGGCGCCCCCTGCGGCCACAACGGCCATCCTCACTCAGGATTCCCTCCAGATGTTCCTGCCCCAGGTATGGGGGAGCGGTGAGGGAGGGGATGAGGTTGAGTGTCAAATAGCTGAGCCTAGGCAGTTAGTGGGGGCTTTCGGGGATGCTCATGAAATAGGGCAGACTGGTAGGCCAACTGACAGACTGGAAGGGGCATACTTGGTGATTTCACAGA
Organism: Grammomys surdaster; assembly: GCF_004785775.1. Classification (NCBI taxonomy): domain Eukaryota; kingdom Metazoa; phylum Chordata; class Mammalia; order Rodentia; family Muridae; genus Grammomys; species Grammomys surdaster. The sequence continues at coordinate 150,840 of NW_021604773.1, read as the reverse complement.
CACGGGAGAGTACCTTCGTGAGGATGTACGTACAGTATAGATGGGATGGTAAACGGTGGGTGGAATGATGGGTAGGCAGACAGATGGAACATGGAGGGTGGGCAGACAAAGGTTCCGGGGTCTGCCTGCCCTGCACCTCTTGTCTACTGTTCCCCATGAGATTGAGTGGGGGTGGCAGACTCAGATGGGAGCCCGTGGCCTCTAGGGGCCTTCTGACCCTGTGTGGGTGGCCCCTTGCAGGAGAGGAGCCAGCAGCCCCTCTCTACAGAGGGTCCCCACCTCTCGGTGCCTGCCTCCGTCATAGTCAGCGCCCCGCCTCCTGCCCAAGACCCAGCCCTGGCCGCGTCTGTCACCAAAGGAGCTGGCCTCGGCGCTCAGACTCCCGACAGCCAGGCTTCCCCAGCTCCGGCTCCCCAGGTAGATGCATCCTGGCAGCCTGGTCTCCTTATGCAGCTCCCCGCTCGCTCTGCCCTGCCTGCCTCTGTCTTGCTGTCTTGGGAAACACACTGTCCTTTGTTCTTCACGCTCATGTTCTCCGAATGTCTCCTAGCCACAGTGCACATTCGAGACCAGGGCCAGCCCTGGGAGAGTCCAGCTCTAGACAAGCACATTAAGTCACAAAGGGATGGGGAATGACCCAACTGTGTTGGGTAAAACAATTCCTTTACATTTCAAAACATACTAAAGTCAGACCTGATGGCACCTGTCTGTAACCAGCACTCGGGGGTGGAGTGGGGGTGGGGATAAGATCATAATATCAGCGTCATTCTGGGCTACATGAGACCCAGTCTCTAGAACAACCAGAAGAACCGTAGTGAAATCCTCAGCTCCTCCTGAACAAGACTCTTGCATTTCCTTTCCAATGTGGGTGCGAGCATGAGCACACATAGATGCGCTGTCTCCCAGTTTTATAAAATGCGGTGGAGTGCTGTGACTAGGCTCACACCTTGTGTCTATTGTTTAAACGACCTCAGTGGCTGCTTTTTTTTCTTGCACATGAACGAGTAGTAGACCATTGTGTGGGTATGCTATTTTTTAGCAAGTCCTTGTTGATGGGCTTCAAAAGTCGCTCCTGGTTTTCCCCTGTTATGAACAAGGCCATGGATAACAGCTTGATGTGGCATTTTGCAGCATAAATTATTTTGTGGTCTGAGGTTTGAACTGAGAATTTTGTGCATGCTAGGTAGGCATTCTGCCACTGAGCCACGCCCCCAGCCCCTCACTGGGGGATTCTAGGCAGGGGCTCTACCACTGAGCCACACCCACAGCCCCTCACTGGGGGATTCTAGGCAGGGGCTCTACCACTGAGCCATACCCACAACCCCTCACTGGGGGACTCTGGGCAGGGCGCTACCACTGAGCCACGCCCCCAGCCCCTCAATTTGAGACAGAGTCAACTTGCTAAATTGACCAGGTAAGCCTTTAATTTGTGGTCCTTCTGCCTCAGTGTCCCATGTTGCTGGACTCACAAGTGTATTCTACCACACATAACTTGGAATGAGTTCTTTAAACTGAATTTTCTGGGTCTTTAAAAGATGCACAGCTTTATGTTGTAACGTTATCTCCAAGCTGCTTTGTGGTTTAGCTTTGTCAGCGGTGTAGCTTGCTCCTGTCTTCTCCTGGCCTCGCTAGTGTATTTGAAGTGAGTGGCCAGTGTGACAGTTGTAAAAGAAGTGCCTTGTATTGATTTTTAAGTTGTGTTTCTTTTTATTGTCAATGAACTGGGTCAAATTTTTATACATTTGAGAGCTATTTGTTCTATGAAACCTTTTCTATCCCTTGCCATTTTGCAGTGAGGGTTCCTGGTCCATCTCTTGTGAATTTGTGGACACGCTCTAGATGCGAGGAAAGTGGGCCTTCAGATCATAGGTTGGCAAGGGTACGGATGGCAGAGTCAGTGTGGGCTTGGCCCCTGGACACCATGATTTCACATATAGATTGCCTGTCCTGTTTTCTTCTGTCTAGATTGAGGGTGAGGAAGAGGGCATAGGTTGAACTGGTGAGCTAATGTGTGAGGAGTTTGCTTGTATCTGCTGTAATCTGGTGTGTGTAACTCCATGTGGGTGTGTGCACTCCAGTCTGAGGGATTGGATCCCTGGAGCTGGCGCTACAGACAGTTGTGAGCCACCTGATGGAACAACCTAGGAACAGAACCTGGATCCTCTAGGCAAGCAGCAGTGCTCTTCACCACTGAGCCAGCTGTCCAGCTCTGTCTTTCTGTATTGTTTAAATGCTGGCCCCAACCCGTGAATGTCCCTAGCTGGCAGTGCATGTAATTGACAAGCCTTGGTCTGAGGGAATTGAGGAGTGTTGGGGAGAGGAGCGCTCTGGCGTCTGCCAGCACCACTTCTGGGCCCTGTGTAACTTGCTTATTTCTCTTTGCATCAGTTTCCTTACCGCTCAGGTGAGGATGACAGTTATAGCAGCTACTTTACAGAGTTACGACATGTGCACCAACTCATCTATCTGTGAGGTTTTTGTTGGTTTGTTTTTTGTTTTTTCCTCCCCTGAGACAGGTTTCTCTGTGTAGCTTGGCTGTCCTGGAACTCACTCTAGACCAGGCTTGGCCTCTGAGAGCTAGGATTAAAGGAGTGTGCCACTGGTGCTCAGCTTACTTGCTAGTTTTCTGTATGCTGTGTTCTTAACACCAGGCCTGACCACCACTGAGACAGCTCTTAACCAAAAGGAGCCAGGCAGCTAATTGTAGGGTGCATACCTGCAAGCCTGCCTGTCCCCTTGGGAGTCAAAGGCAAGAAGACTCAGGGTTCAAGGTCATCCTGGACTTCAGAGTGAGTTCCAGTTTAGCCTGCAGGACATGAGACTTAGCAGTCATGGCTCCAGCCTTGAATCCCAGCACCTAGATGGCAGAGGGAGGCAGAGTTCTGAGTTCAAGACCAACCTGATCTATATAGTGAGTTCTAAGCCAGCCTGGACTACATGAGACCTTTTTTGGGGGGGAGGGGGTTTCGAGACAGGGTTTCTCTGTATAGCCCTGGCTGTCCTGGAACTCACTCTGTAGACCAGGCTGGCCTCGAACTCAGAAATCCACCTGCCTCTGCCTCCCAAGTGCTGAGATTAAAGGCATGTGCCACCACCGCCCGCTACATGAGACTCTTGTCTCAAATCAAGAAATAAGGTGTCAGGCAGGGCTGCAGTCATGTGAAGACTTGTTGAGGCTGGTGAACCTGTCTCCCAGCTCGGCCTGTGTGGGCGTCTGAAGGGACAGGTCACAGCAAGCTGTGATTCCCTTCCCCACAGCATATGAGTATCGAGAACCATCTCTGGGTGGGAGTTGAAGCCTGCTTATGGCATAGTCTCAGAAGAGACGTATGTTCATTTCTGGGGAGTTCCTGGTCACAGAAACTAATCCTGGGGTGGGGGTTAAATATAGGTAGTGGCAAAGGTGGGGGTATTTTAGAATCTGACAGTGAGTTTTTTTCTACTGGACTTATTTTTATTTTTTATGTGTATGGGTGTTTCTGCCTGCATGGATGTATGTTCACCACTTGTATCCCTGGTGACCACAGAGGCCAGAAAAGAGTGTCGATCCCCTGGGACTAGAGACAAGCGTGGGCTGCTGTGTAGGTACTGAGAATCAAACCTTAGTCCTCTGGAAGAACAGCCAGTGCTCTTAAACACTGAGCTACCTCGCCAGCCACTGTCATTCTTTCTTCTCCCCGTGCCATACAGGGATGGCGTGGGATTTGTTGATCTGCCTGCCTATCTTCCTGTCAGTGTTTGCTTTTTTTTTTTTTTTTGTATGAACTCTGTTTTTTTCCTACTTGGATCCTTTGAGACGAGGTTGTGCATGTTACTTCCTGCTCCATAAGATTGTAAAATCTAATCCTAAGATTTTTAGTGCAGCATGTAGTATTGTACATCTAGAATTGAAGCGTTTTTCGGAGGCTGAGGCAAGAGATTGCTGGAAGTGAGAGGCTAGTTATATAGTGAGACCCATCTCAAAAACAAACAAACAAACAAAAAATCTACATTGTACTGTTAGCAAAGCTAGCAAATTTAGTGTGTACATGGGACTGCTACCTGATCTAGTTTTGTACTCCACTTGATACATTTTAAATTTCTTCTTAAATTTATTTTGTGTGTGCATAATTAGAGAGCCTGTGTACCTACAAAGGTTAGAGTCTGTTCTCTTTTCCCACTATGTAGATTCCAAGATTTGAACTTGGGTCTTTAGGCTTGTGGACAGGCTAAACCATCTACCCCACATTCAGAAACTTGTTTGAACACTTGCTCTGGCAAAGTCTTGTTTTATGTAGCTCTTTCGCGCCCCCGTGTGGTCATTCATTGGAAAGGCATTTAGGGTAATAGAACTGGACTTTTCTTGGGCATCAGAACACCAATTTGCTCTTTTACACTGGGTTCTACTGTGGTTTTTCTATAAAATAAGTGGATATCCCTGTGAGCAAGGGTGGGGTTTTTTGTCTGTCTTCCTTCCTTTCATTCATTCAAGATTTATTTTATATGCATAGGTATTTGCCCACATGTATATCTCCATGCACCACATACATAACCTGGTACCTGGTGCGCAGTGGAGTCAGAAGATGCTGTCCAGTCCCCTGGAACTGGAGTAAAGAAGGGTTGTGAGCCTCCGCATAGATGCTGGGACCTGAAACTGGGTCCTCAGGAAGAGCACCCAGTGCTCTTAACTGCTGAGCCATCTCTCCAGCCTTCTTTTTATTCTTTATTTTGAGACAGTATCTCAAATTTGCCTAGGCTAACTGTAAACTCACTCCGTAGCCCAGGTCGACCTTGCAATTCCTCTTCTTTATCTCTAACCCTGTTTTCTTCTCCATTTCCCTCCAGTGCTGAGCACAGAACCCAGGGCCATGTGCATTCTAAACACACACTCCTCCATCAGGTTACCATCTCAGACCCTTTTCATAAATAATTCTGTTGCTTTTGCTGATGTCTGTGTGGGTTTGGTCCCTTAAGTGGGTTTGCCTAAGACTACTTGAGATGTCGAGTACACAGAGCCGCACTTAACAGGTGGTTGTGAACTGCCCGGCTTGGGTGTTGAGCCCAGCTTGAGTTCTCTGGAAGAGTAACAAGCTCTCGTAACTGCTGAGCCATCTCTCCAGTCTCCCCTTTACTCTTTGGGGAAAAATTAAGCTGGACAGTGGTGGTACACACCTTTAACTCCAGCACTCAGGAGGCAGAAGCAGGTGGATTGCTGTGAGTTCCAGACCATCCTGGTCTACAGAGTGAGTTCTGGGACAACCAGAGGTACACAAAGAAACCCTGCTTTGATAAAAACAAAAACCAAAAAAAAAGGGGGGGGGAGGTGAAACATTGTATCGTTTGTGGGAAGATTTAGTAAACCAATCAAAAAATATTTATAAAGGGGACTCACAACAGTCATAACTTCAGTTCCAAGGGATCCAGTGCCCTCTTCTGGCCTCTGTGGGTTAGACATACAGGCAGGCAAAACAAATCTTTAAAGGGCATCAGGACATCTCTGCCTTGCCCTGCCCTGCCCTACTTTGTAGACTCGGGCTCTCAGATACTTCTGCTCCCCACCTTCCTTCTGCATCCCTACGCCCCTTTGAATTCTCTGTATTGCATAATCCTGGAGAAGCAACAACTAAGATAAAAGTCTCTTTTGTTTAGCTGAGGGTGACTTTGAACTCTCAACCCTCCTGTCCCAAGCTCCCAAGTGTCAGGATCCACTGTGCCCTTGAACTACTGTGCTGGGCTGATGTAGTGCTGGGGATCTAACCCAAGGCTTTGTGCATAGTAGGCAGACAGGCTACCAACTAAAGCACATTCCCAAGGACGTGAAGCTTTGAAATTCCCCCAGACCAGGCTGCCTTGTGCAGGCTTGTCAAGGGACAGTCCCTTTGCTCTGTTGGCAAGCCCAGAGCTGTTAATGTGCTCTCTGCTTGGAGCTGGCAGCGCTGCAGGGATGGGAGACTGGTTGCTTGTTCTAGTTTGTTACAGATATATTTTGCCTCTTAGTTGCCAGAAGTTAATCAGTGCTGAGCTTGGAAGGGTTGCTCAAAGTGTCCCAGACTTAGAGGTCAGATGCTCAGGTGCCTGACTCCATGGGGAGGTCCAGGCAGTAAAGCTAAGCTGCAGATTGCCTCTTTGTGTAGAGCCGAGATTCTCAACCTGTGGGTCGTGACCCCCTTGGAGTTGACCGACCCTTTCACTGAGGTCGCATGTCAGATATCCTGTATATCAGATATTTCCATTCATAACAGTAGCAAGATTACAGTCTCGATGTAGCAACAAGATAATTTTATGGCTGGGGGTCACCACTATAACATGAACTGTATTAGAGTCACAGCGTTAGGAAGGTTGAGAACCACTGACATAGAATAGGCATCCCCAGGCTCTCTGGTCTTGAGTCTTTGTGTGTGTGTCCATATGCGTGTGTCTGGGCATGTGCATGCCACAGACTCTATGTGGAGGTTAGAGGACAACTCATGGGACTTGGTTCACTCTTTCCACCGTGTGGGTTCTGGGGATCGAACTCAGGTCATTAGACTTGGGAGCCAGCCTTTATCTGCTGAGCCATCTTGCCAGCCCATGATCCTGGATCTCACACACAAGAGCTTCCCATCGGTGGGTAGTCTTGTGAGGCTATGAGCAGGGCTTGAGCCCTATGAGGACGCTCAGTCCAAGCCGTGCCTCTCCCTGGTGGAGACTCCCTCTCCCTCCGCAGCTGTCAGTTCTGCCCACTTACCTGTGAGGTAGGTGAGGGCAAGCCACACTGCGAGACGTCCCATTAGCCAGTGCTGGTGGCCTGCTCCGTGCTGCGGGTCACTGTCCAGATGCTGGCCCAGTCTTGGAGCTGGCACTCACTGGTTGCATAGTGCCTGTTAAGGTCATGACTTGAAGATGACAGTTCCAAAGGGTCAGCCTGTGGCCAAGGCCTGTGTGGGAAAAAGGATGCAGGCTAAGTGTTATGGCTGTTGGCCCAGGCACCATGTGGAACACACACACACACACACACACACACACATATACATGCAGCTGGGACCGTGGGCACACCGAGACAGGCAAAAGAGCCCAGGTCTAAGTGCAGTGCCCAGAACATCCACCCACACACTCCCATTTCCCATGGCTGGCCATCCCTATCGCCCTTTGTCCTTGCTCCCGGGTCAGAAAGCCTCCCACACTGGCCAGCAGCCACATGTCCTGAGTGGCGTCTGTGTAATGTCATGCAGGCACCTCCCTGTGCTACTCTTGCCTCCTGCTCGAAGCTTGTGGTGCCCCCGCCACCCCCAACGTCCCTGTCACTGCTTCCTCTGCTGCTGCGAACCCGCACACCCTGCAGGGCTTGCCTTCGTCTGCTGGGTGGGGGTGCACATGGGGCCTTACAGGGAACATCAGAGGGTAGACTGGGGGGTGGGGGGCGGGTAGCATTTGGGAACAGAGGTGTGAGTTAAGGGTGCAGGGGTGGCCGGGTGAGCTAGGAAAGATGAACGGTTGTAGTGGGATCCTGCCTCAGGCAGGACTGGGACAGGCAGGGACTGGGGGCTTTGGGTGGGATGATTGAAGTCTGGGTGAAGGGTAGCTGGGGTTACAGTGTCTTGAGAAAATAGAAGCCCAGGGTAATATGAGCCTGACTCTGCCTCTACCTCCCTCTTCTACACAGATCCCTGCAGCTGCTCCACTGAAAGCCCCTGGCCCCGCCTCCTCCCCCTCACTACCTCACCAGGCCCCCCTGGGAGACAGTCCCCACATGCCCTCCCCACATCCTGCCAGGCCCCCTTCCCGCCCACCTTCGAGACCCCACTCACGCCCTCCATCCCAGCCCCAGAGCCTGACCTGCCCACCCTCGGAGCCCACCCTGCACCCTTGCCCTCCACCCCAGGGTCCCCCAGCCCTACCTGGCATCTTTGTCATCCAGAATCAATTGAGTGCCCCACCACCAGCCAGCACCCCAGTCCCCACAGCCCCAGGCCCACCCCAGCCCCCTCTGCGACCCCCGTCCCAGCCTCCCGAGGGCCCACTGCCCCCAGCCTCCCACCTCCCTCCTGCCTCCACCCCCTCTGCTGTGGCCTCCTCCTCTGAGCCTTCTACCAGGTTGCCAGTCCCCACACCCCCTGACTTCCAGCTCCAGTTCCCACCAGGTCAGGGACCCCATAAATCCCCTACTCCACCACCAGCCCTCCACATGGTCCCTGAGCCCACAGCACCCCCTCCTCCACCACCTCGGACCTTCCAGATGGTAACTGCCCCCTTCCCAGCACTGCCCCAGCCAAAAGCACTTCTGGAACGATTCCACCAGGTAACCATCAGCAGGGACACCTAACTCCCCTACCTCCCAAAACTGGCCCCTTGCCTTTCCCGCCTTGCCTACTGTGTGTCCACACCCCTCCCTAAGTGCATCTGGCCACCCCACTGTGATCCCATGTCCCACCCCTCAACTACCTGCCCTTCCTCAGGTGCCGTCTGGGATTATTCTCCAGAATAAGGCTGGGGGTACTTCCACCACCCCACAGACAGCCACCACCCTGGGGACCCTCACGAGCCCTACTGCCTCTGTGCTCGTCAGTGGGCAGGCACCACCTGGGACTCCTGCCGCCTCTAGCCATGCCCCAGCCTCCACACCTATGGCCACCACAGGTAGGGTGAGGAGCCTGCCGAGGCAAAGGGGTCGGGTAGAACTGTGTACCAGAGCCCAGGGTGTCACCTGCCCTCCCGGTACCAACAGGTAGAGGAAGGAGGGTGGACTGCCCAGGTCTCAGGAATGAGGCATTGGCGGGAGAACTGTGGGATGGGAAGGGGGTTCACAATGGAAAGACTGGTGACCCCTGAGCCCTCTCCTTCCCTCACCCCACCCCAGGCCACCCTCCTCTACTTCCTGCCGAAAACAAAGCTTTTGCCAGCAACCTTCCAACACTGAGTGTGGCCAAAGCTACTGTGTCTGGGCCAGGGAAGCCCCCCGCGATGCAGGTAAGTAAAGAACCTCGAAACAACTAGGGATCGAAGAATGAACTGGCAGGAGAGAGGTGAAGATAGAACACTGGGCAGGGGCAGCTAAGATGGTAGAAGAGCTAGCTAGGAGCAGGGGTGTGTGGATCTCTGTAGGGCCAGAGGTGAACCACCAGTACAGCAGTTTAAACGTGAGATAGAACCATGGATTAGTGTTAGAGCCTCTGCCCAGAATCCCCAGTGAAGGGCTGGG
>NW_021604773.1:129802-141673 GCF_004785775.1 Grammomys surdaster | reverse complement strand
GTGGCTCAGTGGTAGAGCCCCTGCCTAGAATCCTCCAGTGAGGGGCTAGAGGCATGGCTCAGTGGTAGAACCCCTGCCTAGAATCCCCCAGTAAGAGGCTGGGGACATGGCTTCGGGGTGGAGCCCTGGCTTATGTAAACCCCTGGATTTGACCCTTGGTATAGTAAGGAAGTTTGGACTGACCAGTTATCACAAATTAAGAATATCAACACTTGCCAGGCAGTGGTGGTACACGCCTTTAATCCCAGCACTTGGGAGGCAGAGGCAGGCAGATTTCTGAGTTCGAGGCCATCCTGGTCTACAGAGTGAGTTCCAGGACAGCCAGGGCTACACAGAGAAACCCTGTCTCAAAAAACAAAACAAAACAAACAAACAAAAAAAGAATATCTACACTAAACTCACTAGAGGGAGAGAGGAGACAAGGAAGGATATTAATCATGGTGAAATTCAAAGACCTACCCTAGGCTGGCACAGAGTAGACACCAGTGGGCAGCCCAAGGGCTTAGACCTACTTGTTAATAGCCTTCTCCCACTAAGCAAACCAGACTCTCTTTAACTCATAGCTGTCTGTCCATCTGCCTCTTCCCTCCTTGGTTGTTGAGGTGGGGTGGGGTGGTGAGGGTATCTCTGTATCTGAGGCTGTCCTTGAACTCCCACCTGTGCCTCCCAAGTGCTGGGTTTACAGGCTGTCCTGTTTGCTATCTGTTGCTATGATAAGACTGTAGCCAGCTGGTTGGTGGTGTACACCTTTAACCCCAGCCAACACTTGGGAGGCAGAGGCAGGTGAATCTCTGAGTTTGAGGCCAGACTACTCTACAGAGTGGAGTTCCAAGGTTACACAGAGGAGCCCTGTCCCAACAATAACAAAAGATTGTAACCTATAAAAGCTTAGGGGAGGAAAGGGATTGTTTAGTTTACACTTCCAGTGTGTCACTGAGGGAAGCCAGGGCAGGAACTGCAGCCGAGATCATGGAGGAGCACTGCGGCTTGCTCATTCACGGGCTCTTTCTTACAGAGCCTAGGACCACCTTGTCTAGGAATGGTAAAGCCACCCACAAAAAGCTGGGCCCTCAATTAATCTAGATAATCCCTAAGAGGCCAGGCATCAGTTAAGGCTTCTCCTCTTGGGTGACTCTAGGCAATGTGAAGTTGACAGTTAAGGCTAAGCAGGATGCAGGCATAGATACCACACCTGGCATTCTCACCAGGTTTCTCTTGATGGACAAGGATGCTGTAACTGGGACCAACTTCCCTTACCGCCTGTCGTTGGCTCGAGGGAGGATGTAGGCTGAGGAGGCAGAGAAGGCTTCTTCCTAACAACACCTGTCACTCATCTTACCTCTTTCCACAGTATGACAGCAAGTTGTGTAGCCTGAAGAAACAGCCCCTACTGCAACCCAGCAAAGAAGCCTGGTAAGACACAGCTACCTGCCTCCAGGTCTGCCCCACCCCCACTGCTCTGACTGTCTATAGTTGTGTGCAGATTCCCTCTTGACCTCAGTTTCCCTTCTGCCAAGGGCTAGATAGAAGTGGGGTCAGTGGGACATTGGCAGGCTGCTGACTTCAAGCCCCTGGACTCCATCTACAGTTCCATCCGGGCACTGTTTCTTTAGCTCTTCAGGTGTGGTGGGGAAGAGCCAGTTAGAAAGTGAATGCGTGAATAGGTTCCAGGGGTGTCCAGGCAGGCCTGTGAGTTAAGTACACACAAGTTTGCAGGCCAGGGAAGATGAGTAAGGAAGTTTTAAGGACCTCGGTTCATTGAATACGTGGCGACATGGCTGCCTGTTGGGTGAGGGCCGGCCTTTGAGCTGTTTTGGAGGAATAAATGGTGTTTATAAACACTCACTGGTTCCAAGACCACAGCAAATAAACAATATCAGGAACTCTGCCCCGTGGTGCCAGAGGGCTGGCCTTCTAGGCTTGTCTAATGGGAACGTGGTCGTGTGATAGGGAAACCGAACCTACTGTAGTAGAGATTCTGAAGAAAACCACAAGAAAATGAGCAGGCTCTTAAAATGTAACCCTCTCCTGAGCAACCCTAGCTGCGGAGAGGTCCTGCCCCCTGGTGGCAGGAGGCAGACTAGCATGGACCTTAAGGTTCCCACCCCACTCCCAACCCCTCCCTCTCTCCATTGGATCCTCTAAGCAGAAGCGATGTCCCCTCACTCTCCCAGGCTTCTCTTTCCCCTTCAGTTATCTGTTAACTTCGGTCCATAGCCGGGGAAGCCATGAGATAAGTGGACTGCAGGGAGCCAGGTTGGCGCGCTCGGGCTGAGGTCCAGGATCAGTTTCCCTGGTCCTCACCCCCAGCTCTGTATGTGTGGTCTAACCCCACCCACAGCTTCCTGGAGCATCTGCACAAACATCAGGGCTCTGTCCTGCACCCCGATTACAAGACAGCCTTCCCCTCCTTCGAGGACGCTCTCCATCGACTCCTGCCCTACCATGTCTACCAAGGCGCCCTCCCCTCCCCCAGCGACTACCATAAAGGTGAGGCTCCCCGCTGATCTCCCCCTGTGTCCCCAAGTATCCTCAGCTCATCCACCAGCCCTCAGTATTCAGGCCACAGAGCACGGAATGGGTTGAGCATTGCGTGCTTGCCCACCGTTGGCCACAAGTGCCCTGTGTCACCTCCACCCCATTCCCCACCAACCCCACCCCCCAACCCCCGTGTGGCTTTTCTTCTTCCAGTGGATGAAGAATTTGAGACTGTCTCTACGCAGCTGCTCAAACGTACCCAGGCCATGCTCAATAAATATCGGCTTTTGCTTCTGGAAGAGTCCAGGGTAGGATTCTCAAGCTATTGGGGTCCCACCCCTGCTGTGAACTGTTCTTATGGGGGGTGGGGCGGTCTCTTACCTGGGAGGGAAGATGGAAAGGAGGCAGATGGTCCAAGCCTGACCACATCCTGCCACCCGTTTGCTTTTTCATATGTCCTTTATATCAACCCACCGCAGAGAGTCAGTCCTTCGGCGGAGATGGTTATGATTGACCGAATGTTCATTCAGGAGGAGAAGACCACCCTTGCCTTGGATAAGCAGCTCGCCAAGGAGAAGCCTGGTGAGAGGGGAGGGAAGGGTGAGGCATCCCCTACTTCCCGGGTGCTGAGGTTTCCAGCAAGCAACCTGATGTGGTTGAGGCTCAATGATCTCTGAGAGTTTGAGTCCAGCCTGGTCTATAAAGAGTGTTGAGTGGCTTTACCTGTCCTTACCACCAGGGGGTGCGAGAGCCCCTCCTGCCTCCTTTGCTGTAGCTCTCCACCCTGCCTTCTAGAATGAATGGCTTTTCTGCCAGCCTCAGCTTGATGAAAAAGCGAGAGAGAAGAGCCAGGGCTGAGGCGCAAACAAGGTTTCTGCCACACCTACTCTGTGCCCGTTCTGTGTTTGTACCGCTTTTAAGAACGAGCTTTCCTCCTTCTTGAACTTTGAACATCTTGCAAGCCTTACCCTTTCTTCAAGGAAAGCATGCAGTCACACCCCCAGTCCCTGGCTTTTCCAAAAGACCCCGTATGCCTTCTACATTCAATACTATTATTCTCTTTAAACAACACCAGCAACACTCAGCTTCCTACTTCCCCAGCCCTGACCTTCTCAAGTACTCACAGGAACCAGGACACTAGTGTATAATCTCTCTGAATCCTTCGGGGTATGTTCTAGGGCTTTCTGTCATTAAGGAAGGTGATGTGTCTTCTGAGTGTTCCTAGTGACTCGGCAGGACTCTGTGAGCACGCACAAGAACTTCTGTAACAAGTCTGATAGGCAACATGGGAATAAGTCAAAGGTATAAACAACCTGCCAGGGGTTGTGAGCATGCCTTACAGGGAGCACATGCCTAGCATATCAGAAAACAAGGAAAGAACCTGGCAGCACTTGTTTAAACTCAAGGTAGGCTATGGCTGTACTGTGGAGCCACGCCCCCAGCCCCTCACTGGGGGATTCTGGGCAGGGGCTCTACCACTGAGCCACGCCCCCAGCCCCTCACTGGGGGATCCTAGGCAGGGGCTCTACCACTGAGCCACGCCCCCAGCCCCTTACTGGAGGATTCTAGGCAGGGGCTCTACCACTGATCCACGCCCCCAGCTCCTCACTGGGGGATTCTAGGCAGGGGCTCTACCACTGAGCCACGCCCCCAGCCCCTCACTGGAGGATTCTAGGCAGGGGCTCTACCACTGAGCCACGCCCCCAGCTCCTCACTGGGGAATTCTAGGCAGGGGCTCTACCACTGAGCCACTTTCTAATCCTGTTTTATTTGTTTTAGACTTCATTTTTCTAGAAACAGGGTCTCACTAAGTCCCCAGGCTGGCTTTTATACTCTAGATCCTCCCTGTCAGCCTCCTGAGAAGCCAAAATGGCAGATGTAGGTAGGCCACTACACCCTGCTTGGGACTGTACTTTTTTTGTCTTAAATTCTTTTTTTTTTTTTTTTTTTTTGGTTTTTCGAGACAGGGTTTCTCTGTATAGCCCTGGCTGTCCTGGAACTCACTCTGTAGACCAGGCTGGCCTCGAACTCAGAAATCCGCCTGCCTCTGCCTCCCAAGTGCTGGGATTAAAGGCGTGCGCCACCACCGCCCGACTTGTCTTAAATTCTTATTGCTCATTTCACACACATTCAAACCTTGGTTGCTGTGAAGCTTTAGGGAGGGCTTTGGGGTCGCTGATAAAGCAATCCTGCAGAGTGGATGGCTCAAGGCTTAGTTCGATCTAGATCAGTAATTCTCGACCTTCCTAATGCGGCCGCCCTTTAATACAGTTCCTGACCCCCAACCATAAAAATATTTTCCTTGCTACTTCATAGCTGTCATTTTGCTACTGTTGTGCATTGTAATGTAAATATCTGATATGCATGATATTTGATGTACAACCCCTATGAAAGAGTTGTTCAATCCCCAAAGGGATTGCAGGTCACAGGTTGAGAACCATTGGTCTAGACTCACCCTGGACCAGAAGATAAGATGCTCTGTGTACAAGTACCTTAGGCATCTTAGCTAACCACCCCATGGGTTTTCTTTGTCCCAACTCTGCAGATGAGTACGTGTCTTCCTCCCGCTCCCTTGGTTTCCCTGTTCCAGTGTCTTCCGAGGGTCACCGGCTCCCCAGCCATGGCCCATCATCTTCGTCCTCCACATCTGGAACATCTGCCCAACCCCCTCCTCATCTGCCCACCAAACTAGTGATCCGGCACGGTGGGGCTGGCGGCTCCCCGTCAGTGACCTGGGCCCGGGCGTCATCATCTTTGTCATCAACGTCCTCATCCTCATCCTCTGTCGCCTCATCCCTGGACGCAGATGAGGACGGCCCCATGCCCTCTCGTAACCGGCCACCCATCAAGACCTATGAGGCCCGGAGCCGCATTGGCCTCAAACTCAAGATCAAGCAGGAGGCAGGGCTCAGCAAGGTGGTGCACAACACTGCACTGGATCCTGTGCACCAGCCCTTTCCTGCTCCAACCCCTGCAAAGGGGGCGGAGCCTCCGCCACACCCAGCTCCGCCCCCACTCCCACCTGCCACGCAGGCGCAGATGAATGGCACTCTGGACCATCCCCCACCTGCAGTACGCAAACCCACGGTGCCTGCGTCCTGCCCACGTCTACCACTGCGCAAGACCTATCGAGAAAACCTGGGCGATCCTAGTGCTGCTGAGGGTGCACAGGGACGGCCGCGGGTTGCGGGCAGCCCCACCCCACTGCCCGCCAAAGTAGACGAAGCCACCAGTGGGCTGATCCGGGAGCTGGCCGCGGTGGAGGACGAACTGTATCAGCGGGTTCTGAAGGGCGGCCCACCACCCCCAGAGACCCCAGCCTCTGCTACCATCCAGGGCCCCACTGAACCCAGTTGGGAAGCACCCGTGCTACCCCCAGCCAAACGACGGAAGTCCGAGTCCCCGGACGTGGACCAGGCCAGCTTCTCTAGTGACAGCCCGCAGGATGATACACTTACTGAGCATTTGCAGAGCGCCATCGACAGCATCCTTAACTTGCAGCAGGCCCCCGGCCGGACACCCACAGGCCCGTACCCCCATACAGGACCCACGCCTGGCACCCCCACATCCCCAGCGCCTCTGCACAGGCCTGATGCCTTCCCACCCTCTAGTCACAATGGTGGCCTCGGTGCCAGGACGTTGAACAGATAACACTGGGCTGCTCCTGCAGCCCTCATCGGGTGTCCCCAACCCCACTTCCAGGAGAGCAGCCTGACAGCCAACCTCCACCTCTAGGGGGCACTAACCCAGTTCCCCTGACAATTCTTGCCTAAGTTATTTGAGTCACAAAGGCCTCCCCCACCTTCCTGCTTCCACGTTGGCTAGAGATTTGGGATGGGGCGTGGGTTTTCTAGGGGAAGGTGGGCTATAAGGTACTATGTCCCCCTGGTACAGAGCAGGACAGGGGATACGTGAGTGTTGCCCAGGACTGGGCTACTAGGTTGATGCACTGGTAACATCTGAATACAAGGTCTTGTCTGATTGGCTTCATGGATCACAGTCGGGGCACTCAGAGCGGGGAGAGAACTTCAGAGAGGCTCGACTCTTAAAAGGACTCAAGCCAGTGTCCTAAAGTACCTGCATCCCATCCATACATGCACTCGCCTGAGTCATCCTGTGTGTGTGCGTGTACACAAGAGAGAGAGAGAGAGAGAGAGAGAGTCCCACCACCCCCATCCCTCCAGAGGAACAAGACACGGGGTCTTCCTTCCTTCTCCCAAGCAGTCTTCCCTGTATTCTTCTTGCCTCCAGCCCACCCCCGCCACGTTTTGAAATCTCGGAGACAAAACTAGTACTGTAAGATAAAGATTTCTTTTTTGTACTGTATTTATTGTGTATAACGATTTTTTTAAGGGAGAATTCTGTACATCTAGAACTCTTGTAAATTAAAAGCTGATCCTTTTTTTTAAAACTGTACTCAGGCCCCCTCTGGCTCCTGTTGGTTTTGGGTGTGTTATTTTGGGAATAGTGTTGGTGGGTTGGAACAAAGCCAATAGAGAGGAATGTCGTATGTTGCATGAACGTCCATATTCTAAGCGCTGCAGGGCTGGTGAGATGGCTCAGTAGATGCAGTGACATTTTCCATGACCCTAATCTGATCCCTAGGAC
Organism: Grammomys surdaster; assembly: GCF_004785775.1. Taxonomy (NCBI): domain Eukaryota; kingdom Metazoa; phylum Chordata; class Mammalia; order Rodentia; family Muridae; genus Grammomys; species Grammomys surdaster. Next base: position 134,587 of record NW_021604773.1, on the reverse strand, counting down.
TTACATGAGAAGGAAAAAAGCCATGCCCTCAAGTTATTCTCCAACCACCACTACATACATGCAGTGGCACATGTGCCCACACACAAAGGGTTTTTGTTTGTTTTTTTAATTAGAAGGTGGTTTGGAATTCCCTGCCTCTGAAACCAGTACTGTCAGTTCTCAGTATTTGTACTTTGAAAATGCTCCAAACCATTGGTCCAGGGAATGTGGGATTGGGATTGGGACCCTGGCAATCTAGAGTCAATATTATCAACCATTCACGCAGTACTTTGTTTTAGATAATTTTCTGTCCAAAGACATTTATGGGGCTGCAGAGATGGCTTAGTGGCTAAGAGCGCTTACTGCTCTTGCAGAGGACCAGGTTTGGTTCCTAGCACCCACACGGCTGCTCATAACTCTAGTTCCAGGGATATGACACCCTCTTCTGGTCTCCTTTGGGTTGGTGAACACATGTGGTACACATAAATTTACATGGGTGGGCACAGAGACACAGAAAGCGTAGAGACACTTAGGGGTGTGGCGTATGTGCATATAGTCCCAGCACTCAGGAGGTGGAAGCAAGAGAATCAGTTCAAGATTCTTTTCAACTACTTGGGGAGATCAAGGCCAGCCTGGGCTATACAAGATCAAGGCCAGCATGGGCTATACAAGACTCTGTCTTAAAGTACAAACAAATAGAGACTGAAGAGATGGCTCAGCATTTGAAAGCACTGGCTGCTCTTGCCAACTACCTGGGTTTGATTCTTAGCACCCACATGATGGCTCATAACCATTTGTAACTCATCCCGTGCATCCGATGCCCTCTTGTGGTCTCTGAGAGCACTGCATGCACATGGGGTGTATGTAGTATGCAGACCAAACACCTGTCTTAGGGTTTTATTGCTGTGAAAGAGGCACCATGACCAAGGCAATTCTTAGAAAACATTGGGGTTGAGGGGCTGGCTTACAGTTTCAGAGGTTTAGTCTATTATCATGGCAGGAGACATGGCAGCACACAGACAGGCATGGTGCTGGAGGAGCTGAGAATTCTGTTTTGGTCGGAAGGCAGCCAGGAGAAGACTGTCTTCTGCACTGGGTAGAGCCTGAACATAGGAGACCTCGAAGCCCACCTACACAGTGACACACTTCCTCCAATAAGACCATACTTCCTAATAGTGCCTCTCCCTAAGGCCAAGCATTGAAACACATTGAATCTCCAGGGCCCAAACCTATTCAAACCACCACACATCCATACACATAAAAATAAATTTTAAAATGTAAATAAATGCATAAAAATTGAGAAAAACAAACTCTTGACTAGTATGCAGGAAGCCATGAGTTTTTAGCTCCAGCATCCCGTAAACTGGGCGTGGTGGTACACACCTGTAATCCCAGCCCTCTGGAGAGTGGTCACTGTGGGCAGGCAACGTTTTCAGAAAAGCAACCATTAGCTGGCTAGGTGTGGTAGCATACACCTGTAACACCAGCATGTGGGAGGCTGAGGCAGGAGGATCATGAGGGTAATTTGGGCTACTTAGTGGGACTGTCTATTTTAGAAAGCCAAAATAAAGCCGGGTGGTGGTGGCGTACACCTTTAATCCCAACACTTGGGAGGCAGAGGCAGGAGGATTTCTGAGTTCGAGGCCAGCCTTGTCTACAGAGTGAGTTCCAGGACAGCCAGGGCTATAAAAAAAAAAAAAAGAAAGCCAAAATAAGGCATGTGTCATAGTTAGGGTTTCTATTGCTATGACCACAGCAACTCTTATAAAGGAAAGTATTTAATCTGGGCATGGCTTACATCATCATGGCAAGAAACATGGAGGTTGCACATGGCAGACATGGTGCTGGAGAATTAACTAAAAGTTTCTACATCCAGATTGGCAGGCAGTAAGAAGAGAGAGACTGGGCCTGGCTTGATCATTTGACACCTCCATGTCCCCCCTGACACCCCCTGCACACTTCCTGCAACAAGGCTATACCTACTCCAACAAAAACACACCTCCTAATAAAGCCAGTCCCTATGAGCCTACGGAAGTCGTCTCTCTCTCTCTCTCTCTCTCTCTTTCTTTTTTTGTTTTTTGTTTTGGTTTGGTTTGGTTTTTTCGAGTTTCTCTGTATAGCCCTGGCTGTCCTGGAACTCACTCTGTAGACCAGGCTGGCCTCGAACTCAGAAATCCACCTGTCTCTGCCTCCCAAGTGCTGGGATTAAAGGCATGTGCCACCACACTGGGCTCATGCACTTACATTTTAATAATTTACTTTCATTTGTATGCGTTGGTGTTTTGCCTGCTTCTAACATGTGTATGTGTGTGAAGGTGTCAGATCTTGGAGTTACAGACAGTCGTGAGCTGCCATGTGGGTGCTGGGAATTGAATCCAAGTCTTCTGGAAGAGCATTCAGGACTCTTAAGCACTGACCATCTAACTCTTCAGCCCCTGCTCTTAGATTTTAAAATTGCTGTTGTTACAGTTATTTTTGAGACAGAATCCTGCCAAGTGGTCCAGGCTGGCTTCAAACTTGCATGCACCGCTATGATCAGATAAATTATTGGTAGGCTTGCTGCAGCCTCTGTCAATTTGTTTGCTAAGAGAGGGAGCCAAAGCTGGAGGATGAGGCTCACGTTGAACTAAGGACTGCACGCTCGAACCTGTGTGCGTTTTCACACTTCCCGCCAGGGGGCGCCCGAGGCTGGCGCGGGCTGGGACAGGGGGGCCTGGGCCCGCCCTGTTCGCCGCTCCTCCCGCGCGGCCCCACCCGTCTCACTCCACTGCAGACAGGACAGGGCTCAGGCCGCTTGCTCTGCGCTCCCCAGATCCCTGGTGAGTGCTCCCCAAATCCCACCTCTCACCTTCGCTCCCCTCTGTAACAAATCTGTGCCATCTCCTTCCCAATCGTTCCCAATTCCCACACTCTTCCTCTAGGACCACCCCTAGCCCTCCTCAAATCTCTGTGATTTTCCCCAACCTCCTCAGGTCTCCCCAGCCTCTCTTTAGTCCCCCCACCTCACCCCACCCCGTCTCCCATAGCTCCCCTACCCTGCCCCCAGTTCTCCCAGTCCCTACCCAGCCTTCATATTTGAAGACTCGATCCTTGAAGTGGCCTTCTACCCTCCACACCCATCTCTGCTCCCCTTGGTCTGGCTTGCAACCCAAGAGCCTTCTCTTGCCTCTTGAAGTGCATAGACCCTTCAGCCACCCCCTAAGTGTCTTTTTGAGATGTCCCTTAGCTGCCTCCCTGCCTGGGACACTCCCAGGGTCCCCTCTCTTCATCTGTATCACAGGTCCTTTCCTCTGTTATTTCTCCCACCCCTCCTTTTCTCCAATCCATTTTCTTCTCACTCTTCGAGTCACAATGATTTTATGTTTTGATTTGCAGGGTTTGTTTATTTGTTTGCTTGTTTGGATGCTTAGATTGTCCCATCTTTGAGCCAGATATGGTGGCACACTCCTTGAATCCCAAGATGTAGGAAGCAGAGGCAGGCAGATCTCAGTCTAAGGCTAACCTGGCCTACACTGTTCCAAGCCAGCCAGAGCTACATAGTGAAAATGTAGAGGAGGGGGGTGTTGGGAGGGTAGTGGAAAGTCGGCAGAGACCCAGCACTGGCTGCTCTTCCAGAGGTAGAGGACAATCTCGAACTTCTAATCTTGTGTCTACCTAGTGCTGAGATTACAGATGTGCACTGTGCTCCACATGGTAGCTCACAAGCATCTGTTACTTCAGGCTGGGTGAATCCAAAACTCTTTTTCTGGCCCCCAAGGGCACTACATGTACATGGAACACAGACATACATACCTAGAAAAAACACATAAAATGTTTTTTAATGAAAGGAAATAAAAGGAAAAATTGCCTTGTCTTTGGATACAGGGAGCCATTTCAGGCTGAGTGCTGGGTGGCCTTTGAGCTGACCCAGACTGGCTTGTTCCTTCCCAACCCCCCAGTCTCAGCCCCAGCCCCAGCCCTGGGACAGCTGTTTCTCTAGGGAGCCCTCGATTCTTTCTGTGAGGAATGATAGTTAGAAACTCCAATCTGACCAAAAGCTGGCTCTTCAAAGTCGCTAAAATAAGCATCTACCTATGGAGCGAGGGGAGAGACTGTTACTGACAGCCAGGAGATGCCTCGGCCCAAATTTTTACAGAATAAAAAAGCTTGTGAGGGTGTTGAGGGGCTACAGAGAGCACAGTCTGGCTTTGGGGGTGCTCACTACTGCAAGATTGGTGACAACTTTTTCCCTAACTAAGATTTCGAGACCTAAGATGGAAACCCAGCTGGAGTGCTTTCTAACTCTGTGATCCTGTGCAAGCTACTGATGTCTTCCCAAGGCTCAATTTCCTGTGTTTTTACACAGTTTTCTGTGGGTAAGGTTGAGAAAGTAGCTGGGTTTGTAGAGTGCTTGCCTAGCATGCTTGGAGCCTTAGGTTCTAGCCCCCAACTCCGGATAAAAGTGGGTATGCCAATGCATAACTAGAATCTCAGCACTAGGGAGGTAGAGACAAGAAAATCAGAAGTTCAAGATTATCCTCTCTTCGGGTGCATCATGGAATACACAAGACATGATCTCAAAAGGAAAAGACTTAACATGGGGTAATGATAGAGCCACTAGATAAAGTCATGAAATTAAGGGAGCTAGCACAGGGCTATGAGTATTGCTCAATGATATGAGCTCTTACCTAGAATCCCCCAGTGAGGGGCTGGGGGTGTGGCTTGGTGGTAGAGCCCTGCCTAGAATCCCCCATTGAGGAACTGAGGGTGTGGCTCAGTAGTAGAACCCCTGCCCAGAATCCCTCGGTGAGGGGCTGGGGGCGTGGC
>NW_021604773.1:114553-129792 GCF_004785775.1 Grammomys surdaster | reverse complement strand
CGTGGCTCAGTGGTAGAGCTCCTGACTAGAATTCCCAGTGAGGGGCTCTACTGTGTTTGCTTAGCATGCTCAAGATCCTGGGTTCTGTTCTAGCACTATACCCCAAATATGAGCTGGTACAGTGTCTGGCCTATAGTTTTCATGCTTCTTTCCAATGACAAGACTCCTCCTGACCTGGGTGCACCTAGGTAGCTTCTACAGCCTTGTTTCTCATCCCTCTGGATCTGCAATCCCAACAGACAGTTCTCAGCTCCCAGACCCCAAGATCCTGTCCCCACCCTTGGGACTTTGTACATGCCATCCTCTGCATAAGACCGTTGTCTTGCCTGTGCTCCACCAAGAAGCTCAGAAGTCAGCCTTTCCCAGAGCTTTGCTAACCCTGTAGTCAGTTTCCCGTGCCCCTCTGGATGCCTGGAATTCTGCAGGTATCACTAACTATTGGGTGCCCAGGCCCTCAGCTGTGGGCTCTGATTGGGAGGTAAGTGGACTTTATGGCTCTTATCTTGGACGATAGCTCTTGCAGCACGGAGTGAGCCATTTCACAGAAAATATGTTCAATGATGGGCGTGTCACGTAATGACGCATGGATTTGGGAATGAGTTTCTTTGGATGTGGGTCTTTTGAGATAGGGTCTTCCATGTTGCCCAGGCCAGCTTTGAACTTCTGATCTTCCTGCCTCAGCTTCCCAGGATTACAGATGTACTCAACCATATCCAGTTCGGGGATGCTTTCCTTCCCCAGCAGTTCCTTTCTTTGCTATAGTCTCTCTTTATTTTTCATAGCACTTCCTCTTCTTGAACCCCGCCATGGTCAGTCTCATGCTAGCCCCTCCCCCTCCCTCTTCCTATCACTGGGTCGCCCTGCTCCTCCCGCATCTGTAACCACTGTCTAGCACTCTTTCGTTGTGTTCCCTCTTCTTCTGGCAGGTGAGCTCTCCACCCTGTAGTCTCCTTGGGTGACCCAGTGGGCATCGAAAGTCACCATGTTCAGCTGGCTGAAGAAGGGCGGAGCTCGCGGCCAGCGACCTGAGGCCATCCGCACTGTGACCTCGTCCCTCAAGGAGCTGTATCGCACAAAGCTTCTGCCCCTGGAGGAACACTACCGTTTTGGGTCTTTCCATTCACCGGCCCTCGAAGATGCTGACTTCGATGGCAAACCCATGGTGCTGGTGGCCGGCCAGTATAGCACCGGCAAAACCAGCTTCATCCAGTACCTTCTGGAGCAGGAGGTCCCTGGCTCCCGCGTGGGTCCCGAGCCCACCACCGACTGTTTCGTAGCTGTCATGCATGGCGAGACAGAGGGCACCGTGCCTGGAAATGCCCTCGTTGTGGACCCAGAGAAGCCCTTCCGCAAACTCAACCCTTTTGGAAACACTTTCCTCAACAGGTGTGGAAACTGCCAGCCAGGAAGGGGGGGGCGGGCGAGGGACATCTGTCTCAGAATACTTCTGTCCTCAGCTCTGATTCTCTTCTTTCTGCCTACTTCTTTCCCTTCCTGCGTCTGTTCCCTCCCCTATTGGGGCCTGAGTTCCAATTGTGCCTCTGCCGCTGAATGCTGGGCAACCTTGGTCAAGTGATTTAACTTCTCTGTGCCTCTTATGTTCATCTGGAAAATGAAGGTAACAACAGTGGTGACTTGGGATATCCCTAGACACAGATAGAGTTTTATATAGATCCCATGATGCCTCTGGACTTTCTTCTTTCTGGGACTTCTGTCCTCTGCACCTCCCTTTCTTTATGGTACCGTTACTGTCCCTTCTTCACATCTCCTTTTGCCCTCCTTTCCGTTGACCCCTGACCTTCTGTCTCCCCGCACCCCAGGTTTATGTGCGCCCAGCTCCCCAACCAAGTCCTGGAGAGCATCAGCATCATCGACACGCCCGGCATCCTATCAGGTGCCAAACAGAGAGTGAGCCGGGGTGAGTGAGGAGGAAGCCCAGACTGAGGGAGGAGGCTGGGGCCCCCTGGACCCTTGCGTCTTGAGGAAGAGGCTGATACACGCAAGTCTGAGGGAGGAGGCTGGGCCTGGACTTCAGTGTGTACAGGAGGTGGGCTGAAAAAAAAAAAAGGCCTGCACCTTTAGATTTAATAGAAGAGACTGGGATTTCCTTTGATTGTCCCTCTGCAGGCAAATGGAGCTACAGAAGACAGGCATTCCTTCTATGGGGCTGGTGGTGGGGCGGGGAGACGCGGGTGAACACATGCAAACAGGCTGCGGCCACATGTCTGGGCGGGCCAGGAGGATGGAAAGGGAGAGAAGAAGTGGGATAGAAAAGGGGAGTGGGGGGCAGGAGATCCTCAGAGAGTCCAGGAAGAGACAGGGTTGGGCAGGGAGGCCCTGGGCCCCACGCTTGTCCCTCTGAGCTCCTGACTCAGAGGTTGGGCCGCAGATGAAGCTGAGAGGGAAAACCTGGGTGGGGGCCAAGGCTTGGCCTGGAATTTATAAACAGCTGTGCAGGGGGAGCAGCGGGGAGTAAATTCCAGCAGAGCCTCCAGTGAGCACACCCCCACCCACTCTGCCCACCCTCTTAGTCCCATTCCTATCCCGGTCTCTGTCCCCTCCCCCACACCTCCCCCATTCCAGTCTCTGGGTTCACAGCCCCTCTTTCCATCCTTGCCACCACCCTCATCTCTAGGCCTCGGCCATGGAATTAGGGCAAAGGAGGCAACAGTGTGGGGCAGAGGGGACCCAAGTCCAGGCAGGAGGCAGGGCCAGGGCAGGGCTTTGGCTCCAAAAGTGCCAGTGCCCCTGGCCGCTCTCCAGCAGAGCAGCCCCGAGGGAGAAACACAGGAGGCAGCTGTAGAAACGGTCACGGTGCTCTGCCAGCGGGAGGAGGGGAGCAGGGGGGAGGAATTCCTGGTGTGCTTAGCCCTTGGGTTGGGCCTAAAGGATGGAGGGAGCCCAAAGCCCCAGCTTCCGCAGGAGATGAAGAAGGGTGGGGACGGGGATCCCCTTCCTCTGGCCCTGGAGGCGTAGGAGGTGGAGCCTGACTGTCCAGGGGGACTCATGGGGGTGGTGAGAACTGGGGAAATCCTGGGGAAAGTAGTGTGTGATGGGTGTGGGTTGTGTGTCTGTCTGTGGTGGTGTGTGCTGACATGCGCGACATGGAGGCCATGACTCTGAAGTTGTGTGAGTTGATGGAAGTATGTGAGTTGCTGGCTACGTATGCTATGTACCTCTAATTGTGACTAGTTGTGATTTTATGAGATCTGGAGAGAAGGTGTGGGCCAGGAGGACATAGAGGAATCCTGTGAAGCTGTTTTATTGCAGTATTGGTGCCTTGAACACAGTAGACAACAAGCATGCCACGCCCCCAGCCTCTCACTGGAGGATTCTAGACAGGGGCTCTACCACTGAGCCACGCCCCCAGCCTCTCACTGGAGGATTCTAGACAGGGGCTCTACCACTGAGCCACGCCCCTAGCCCCTCACTGGGGGATTCTAGGCAGGGGCTCTACCACTGAGCCACGCCCCCAGCCCCTCACTGGGGGATTCTAGGCAGGGGCTCTACCACTGAGCCCCGCCCCCAGCCCCTCACTGGGGGATTCTAGGCAGGGGCTCTACCACTGAGCCACGCCCCCAGCCCCTCACTGGGGGATTCTAGGCAGGGGCTCTACCACTGAGCCACGCCCCCAGCCCCTCACTGGAGGATTCTAGGCAGGGGCTCTACCACTGAGCCATGCCCCCAGCCCCTCACTGGGGGATTCTAGGCAGGGGCTCTACCATTGAGTTACATAACTCTATACATTTATAAAATATGTGTGTATGTGTGCATGCACATGCATGTCTGAATCTGTATTTGTCTGTATGTGTTATACCTGTGCACCTTGAAAGGTGTTAAATTGCCAGAGAGAACTTACTCATGTGGCAGTACACATTCTAGCGCTGGGACAGGAGGATTGTGACGAGTTGGAGGCCAGCCTGGACATCACGGTGATAACTGCAGCACAGCGTGGGTTCAGATGGGCTTCTGTGCTGGAAAGTGCACTAATTTCTCTGTTTGTGATGGTATATACGTCCCATATCTGTGCAGGTCCCAGACTCTGACACATAAATATGTGTCTGGGAGCCTGTGTCTGGCTCCTGGAGACCCTGATGTATCCAGCTGTTTGACGCTGGTGTGCATTGGCAGAGGTGTGGCTGCCTGGGGAACTTTGCCCTGGTGTGACTGTTGCCTGGGGTGTCTTGCTGGCACACCTCCAGTCTGGACTCTACTCATTTTTCTCACTTCTTTGTTTTTGACACAGAGTCTTATTCTGTAGTTCAGGCTAGTCTGGAACTCACTATATGCTTCAAATTGGCCCCCAACTGGTGGCAATCCTCCTGCCTCGCTCAGCTGCTCTTGCACTGAGATGACAGGCATGCACCAGTACCACGGACTCTAGTCCCTGAAACTATAACTTATGCAAGCCACCTTGTGTTTCTGTGCCTCAGTTTCCCACCTGAGAATGGGGAGAAAGCTGTAGGGACTTCTGAGAAGGGTTAAATTAGCTGCATGGGGAAAATAGGTGCCTGGATGATGGACACGGAGAACTGTTTTTCTTGGGTGAACATCATGTCTCTCTGCCACGGCTCCATTCCTATGCTGACTCAACCTCCCTGCCCCCCTTCCCCTCCTTTTCTCCCTCCCTCCCTCTCTCCCTCTTAACCCCATGAGACACACTTTCCAAATCCAGGCCAGGGTGTAAGTAGATGCTAGTGTATGTGTGTGTGTGTGTATGTGTGTGTATGTGTGTGTGTGTGTGTGTGTGTGTGTGTGTATGTATGTGTGTGTATGTGTGTGTGTGTATGTGTGTGTGTGTGTGTGTATGTGTGTGTATGTGTGTGTGTGGGGCAGCTGCTGCCTCTAAACTGACCTGGCCTTTCCTTGCCCTCCCACCAGCAAGGACCAGGCTGCCCCCTGAGCCTTTGACAGGGAGTGTGGATAAGCAGCTACAGCTACTGAGGTGACTCCTACTCTGTTGCCTCCTGTGTTCGTGGCTTCTGTGTCTCCATTTCCTCGGCTGGAGAATGGAGTCATTAATTGCCTGCCTATAATTGTGTTTTGCGGGATGAGCGAGTCTGTTCTACCCCCAAGGTCAAGTCAGGACATCAGTGATGTCCCCTTGTCCTGTCATTTGCTGGCTCCATAACCTCTCCTCCAGGAAGTCCACACTTAGGCCAGATCATGGGACTCTAGGGAACTCTCCACAGCTTCCAGGAACCCCACATCCTAACCTGACCACTCTGAAGACAAATTTGTCCCCAGACTCTAAGGGCAGAGTTGGTGTCACCTCAACCTCCCTTTCTGCTGGCACAGTAGCACACCATCTTCAGTTTTTCCCAGAGATAAGCCTTTTTTTTTTTTTTTTGAGTCAAGGTTTCTCTATGTAGCCCCACCTGTCTTGGAACTCTGGCCTTGAACTCACAGAGATCTGCCTGCCTCTACCTCCCAAGTGCTGGGACTAAAGGCATGCTCAGCCATGCCCCGGCCTAGATTTTTTTTTTTTTTTAATTTTAGGGGATAGGCAAGTTCAGAAAGGTTGAGCTGCTCGCCTACTATCACACAGTAAATGGGAGCAGGGCAGCAACTCCTGATTGACAGGTCAGGGTCGGTCTTGTACTCTCAGCGCTCCTAAGCTTCGCTCATCAGTGAATGCACAAGTGAATGAGTAAAGGTGAGAAGTATTGAAGGGCATGAATGGGAAAAGAAATGAATGAATGAATGAATGAATGAATGAGGGACTGGATGCACACTAATCATCAAACATACATGCTGTCAAGACCATGGCACTACTAGAGAGATGGCTCAGTGGGTAAGAGTGCAAATTGCTCTTGTAGAGGAACCAAGCTCGGTTCCCAGCACCCACACTGGGCCGCTCACAACCGCTTGTAACTTTACCTCCAGGGGATCTGACATCTATGGCTTCCATGGGTATCTGTACTCATGTGCACCCCCTCCCACACACACACACACAGACAGACAGACAGACGCACACAAGAGCAGACAACCACACAGACATACACAGACACAAACAGATACATATACACACAGACACATACAAAGACACACACAGGTACATATGCATACACACAGACAGACAGACAGACAGACAGACACACAGATGTATAGACATACACAGACAGACAAACAGACACACACACAGGAGCAGACAACCACACAGACATACATACAAACACAGACAGACATTCACACATACATACATAGACAGACACACAAACAGACAGACAGACACAGACACACAGATACATATGCATACACACAGACAGGAACACATAGACACACAGGAGCAGACATACAGAGACACACTCAGACATAACACATAAACCCACAGACACACACAGACATACACTGATACATAGACATACACACAGACAGATAAACACACAGAGACATACACAGATACCTAGACACACACACACGAGAAAATTGTCCTAGTATCTTGCCCTCTTGTCACTCAGTTGCTGGCACATCCAACAAGTCCCAGGAAGGGCCCTTGTCAGGGGCATGTCAGGCGTTAGGAGTGGGCTCATAAGTACTGGGAGTCTCTTTGAGATCATTTTAGGATTTTTCTTTGAGACAAGGTCTAATATATAACTCTAGGTCTCCAGGAACTCACTCTGTAGATCAGGCCTGAAACTCAAAAGAGATCCACCTGCCTCTGCCTCCTGAGTGCTGGGATTAAAGGCATGCGCTACCATCTCTAGCCACTTCAGGAATTTTGAAGTGTGTGTACGTGGGAGGGCTGGCTCTGTGGTTAGGAGCACTTGCTGCTCTTACAGAGGACCCAAGTTCATTTCCCAGCCACCCAAGTCAGGTAACTCACAACCACCCAAAATTCCTGCTGCAGGCAGTCTGTTTGACATACTCTGGTCTCTGTGGGCACCTGTACACATGTGTACACAAACCCACACAGACACACACACACACAAATGACATTTTAAACTGTATATAAAATGTTTATGCATATGTGTCCTAGTGTGAATGTATACATGAATACAGGTCCCCAAGGAGGCCAGAAGAGAACTCGGGACCCCCTGGCGCTGGAGTTACAGGAGGTGGTAAGATACCTGCTGTGGGTGCTGGGCACCAACTAAACTGGGGTCTTCTGAGAGGGCAGTGTGTTCTCTGAACTGCTGAGCCTCCAACCTTAGCATCTAAAAGTATTTTTATTACATTTTATTTCTTGTGTGGCTCGAGGTGGGTACATGCCACAGCCTATGAGAGGAGGCCAGAGGACAACTGCAAGTTGTCCACTCTGAGCCATCTTACAGGCCCCATGCCTCAGGAGTTTAACTGCCCATAAGTACATCCATGTTAAAACGAATCCCTGATATCTGCCTAGGGAATGAATGAAAAAGCCAAGGATGTAGGAACGGGGGTGGGGGATGGAGGCAGTGACAAGGGGTGGGGGGCATGGCTGCCTCATCCTAGGGAACCAGATGGCTTGGGGGTCTGGTCAAACGCTGGGTGCTGAGAAGTGGCAGTTATGGCTCCGGGCTATTTGGCATGCACAGGAATTAACATAGTTAACAACATGCGGCCTGTCAGTGGTGGCCCACGCCTTTAGTTAATCCCAGCACTAGGAAGGCAGACGCAGGCGGATCTCTGAGCAGCCTGGCCCACAGAGCAAGTTCCAGAACGGCCAGGGATGCATGGAAAAATCTTGTCTTGTAAAAAACAAAAACAAACAAACAAACAAACAAACAAAACAAAGCAAAAAACCGTTCTGAGCATCTGTACTATCCAGTGTCAGCTCTAAAGAACTGTTCCTTGTGTCCCCGTCTCCCGCTTGCTCCAGGCTACGACTTCCCAGCTGTCCTGCGCTGGTTTGCTGAGCGCGTGGACCTCATCATCTTGCTCTTTGACGCTCACAAGCTGGAGATTTCCGATGAATTCTCAGAGGCCATTGGTGCCTTGCGTGGCCACGAGGACAAGATCCGCGTGGTACTCAACAAGGCAGACATGGTGGAGACGCAGCAGCTGATGCGTGTTTACGGGGCGCTCATGTGGGCGCTGGGCAAGGTGGTGGGCACGCCTGAGGTCCTTCGCGTCTACATTGGCTCCTTCTGGTCCCAGCCGCTCCTTGTGCCGGATAACCGGCGTCTCTTCGAGTTGGAGGAACAGGACCTCTTCCGTGATATCCAAGGCCTACCACGCCACGCGGCGCTGCGCAAGCTCAACGACCTAGTGAAGCGGGCGCGGCTGGTGCGGGTGAGCACATCGGGTCCACGGGAGGATCCGAGAAAATTGAGGGAGGATTGAAAGGGAGATCAGGAGATGAGGGAGGAAGTCAGGAGGCTGTATGAGCACTGAAGGAAATTGAGGAGTACTTGGGGGAGGAATTGGGGAGGACTTTGCGAGGCTTTGGAGGATTGAAGGAGTCATAGGAGCCCTAAGTTGGAAGCCTTGAAGAGGCTGGACAGATTTATCTTTTCTCTTTCTTTTCTGCTTGTGCAGCTAGGTAGGCACCACCTAGGTCCCAGTTAATTCTCCTGATGGATTGCTCTGGTGCAGCATGGACTGTGCAGAGGGTCCCAGTTCTACCACTGCCCTGAGTTTGCATGTTTCCTTCTTTGTTTCCATCATATCGTTGGGCTCCTCTCTCCTATCCCACTGAACAAAAGCCAAGTCCTCTTGGTGGCTGTCTTACTCTTCTGTAGCTGTGGAGAGACACCATGACCATGGCAACTTATAAAAGAAAAGGTTACTGGTGCTCCTGGCTCCAGAGGGTTAGCGACCATGACCATTGTGATGGGGAGGCTGGCAGCAGGCAAGCATGGTGCAGGAGCAACAGCTGAACGCTTAAGACAGCACAAGACAGAGAGCAGGAGAGTGCTAACTGGGAATGCTGTGGTCCTTTAAAACCTAAAGGCCTACCCCCAGTGACATACCTACTCCAACAAGGCCAGGCCTCTAAATCCTTCCCAAAGAGTTCCATAAACTGGGGACTAAGTATTCAAATACAAGAACCTAGGAGAGTTCAATCTGATTCAAACCAACACAGCAGCTCACTCCTTTCCCTACCTCCTCACCTCTCACTCCCTTCCCATCAGCCACTGCACTTCACACCGGCCTCAATCCCACCCACATCAGGGCCTTTTGTACTTAACAGCTTGCTCTTCTGGGTAGCCTTCTCTTCCCTTTGACTTTGCACATGGCTCACTCAAATGTCACCTTCTCAGGAAGGTGCCACTCCTTTAATGAGCATATCTGCTCTAGATTTACCCCTAACCCTATTGTGACCCCCCAGCCCCACAACCCCCGTGTTGTCATCTCATGTGAGCCTGTCAGGGGCCCCTGTTTTCTGCCTCCTCAACTCCATTTTCAAGTACTCAGATACCTGGCGTCTTAGAATTCCTTCAGTGAGTGTCTCCAGCGCCTGGGTCTGAATTGCTCTGTAAATATTTATGGAATGAATGACACTCTGGGGAACTTCAGCTTGAACAAAGTCACTTCTGTCCCTCGCCCTCTGCTGGGACATGGTGGGGACGCAGCGATGGTCAAGGCTGTTCTTGCCCTGCCCAGTGAGGCTCCAGGTCTGAATGCCCCAGGACAGTTTCAGGACTCAATCTTTGCAGGAGAAGACAGACAGATCCATCCCATAGCAGTGATAGCCAAGGAGGGTCCAGTCTCCGGGCCGGGTGGAATCAGAAAGGCTTCGTAGAGGAGAGGGCATCTGTGGGGATACTCAGTGAGACTGAGGAGGTGGTGGGAGTCAGAACACTGCCGATCCTATGGACTACGTCAAGGATCTTATGTTTTAGGGGTACCAGGGAGACACGGAAAGCTTTAGAGCAGGGTGACAGGATTGCACTCAAGCTGCCTCCTGGAGAGAGGATTCATGTCTAGGAAGAACCTAGGGGGTTGGAAGACATAGTCTGCCTCGGGCTGGGCCCCAGAGAGGAAGAGGGAGGCAAGGGCTTTGCTTTCAGAGCCGAATGGAGCATTCACAAGGGAGGCCGCCAGGGAGGAGGTGGGGCAGGAAGCTGGACAGGAGAAGAGGCCAAGAAGGTTCTAGGTGGTAGAGGCATCCAAGGTGTGGTTTAAAGAGCTGGAGAAGAGTGAATCACCACCTCCAACCTCACTGCAGGAATCCGCTAAGGGAGCACCAGGTGCCCAGGGAGACTTCCCAGGCGGCCAGAGGCGTCCTTAGGTCACGGAGTCCCCATCAACATCTCCCTTTCCCAATTCTTTCCTCCTGTTCATACTCTTTTCCTAGTCTTCTCTCCCTTCCCACCTCTCCCTCTCGCTTTCTCAGTACCCCCTGGCCCACCCTCACTTCCGGCTGCAGGGACACTCTTGGGAAGCAGAAGCCAGAGCTGGGCCCCGCGGCACCGGGACCAAGGAAAAGGGCCGGACACCTGGCGCCCCGGCCAGGAGGGAGGTGGCTCCGGAAACTCAGGACAAACCCCGGCGTCCGACCTGCGCCCCGGCCCTGCCCACGCTACCCCCTTATCTCTTCCTGCCACCTTCCCATGCTTCCTCTCTGGAAAAGCCATCAGCGCTCCTGCCTGCCTCCTTCTGCCACGGGGGCCACAGCAGGACCGCCCCTACCACGGTCTTCGCAGACTCTGTCCCTCCCATTTGGGCCACCCTGGAAGGCCACACCCCTTGAGTAGCAAGCCACGCCTCCCCATTGCCAAGTCCTTGCCCATCCTCAGGCCGCGCCCCTAATTAGCCTATTCTCTCAGTCAGAAGCTTCCCGTTAACTCACTCTAGCAGGCCACACCTCCTCCCCAATGGCGGATTCTCACTGGCCACATCCCCACACATCCTTCATTAACCTGCTCTGGCAGGTCCTGTCCTTCTCAAGTGACCCACTATCTCAAACCCTAACCCTTCCCGTCGGCCAGCCATTTTAGCCCCTCTCCTCATTACTTTCCTGGCAAGCCCTGCTCTTCCTTACCGGCTTTCTCTGCTCAACCACGCACTTTCTCCATTGACTCCCGGTAGCAGGCAGTGACTTTCATCTTGACCACACCCCTACCCTGACTGGCCTCTCTGACCTGTAGGGTATGCTTTCCCCTAGTCCTGCAAACTCGTCCTTAGTTCCTCTGGTGCCTCTGTGTTTCAGTCTTCAGGGTTGGCTCTGACCAAACTTCATGATGCCATCCCACTTCGTGGGCACACCCTCACACACACACCCCTTACAAATGATCCAGGACACACTTGGTCTGGTCACCAATAACAGCGAACATGGCTTTAACCTCCCTTGAAAACGCTGTCCTTTGGTGGTGCAAGGCCATTAAGGCCAAAAAGCTGCTCCTTAAGGGTTCTCTGTAACCCACCCCAGTGCCTCAGTTTCATATTTGTACGAGGCAAAACGTGCATGACCTCTCTGGCTCTCTGGCTCTGCCCTTTGGTGGAAGTATAAACCACTAGAAGGTGTGACTCCAGAATGCTGTATGCTTGTAGACAAGATCTGGGAAGAATTTAATTTTTTTAAATCATTGTTGAGGGCTGGAGAGATGGCTCAGTGGTTAAATCATTGTTGAATTTTTTTGATTATTTTATTTTATCCTGTGTGAGCATGATATATGTGCTGTCCATGCATTCATATGCCACATTCTGTCTCTTGAGGCCAGAGGACAATTTGTGTGAGTTCCCTCCTTCCACGTGTGGGTCCCAGTGACTCAACTCAGGGTTGGAGACAAGCATCTTTACCCCTGCCCATTCATATCCCCGGCCTTATTGATCTTCCATTTGAACATGCCTGTCCAATGATGGAGCTGGCTGTAAACAGCAGACATGCCTGAGTTTCATTATTCTGCCACCCTTGATTATTTTTCAATAACTTATGAGAATATGGTTCAAAGGTTCTCAAGTTCGGTGGCTTTTTCTCCACAATGATTTCCTGAGTGACACTGTGCATATTGTCCCAGGACTGGAGACAGAGGAAACAGATAAAGGCCTGGCCGGCAGAGCTTGTCGTTTGATGGAGGGAAATGGAGTGGTTAGATAAAATAATGATGACTCCAGCCCAACTGTGAAAAGGACAGGCTGGAGAGAAGCAGATGGCAATGACACAGGCTCTTGGTTTTCATGGACAAACTCAGTGGGAAGACTGGGGCAGAGCTCCAGGCAGAGAGCACGGTCATATGCACACGCCCTGGGGAGGGGGAAATGTTGGTGTACTGGTCGTTGAGAAATGCTGGTGAGCAGTATATGAAGGGGAAAGTCAAGGGAGAGGCTGTGGGGGCAGCCGTAGGAGCCAATCAGGGAGAGGAGTGGGCTCTTAAGAATCCTTGAGGGGTAGCTGGAAAGATGCTCGACAGTTTAGAGCACTGGTTGCTTTTCTAGAGGATCCAGCTTTGGTTCCCAGCACCCACATGGCTGCTTACAATCAATTCTAACTCTAGTCCCACAGGATCTGATATCCTCTTCTGGCAACTGTGGGTACTGTACACATATGGTGCTCAGACATGCAGACAAAACACCCATACGCATGTAAACGTTTTTCAATGCAAACAACAAATGGAAGTCTTTCTAACCTCAGCATTCAGGAGGCTGAGGCAGAAAGATTGCTAGTTTAAGTGCAACTGGACCACTCAAGGATTCTTAAGACACTAAAGTGTCCAGTCTCTGGCCTCCGTGGGATGGGTGGAGTTTGGACATCCTTTTGCAGAGCTAGGCACGGCTAAGGGCAACTTGTTCTGGGTTGAGCCCAAGAGCCTTGGAGAGAGCATCAGGCTGTGGAGCTGGGTAGGAATGTGAACAGGAGATAGGCAAGTCCCAGCTCTGGGCTGGTATGTGGGTGAGGCCAGCTTGCAGGAGCTTACAGCTGAGAGAAGCTGAGATGGTTTAGCAGAGAGGGAAGCTTAGGTTGAATTCCACTAGATAAGATAGTGGGGGTTTACCTGCCTTTAACATATTAGAGAAGTTCTGGTCAGACATGGTGGCTTGAAGCTGCACTCTCAGCATTGAAGAGGCTGAGGCAGGAGGATGGTTGCAAGTTTGAATCCAGCCTGGAGTACATAGTGCAACCTTCTCTAACAATCCCAGGAGGAAACCTGTGCACAGGGATGCACATTTGTCATCCTGGAACTCTGGAGATGGAGGAAGGAGGACCAGGAGTTCAGGGCCAGACTGGGTTAAAGCGACCCTGTCTCAGAGAGAAAGGAATGCAGATTCCCAGGCCCTGTCCACTCCCAGCCTCCTCCTGGTGACTGTACTATGCCTTTCTACAGGTGCACGCTTACATCATCAGCTACCTGAAGAAAGAGATGCCCTCAGTGTTCGGAAAGGAAAACAAAAAGAAGCAACTGATCCTCAAGCTGCCTGTCATCTTCGCAAAGATCCAGCTAGAGCACCACATCTCCCCTGGAGACTTTCCTGACTGCCAGAAGATGCAGGTGGGGGGCCCACTCCAGATGGGGAGGCAGGGTGTTGAGGAGAGTTTGCTGGGGGTTCTGAGAATGGGGCCTGGAAGGCTGGAGGCCTGTGTGGCATTTTTATCCAGGGGAATCTGGCTTTATGAGTTAGAGTCACAGAGTGCAGAGGAAACGTATAGTAGTAGTTAACATGGAAGTTACTTTTTCCTCTTAGTCACTTGAATATACTTAGGGTCAGGCAACCTACTATGGAGCCTAGGACCTAAACTGTATTTCTCTTTTCCATGTTTGCCCATAACCAAGAGTTCTCATGGTATTAATGGCTACAGAAACTCCAGTAATTGTGCCTGCATTCCAGACAGCAAGACGAGAGAGGGGGGCTGGGCAGTGGCTCAGAGCTTAAGAGCACTTACTGCCCTTGGAGGGGTCCTAGGTTCCTAGACTTACACCCACATTGCAGTTCACAACCATCTATAACTCCAATTCTGGGGGATCCAATGCCCTTTTGACCTCCACGGGAACCAGATACACATGTGGTGCACAGGCATACACACAGGCAAAGCACTCCATACTCATAAAATAAATATTTTAACATAAGAAAGAGAGAGGAACTAGGCCAGGTCCTATATGCCAGTAATCTAAGCAATTGAAAGGTAGAGACAGGAAGGTCAAGAACTCAAGGATATCTTAGCTACGGAAGGAGTTCGATGCTAGCCTGGGCTGCATAGGACCCTATCTTTTTTTTTTTTTTTTTTTTTGTTTTTTTTGTTTTTCGAGACAGGGTTTCTCTGTATAGCCCTGGCTGTGCAGGGATTAAAGGAGTGCGCCACCACCACCCATCGGATCCTATCTTTGAAAGGAGAAAGTGTCTTTCTTTAAGGACACTACATTTTACTTTAATGGAAATAGTCCAAGCGGTAATGCCCAGTATGGTAGCCTCTGACCATATTAAACCTGAGTTACACTCAGGTATGTTGATCTTTACCTATCAATCCCAGTGCTGGGGAGAGGTGCAAAGGAGAGATGATCACAAGTTCAAGGCCAGTCTAGGTTACATAGAGAGTTCTAGGCCAGCCTGGGATGAGTTGCATAGTCAGGCCCTGTCGATAGCTAGCAAAAACAAAAGAGACAGGAGAGATGGCTCAATGGTTAAGAACATGCATGTTCTTTCAGAGAACCCAGATTCAGTTCCCAGAATGAATGGCTCACGTGGTGGCTCACAACCATCTGTAACTCCAGTTTCAGGAGATGTGATACCCTCTTCATGCCTCTGTGGGTTCCTGCATATATACAGTACACGTGAACTAGTATAAGCACATGCACAAATATAAAAATAATAAATTCAAAAAAACCAAAATGGAATTCTAGATTAAGCTACTTTACATAACCACATGCAGCTTGTGGGTACCATATTAAACTGGGTAATGCAACTTGTGCTTAAAGACAATTGGCTGGAACTTAGTCACATGGCCAGCTGGCTGTCCTGCATGCTAAGAAGTGTATATAAGCTTTTCCTATAGGCAGGCAGACTCTAAAGTGATTTAGCATGCCCAGCTACTTGGAAAGCTGAGACGGGAAGATAACAAAATGGAAAGCCAATGCTCACACCTTATAAAGATCATGTCTGAAACAGTTTAAAATAAGCAAAAGAGAATTGATGGTACATACATGTGTGTGATGACATTTGTAAAGTGAAGGCAGAAAAATCAGAAGTTTGAGACTATCTCTTAACACAGCGAGTTGGAGGGTTGCCTGGGTTAGAAGAGACTCTGGCTCAAAGGGGGAGAAACGTAAAACAGGACTGGGCTCATTAGTGACAGAGTATCTGCCTAGAATCCCCCAGTGAGGAGCTGAGGGTGTGGCCTAGAATCCCCCAGTGAGGAGCTGAGGGCATGGCCTAGAATC